>NC_138383.1:11218631-11249903 GCF_054177405.1 Leptonychotes weddellii
GATCTGTACCTCTGAAACAAATAATGCAATATATGTTAAGAAAAAAAAAAAAAAGAAAAGAAAAAGATAGCAGGAGGGGAAGAATGAAGGGGGGGAAATAGGAGGGGGAGACGAACCATGAGAGATGATGGACTCTGAAAAAAACAAACTGAGGGTTCTAGAGGGGAGGTGGGTGGGAGGATGGGTTAGCCTGGTGATGGGTATTAAAGAGGGCATGTTCTGCATGGAGCTCTGGGTGTTATGCACAAACAATGAATCATGGAACACTACATCTAAAACTAATGATGTAATGTATGGGGATTAATATAACAATAAAAAAATTTTAAAAAAAATAAATAAATGAGAAAAGGAGGGAAGGTAGGAGAGAAGAAATGGGATTATGTAAATCCTTGGCCAGAAAGCTAAGGAGCTGTGGCAACTTCACTTTGTTGTGGGCAATGGCACTTTGTAAGTTTTTAAGCAAGAGAGGGAAATGCCATTAGCTCATGGTTTACCTTGTCCAGAAGGTTCTGACTGATTCTACCCCTCCCCCACAGACTTCCTGGGAGTTTCGCAAGGCATGCTGGCCAACAGATCTAAATAATGGCTGTGATTTCAGTTGAATGTAATCACGGGGTTGTTTGTTCCATTATCCCTGCCTCATTAAAGGATAGCTCTTTGAGGGGGAAAGGCTGTTTTTATGTTGCCAGGGTCTAATCCAGCCCAGCAGTGAGATTTGGGGGTTTTTTCCCCCCTTTTTAAAAGTAAGCTGTACTGCCCAAGGTGGGGCTTGAACTCACGACCCCGAGATCGAGAGTTGCATGCTCTACCGACTGAGCCAGCCAGGCGCCCCTGAGAATTGTTTTTCAGAAAGATCCCTGTCTCAGGCACAGAGACACTCTTACCTTCTTCTCTTTGAGGCCAGATGGTCCCGTGTCCCTCAGGGGCTTCAGACTACCAGCCTGCTCTGTCTCAGGGCCACGACCACCTTCTCCTTTCCTCCCTATAAGACCCTGGGCTGGGCTTTCCTTGGGAGAGGAGTAGTCTGAGGTCAGAGAGGCCCACATTTCCTTTAGCACTCATTAATGTGGCAGAAGCAAAAATGAGAGCCCTGTGAGCAGGCCGAAGTCAGGCAGGCAATATTTCTGCTTTTCTCTGAAGCTAATGAGGACACAGCCTCCCTGCCCTGATAGAAAGATGCCCTGGGTCAGGGTAAGGGGCACTGGAGAACATCCCAACCTCACAGGCAGGGCTGAGGAGGGGCTGCTGACATCACAATCACACTGCTCGGTTTCTGATGCCAGCTAACGTAACACCAGGACTGAAGGGCCGGCACATCCTTGGTCTGTGTGACCCTGGTGTCTCAGGGCAGAAAGGGGAAGCAGGTGGAAGATGTCCTAGGGCTTGGGGCAGGGCGACAGTATAACAAGGTGGTGACTTGTACATCACTGTTAGGACTACAATGTGGTTATAATAGAGAACGTTTAGAAAAACTGAATGATACAGTTTAAAAATCACTTCTAATCCCATCCCACAGAGAAATGAACTAGTATATTTGCATTTTTCCCGTGTGTAAACTTACCTATGACTTCCTTTTTCTTGGTCTCACATCCCAAATCAAATCTGTCAAGAAGCCGTATTGGCTCCACCTTTAAATCTATCCAGAATCTGACCACCTCCACTGGCGCCACTCTGGTCCAAGCCCCCATAATCTCTCCCTTGGAAGCTCAGCAGTGCCCTTCTAATAGGTTTCCCACCTTTGTCCTCACACTGCCAGAATGATCTTTTCAAGTCTAAGTTGGATCATATCACTCCTTGGCACAATGCCCTAATGTTCTTCCATTACTCAGAGTTAAAGTCCTTACAACAGCCTCAAAGTCCCTATGTGATCAGGACCCTTGGGATTCCTCAAAATTCATCTTACTCTCTCTCCCTGTCTCCTCTGCTCTCCCCACACTGGCTTCCCTGCTGGTCCTTAACCACGCCAGCCATGTTCTTGCTTGGTCTTTGCACTGGTTATTTGCGCTATCAGAGATTTCTTCCTCCAGATATCCACATGGCTAGTTCAACTCCTTTGTTGACCTTTTCAATGAGGCCAACCCTGATCACACTATTTAAATAGGCCCCAACTCTGGTACTCCAGAGTCTCCCTTAATCTTTTCTTTCATTTCTTATTCAGTAGCACTTAGACACTTTTTAAAAATTCTATGTAAGTTAATTATGTGGCATGTTCACTGCTTATTTAGTATCTGTCTCTCCGGCTAGGATGTGAACTCTGAGGAGACAGGAGTATCTGCCTGTTTTGTTCATTACTATATCAAGTGTCTAGGACTGCTACACAAAATAGGCATCAAATGCTGAAAGCATTAAGAGTGTGCCATTGCCTGCTAACTGTCCCTCAGCATCTATTCTTCTTTTTATTTCTTTAATTAATTAATTTATAATTTTTTTTAAAATTCCAGTGTAATGAACATACAGTGTTGTATTAGTTTTGGGTGTACAGCAGAGTGATTCAACACTTCCATACATCACTCAGTGCTCATCATGACAAGTGACCTACTCAATCTCCATGTTTCACCCGTCCCCCCATTCCCATCCCCTCTGGTAACCATCAGTTTGTTCTCTATAGTTAAGAGTCTGTTTCTTGGTTCCTCTCTCTCTCTTTTTAACTTTGTTTGTTTTGTTTTGTTCCTTAAAATCCACATATGAGTGAAATAATATGTTATTTGTGTTCCTCTCACTGACTTATTTCACTTTGCATTATACTCTCTAGCTCCATCCATGTCGTTGCAAATGGCAAGATTTCCTTCTTTTTTATGGCTGAATAATATTCCTTTGCATATATATACCACATCTTCTTTCTCCATTCATCTATCGATGGGCACTTGGGCTGCTTCCATATCTTGGCTATTGTAAATAATGCTGCTATAAACATAGGGGTGCATATATTCCTCTGAATTCATGTTTTTGTATTTTGGGGGGAAATACCCAGTAGTTTGATACTGGATCATAGGGTAGTTCTATTTTTAACTTTTTGAGGAACCTCCATACTCTTTTCCACAGTGGCTGCACCTTTTTGCATTCCCACCAACAGTACACAAGGGTTTCCCTTTCTCCAACATCCTTGCCAACACCTCTTGTTTCTTGTGTTTTTGATTTTAGCCATTCTGACAGGTTTGAGGTGATATCTTATTGCAGTTTTTTGATTTCCATTTTCCTGATGATGAGTGATATTGAGCATCTTTTCATGTGTCTGTGGGCCATCTGGATGTCTTTGGAGAAATGTCTGTTCATGTCTTCTGCCCATTTTTAAATTGGATTATTTGTTTTTGGGTGTTGATTTGTATAAGTTCTTTAATATTTTGGATACTAACCCTTTACTGGATATATGATTTGCAAATATCTTCTCCCATTCAGTAGGTTGTCTTTTAGTTTTGTTGATTATTTCCTTTTCTGTGCAGAAGCTTTTTATTTTAATAATGTAGACCCAATAGTTTATGTTTGCTTTTATTTCCCTGGCCTCAGGAAACATATCTAGAAAAATATTGCTATGGCTGATGTCAGAGACATTACTGCCTCTGCTCTCTTCTAGAATTTTTATGCTTTCAGGTCAATCCATTTTTTTAAAAGATTTTATTTATTTATTTGAGAAAGAGAGAGAGAGTGCGCATGTGTGAGTTGGGGGAGGGGCAGAGGGAATCTCAAGCAGAATCTCAAGTAGACGTGACACTGAGCAAGGAACCCAATGCAGGGCTCGATCTCACGACCCTGAGATCATGGCCTGAGCTGAAATCATGAGTTGGATGCTTAACTGACTGAGCCACCCAGGCGCCCCTCGGGTCAATCCATCTTGAGTTTATTTATGTGTATGGTGTAAAAAATTGTCCAGTTTCATTCTTTTGCCTATAGCTGACCAGTTTTCCCAACACTATTTGTTGAAGAGACCTTTTCCTATTTGATATTCTTTCCTGCTTTGTTGAAGATTAACTGACCATATGATTGTGAGTTTACTTCTGGGTTTTCTATTCTGTTCTTTTGATCTATGTGCCCATTTTTGTGCTGGTACCATACTGTTTTGATTAGTACAGCTTTGTAATATAACCTGAAGTCTGGAATCGTGATACCTCTGGCTTTGCATTTGCAAAACTGCTTTGGTTATTCAGATCTTTTGTGGTTCCATATAAATTTTAGGGTTTTTTGTTCTAGTTCTGTGAAAAATGTTGTTATTTTGATAAGGATTGCATTAAATCTGTAGATTGCTTTGGCTAGTATAGATATTTTAACAGTATTTGTTCTTCCAATCCATGAGCATGGAATGTCTTTCTATTTCTTGTGTCATCTCCAATTTCTTTCAGCAGTGTTTTATAGTTTTCTGAGTAGAGGTCTTTCACTTCTTTGGTTATGTTTATTCCTAGGTATCTTATTTTTGGTACAATTGTAAATGGGATTGTTTTCTTAATATCTCTTCCTGATGCTTCATTATTGGTGTATAGAAATGTAACAGATTTCTGAGATTAATCTGTTCTTAGAGGGATATCTTTTTTGGGTTTTGGTATTGATGTTATGCTAACTAAGAAACAGACTACTATATCAAAAGAGATGAATTTTTAAAAGTCCACAATATAGATAACTAAAGGCTTTCAGGAAAGTTATACCAATTTACATTCCCACTAATAGCATTTTGGAGTATTTATTCATTGCATTTTTGGTATTTGGTATTATTAATTAAAAGTAATACTTGGTATCACTTAAAATAATTGGTTTATTCAATACGTGAAAAATAGTATCTTGTCTTAATTAGTATTTCCTTAATTATTTGTGAGGATGAAGAGGTATATTTAAACCAATACACTTTTTCTGGTCATATACTTTATTTTTACTGTGTCTCGTAAGGTATTCAATTTAGTTAATAATTGACCATTTTTTATTATTTATTAATTAATTTTTTAAGATTTTACTTATTTATTTGAGAGACAGAGTGCACATGAGCAGGGAGGGGAGGCAGAGAGAGAGAGAGAAGCAGACTCCAGGCTGAGCAGGGAGCCCAATGCAGGCCCTTCCTGGGATCATGACATGAGCGGAAGGCAGACGCTTAACCAACTGAGCCACCCAGGCACCCCATTCAATTATTAATTTAATCCTCACAATACTGAATTAGGAAACCCCATTCCACAGGGAATAACTGTCTCCCTTCCATTATGAACAATGGTTAGAATGAGACTTGACTCCCAGCCTAGAGCTCTTCCAATGTGCCATGCCCTCTGGCCCCTCTGTGACATCAGACACTCAGTGCCTAACCCCTAATGCCCATCAGCTCATCCTCTGCCCTCCCCTTCTAGAAAGTCTCCAAACAAAGCAGGCAGGAGTATGGATAGGGAGGCTCTGCCTCTTCATTCCAATCTCCTTGAGCCTACTAACAAATGGAAAATACTTTCCTTCTAAGTGCATCAAATGCTACTGAAACGTTGGTGTGGTACAGAAAAAACATCAGTCGGAAGGCTAGTCAGCATATTAAAATAACTAGAGTCTAGTTATCTATAATCTAAGCTCAGTATTATTTTCAAAAAAGCACTCATTTAAAATATATGTAGTCAGCATTATAATGTTCAATAATTAAATCACAGGATATATAAAGAGACAAGGTGCCTCCTTTACATAAAACACCCTCCTAGTTAGGGTAATCACAGAGCTTAACATGCGAGCTGGGACATGTTGAAGAGCGGAAAAGGTGGGGAAATGTTAAATCATTCAGGATCCTGGACCGACAGGTGCAAACTGGGACCTTCCCAGGCAAGTTGGGATGTACAGGCCCCCCATTTATGGTAAACCATCATCAAGTTATTGAATAACATAAGTTATTCTTTCTGTTATTATTTGTAATCATTTCATCATTGTTGAAGATACTAATGAAATACATATTTTTTTCATTTTATTTTCTTCCACGTTATGAAAAAAAGATTCACTGCCAGTAAGACTCCTACAGGTTTGGCCAAGAAGCCAAAAGGATTGAAAGGATTGTACAATTATCAATGCTAATCTCAACTCAAACACACACACAACACCCCCCCCACACACACACACATACCAAAAAAAAACTCACAAAAACCAAAATGAACACACACATAAATACCTTTGGGCACAAATACCTGTTTACTCCCAATTCTCTCAGTTGGGATATCAATCTCTGAAGATGCCAAATAAATTGTTCTATTTTCAACAACTTCTCAAGTCAAAATACTATCTTTTGCTACCCTGACCTAAGAGATTTTCCCTTTATTTTAGGTAGAAATTTTCTTCCTTAAGAAAATCCCAAAGGATAAAACCAACAAGTTCTGGTGAACGGCAGAACTTCATTTACAATGGTGTGATTAGAATATTAGAAAGTTAGGCCAGAGAAAGACAAGGGAGGGTTAATCTTATAAATTATAAATATTTACTTTAAAAATAAACAATGGTTCATTTATAATTCTAGATTTTATTTTGAAATAGCCGTAACATAGAATATACTGCCTTTTAATTTTCTCCAAGTAAAACATAGCTCTCTAGCCTACGAAAACTAGACTTTGAAGTTAAGCTATTGATTTGCTCTCTCAGATTGCCAGAAAATAGAAGTGCTCTTGAACATGCAGTAAAGAGGCAGAGGGAGAATTGGCAAAAGATTCCCTGGGAAACAGCAAGAGCCGCATTCAGTAGGGAGTAGCCCACTGCTGTCTGTAACCGTGACTGCACTGCATTGAGCCTGGCAGCCCTGCACTCAGGTTGGGATGGTAAAAGCTTGACAGTGTAAATATCCAATATCGGCTCTTTTTATTTAATAAACAGACGCCCCAGACATTATTCCAGTATTTATTTTGTGGGATCACTATGAAACAGGTGCCTCACATCAGAACCAGAAAAAGTAGGAGCGAGCTGGGGATCGATGCAAAACTGTGTCTCTAAGAAACACACAATTCCTCTTATTACATAGGAGATACGTAAGCTGATTTAACTAAAATATTTTATTTGGACTGCTTTGTAGATATTGGCAAAATGACAAAAAAGTCCTAGCTCTGGGATGAAACAAGACACAGCTCCTTTCACCCCTCCAAGAAGGTTTACAATGCAGGTACTCTGAAGACACTTTAAAATTCTAAATCTTAATATAAACGAACACCAATTCATCACATTCCAAGTATGTACACACTCATGGTTTTCTAAGTTGCCATTTGTGTGTGTGTTTCTTTTGTAAATTAATTTACTGTTATGTTTAGAAGTATCATTATGGCCCATTATATCAAGCTGCAGCCAGAGGAAAATGCCAACTTGAAGTTTATCAACATTTTTGAAATACTGTAAAAATTAGACTGGATGTTGTTTGTCAATCAATTTCTAAAAGTCTGAACTGTTTGAGGATAATATTTAATTTAAAAATTTAAGGATATAAAACTTCATGTTTTTAGCAAAGGAAGAAGTCAGGGAAAAGATCAAAGCAAAGGGAAGAGAATTGAGATTAGAAATCCATTTTAAGCCAAAATGACAATGTCTTCATAAGTTAATATTAATCCTTTAATTATAAATTTCAAAGGTTTAAGTAGTTTCTATGACCTTAGCTTTGAATAATTATGCCATATGGAGCTTTTCTTAAATTTGAAAAAGATGCTGAATTGTTGCTCAAAGCCTTTTAATGACTTCAGGCTGGCAGAATTCCAGTATAATCCTTCAGACACTATTAAAATTACAGACCAGGAACCCAAGCTGGTAAGTGCTATGTCAATTTCATAAGCGCTTTTTACTTAGTAGAGTACGGTGTGGAAAATGTTTGATGTGTTCCTATATTTTTAAATATTTAATTTTTAATGTATTTTCAAACCACGAAGCTTAAAACAACTACTTATAATAGAGAATTCACAAAGGAAATGATGGACATATTACACTTAATACAAATAAGATCTTTTGTGCATCATGAAGTTAAGTGATATAAAAAGGTAAGCACCAAAAATATTTGCCACAAAGCTAAGAATTTTTTCATCTTGTAAGGTGATGAGAAAAACATTAGGACACTAACAGAAGACAAACTGTCAAAGGGCATGAACAGGCAATTCTCAGAAAATGAAATACGCACAACAAATCTATTATAAATGTTCAAGCTCACTCTTTAAAATGCAAATTAAAAACAATAAATTTTTTTTACTGAAAAATACCAAAAATTAAAGAAAAGTATTAATGGTAAAGACTGGCTAGATAAAACAGATATTCTGTTGTGGAAAACATAAATTAGTACAACCTTTTGGAAAAGCAATCTGACCCTGTAATTGTACTGGGATCTTAACCTAAGACAAAAACGATGGAAATGTTGACAAAAATTTACATATGAAGATGTTCATCTCTGCATCAATGTAGGCAATTTCTTTTAAAGCTAAATGTTTAAAAATGAGACAATACTACAATATACTATGCTGCATCCATAAAATGGAATATCATGAAACAATGAAAACTGTATTTTCAAAGAATCTCCAATGACATTGGAATAATCTTTTAAACTTTTAAAAAAGCATGACTTTTAAAAAAGCAAAAGACTACAGGGTTTATTTAGTGTGATCGCAGTCCACTAAATTCATATAATGTGCTATTTTACACACACATTAAATTATCACTAGGTTATCGCTAGCTGGAGGTAGTAACAGGAAATTTTACATTTCTCTTTTTCCCATATTTTCTCAAATAGCTTCTTACTTCAAGAAGGGTTATTTTAAAAATAACCCAATAGATTTCTGAAACAATTATAAACTGTCAATACCAAAGTTCTAATCAAACTTCTGAAAATGATCCACTACCATCACTTAATAATGGTCTGTAATTTTTCAACGGCTCATGTTTTTTGTGGACTTTGTTTCAGTTTGGTTTGAAAAGATTTTAAAAGGCGAAAAAAGAAGCTTTCACTTTGCAAATGTCAATCACGGACTCTCTCGGGTTCTCTAGTTCAAGCCTTTTGACCTGGTGGAGGATTTCACGTTTCCCTTAAAGCCGCTGAGGATGTCAGCGAGGCCAGAGCTGCTGCTGACAGAGACACAGGTAGGGTCTGGACCCAGGGATTCCTCCACAACCTGAACGGTGGAAGTGCCACTGACACAAGCCAGACCCACAGGGAATGTTATGTTCAGGTTATTTATTATTCTGGTGTTATTTTCCTCTCCTCTTTGAACCTCGATTTTATACGTAACGAGAGAAAATTAATTTCTAAACCCCTCAATTCTGACAGGATTTTGAGCTGCTGCCAAATATTTCAGCTTTCCGATTTAAACATGATAAAACATTAAACCTTTTATAAAATACAGTAGAAGAATTCAAGCAGCATGCACAATGACACACCAGGCAGCAATGGGATATCTACCAGTTTACTAGGGTTGAATCAGATTTTCATATTAAGAACTCTACTGATTTCTGTATGAAAATATAAAACTATGTCTGAAAAAACATTTTATGCTATACATTTAACTTACTAAGTAACAGGGAGAAGATTACAACACTAAAAAAAATGAAGACGTGAATATAAAGATGTATCTTGCCCCATCTAAAGAATTTATAATGGGTTGAAGTCAAATGTGGATGAATCAAAACCAGTGTCTTACATTCATGTTACCATTCACATGGCTAGACTGAATTGCTCAGTTTATCATCATTCTTTCATTTTCTCAACATTTATGAATGTCTGCTTTGTCGGAGGTGCCACGTGTGATCCTAGGCTTTAGAAACCAGCATTTCACAAGGACTGCTTTCAGGGAACTCCTGGTCTCCCTGCACTTAGAAATGCTCAACTCCTTTTACTAATTAAGTAAAAACACGTACCAACAGGAAACATAAACTGCTCTTCATATCAAGAGCCCAACACTTGTATTTCATCAAACAGACCTTGGGATTGGTTAATTCCACCAACTCAACAAAAACCAAACTCATGGCAGTAAACACTAGCCTAGTTAATGCTCTCGTCCCTTTCCCCAGACTCTCCTTCTGCCAACAAGTCCCTACGTTCTGATGAACCCCGCCAGCACCGTTAACCATGGCGGCTAACGTTCTACCATGCTAAAACCCCATTTCTATCTTGTGTTACTCATGTTCTCAGTTCAATTCAGGAGCATTCCATTCTTCCAGACTCATGCTGCCATCCTCCCTCCTTGACATGCAGAATTCCATCTCTACCTGGGCAAATGACCTTATGCCTGCTTCCTTCCAGCCACATTCCAGCCATCTGCCCAGCACGAAGCCTGGCTATGTCGCTGGTCCTGGAACTCCTCACTCAGAAGACTTCTACTATTCTTTGCCAAAAACATGGGTGATATCAGATAGAAGCTCTCTTTAGGTCTCGTCACAGAACTCCCTTGTATCTTTACCAGTCCTCTCCTTCCTTCCTCCCTCCTTGGAAATCATGGCTCCTATCATACACTCACTCAATATATACTAGGAGGCCACCTACCATGTGCTAAGTTTTCTCAACACTAGCAGTATGGAAGTGAACAAGGCAGACAAGGTCCTGCTAATGGAACTGATATTCTAATGGCGGGGGGTGGGGTGGGGATGAATAGAAAATAAACAATCAGAAAAATGAAAAGATGATTCCAGATGGTGAGATGAGCTATGAAGACAACGGGACCAGTGAAGTTGGGCACGACTTTACAAAGAGAGGTCAAGGAAGGACACTGAGCAGTTGCAGAGTGATAAGGAGGAGGATGGCCACAGAAAATCTGGGGAAGAACATCCCAGATAGAGAGGTGGCGGGTGTAAAGGCCTGGAGTAAGGAGAGCATGAGGCCTACTCCAGGAACATGCCAAAGTCTCCTGTGGCTGAAGCTTTGTGGCCAAGGGGTGAGTGTGGGACTGTGCTGGTCTTTTCATCCACACCCTCCTGTCTCAGACAGCAAGCCCTCAGGTGTCTGTAGTTCTCTGCATCACTAAGCTCTTCCTCTCCATTGGTCCCTTCTTGTGTATTGCAAGACATTTTCAGCCTAAAAGTATACTCCTTTGGAACGACACCTTCCTTTTAATATCAGATTTTCGGAAACAATAAGAGTATTCATGAATCTTCATGGCCTCACTTATCCATTGTGACCGTGTTTCTGTCCACACTCTCCCTTTCGGGGAGATCTGTCCAAGATCATCAATGACTTCGCACTTTCAAATCCCAGGACGTTTCTTCCTGATTTTCTGTCACATTCTTGAAAATCCGCCTTTTCAAATATTCTTTTCCTTTGTTTCCATGAAAATGCATTCTTCTCAGATTCCTCTTACCTTGATGACCCTTCTTTGACTGTTTCCTCCCTGACCTCTTCAGTGCAGTTCTTCCTTCACAGCTTCCTGTTTTCTTCCTGCATTCCTCTCTTGAACAGGCCCTCTCTGTGGGTGACCCCCACAGCTGTTTGCTCCAGTCCTGCCTTTTCTTATGATTACCTACCAATGTTCCTTCCACAGCAAGTGAACAGCCCAGCTGGGTGGCGTGGAGGCACTCCAAAGTCAACAAGTTCATAATGGTACCTACCTTCTTCCTCCCCAAACCAGGCATCTCCTACCTTCCCGATTTATTAAGAGTTGGGTTATACTTCACAAGCCTAATCAATGCCATCTCTCAGATGATTCTCAAACATGTCCCCTCTAGCCCTTTGTCACTGCTCTGCTCTCACCTGCACTGCTCTTCCTGCACCTCGAACATGCCCTCAGGGACCTCCTGCCTGTGTCAATCTGGTCCCCACCAACTACTCCTACTTCGAGGGCATCAGAACAACACTGACAGAAAGATTTTCCTGAGAATCGCTTGAATCTTGACATTCAGCGCTTAAAAACTTTCAGCAGCTCCTCACTGTTTACCCAACGAAACTAAAATACTACGACAGCTTTGGAGACTCTCAGTGATCCCAAGCTACCTTTCAGCCTATCACTAACCACTCCTCTTGATTAACCTCCATGCCATGCATGTAAATGGTTTTGTTTGCTCTTGCTGTTGTTATTCCTTTGGCTTAGAATGCCATCTTGCTTATCTACTAGTCAAAATCCTACAGATTACTTATATCTAGTAAAAGCACCATCTCATCCAATTAATTTTCCCTGATTTCCTTAACAGGAATAATTTCCCCCAATTCACACTCCACCTTGCATTACAGTTATTTTTGTATGTGTGTATGTCTTGATGTCACTATTATTTTATGATCTCCTTGAGGACTGTGCCTTTTTTTTTCTTTTTCCTGTGTATCCTCACAGTGTCTGGGATAATGCCTTTCAGGGTTACAGAAGATCTTCCAGAGGGGCTCTTGGGTGGCTCAGTCAGTTAAGCAGCTGCCTTCGGCTCAGGTCATGATCCCGAGGTCCTGAGATCGAGCCCCATGTCGGGCTCCCTTCTCAGAGGAGAGCCTGCTTCTCCCTCTCTCTCTGCCTGCCACTCTGCCTACTTGTGCTCTCTCTCTCTCTATCTCTCTGTCAAATAAATAAATAAAATCTTTAAAAAAAAAAAAAAGATCTTCCAGAAATGTTTGGAAAACGAATTACTAATGGTTTCTAATTTTTTTTTATTATCTGTAACCTGCTAATTAGTTTTAACACATATAAACCTGTATTTGAAAAGGTTCATCTTCTACTAAAAAGAAACATTTGGAATGTGAATATATAGCACAAGAAAATTAAGGCAAAACTTGTATAAGTCTGGCTTTGGTATGTCTAATTTTCCTAAATCAGTGTGCACTGGTATGTGTGCTGTTTAAGTACATTTATTCAGAACTACCTTGAACTGTTGGCAGAGACAAATAGAGCCAAGGCAAGGTGTGTGTAAGAGTCACCAGACAGAGGGGCGCCTGGGTGGCTCAGTCGGTTAGTGTCCAATACTTGATTTTGCCTCAGGTCATGATCTCGGGGTCATGGCATGGAGCCCCTGAATCAGGCTCCTCGCTCAGTGGGGAGTATGCTTGTCTCCCTCTCTCTCTGCCCCTCCCCTTGCTTGCACTCTTTCTCCCTCAAATAAATAAATAAATCTTAAAAAAAAAAAAAAAGAGTCTCCAGATAGGATACAGTAACACCCCTTTCACTCTCCATCAGTCTCATTGATCTGCTACTGTCAGAGGGATAAAACTGTCTGGATAAGGAACTTTTCTAATTCCTGAAATTTTGTATATTTTAGCATCAAAACATTCTTATTTTGTATTGCTTTGATGGAATTACCACCAATATCCTCACTTAGATGTATAAAAGGCATCTCAACTGGGACATGCCCCCCACTGGCCCCGCCTACTGTTCTGGCAGTCTTCCTTAGGCTGCCAAAAGGCTGATTCCATTGGTCCACCAGCTCCAGCAAGTCACCTTGGAATCTCCCTTGACTGCTAAACAGCATGCCCCTCTTTCTCTCTTCCACCCCCCACAAATCAACAGTGGACGCTGTCAGATCCACCTTCCTAATCCGAATCTCATCAGTTTTTACCTGCTGCTGCCCAGGCCTGAGCCTCAGTCATCTCATCCAAATTCCCACAATGGCCTTTCAACTAGTCTCCCTACTTCTTTCTTTGCCCTCAATTCAGTCTGTTCTCAGCATGCACAGAGCGATCCTACTCAAATGTGAATCAATGCATTCCACTCCTCTGCTCAAAACCTGTGAAGCCTTACTCCCAGAGAGTCAGAGCAAACCTGTGAAGCCTTACTCCCAGAGAGTCAGAGCAAAACCCTTTCAAGCACCCACACAGACCCACAGGACATAGGTCCATCCCCTGAGGTTTCTTCCCAAACCTCATCACCTCCTTCTCCTCCTCTTCCTCCTTCTTGGTTACCATTTTTTGCCACATCAGCCTCCTTGCTGCTCCTCCAAGAAGCCAGGCTCACTTCTGCCTCTTTGGAGTCTTGTTCCTATTTATTTCTGGGTTCAGAGCTATGCTGCCAAGGGCAAAGTCTGCTGAAATCTGAGTCTCAAATAAATTAGGATACTATAAAAGAAGCATCTTAGGATCACAATCCATGTAAAACCAATGGAGCAGTGCCTAGAATGGTGTTGTATGCTCTAGGAAGGCATAACATTTAAAGATGAAGAAGAAAAGGTAAAAAAAAAAAAAAAGTAAGCAGAATTGGAAGACTCTTAGATTACCCTTTTCAAGTTTCTTGATCTCAAGATTAGACTGGTCTTAAGGAACTCAGGCAATTTATAGTTGCTATCATTAATAGCAATTCACATTTACTCCCAATTAAAATGTTTCCACCTTTCCAGAACAATGAAAGAACAAATATTTGAGATTATACCTGGACAATCAGTCAACCCAAAATGTGTAAACATTATATTGACATATATTTCAAAAATATATAATTTTAAAGAAACTTTCCTTAATCTGAAATCGTAATCTGGGAAACTATGTCATCATTTATGTTACACAAGACTGTTACAAAAGACTTTGAAATCTAGAAATGACTATTAGAAAACTGAAGAAAGATCTGAAACCTAGTCTTAACCGAGGAAAACTTGGGGCTACAGCTCAAGTGTCCCTACTCAGTACAATACTGGACAATATTCTACATTGCTTTATCACAATGTGCATCTAATCACTATGGAATGGGATATTCCATACTATCCTTTCCATGGACGTCAAGGGAAAATAGGACACCTGACTCCCTGGATTATTTTTGTGGTGCTTAAACATATAGCAAGACACTTAAATTACTCATTTGAACAGTTGGTAAATTTCAGGAGTAGTTCTATGCTTGCCACCTTTTAGAGATTAAATGCAAGGATGGCAGCAGTGGGGCCTAAACATGGGTTTCAGTGGTCTGCGCAAATCCAGCTGGATATCTCACCTTTTCCAATGTCACCTCTGTCTCAGCGGCGTGAGTCTTTTTCAGCTCCATCTTCATCTTTTCTGACTCAGCCTTCAGTTTGTAGACAGCGGTCTCATGGTCCCTTGCAGCCCTTTGCTTCTCCTCTTCACGAAGAAGACCAAGCTCTATCAGCTGCTGTTTCCGCTGCGAGTTTACGTGAATCAGCTCTTCTCTCAGCTTGTGAACTTGGGCCTCCATGTCAGCAATAACCTTGTTTTTAAAAATGGAAAAATGGGCAAAGGATATGAATAGGAAAATCATAAAAGAAGAATTGCAAAAGGTTAACAAACATACAAGTTCACTCCTTCCTTTCTTCCTTCCTTCCTAACCCCCCTCCCTTCCTTCCTTCCCCTCATCCACTCATTCTCCCATCCCATGCCATTCCCTCCTAGCTTAGATGTAAATTCTACCTATAACCTTTTTACTATATATAACATGTTTAATTTTACTTCTCTCAAATATCTATGTAAGTGGAATATTACATGTATTCTTCTGCAACTTGCTTTTTCAAATATTCAATGTTATGTTCCTAAGATTCATCTAGTACTTGCTATGGTATTTTTGCTTTTATTTCATTGATATCAGCTCTTATTTCATTATGTCTTGCATTCTACATTCTTGGGCTTATTTTATATTCCTCCTCCTGATTTCTTCTTTTACAGTATTTAGCTCACTTATTTTTATACTTCCTTCTTTTCTCATTTATAAACTTAAGACTATAAATACTCCTCCAACTCTTACATATGTTTAATCTCTCAAGTGTAGATATATGCTATTTTCATGATCATTTAGCTCAAAACATTTTTTAACTTCCTTTATCATTTTCTGCTTTGACTTATAAACCATCTAGAAGCAGGTTTCCTAATTCCCAAACATACGGGACATATTAGTTTCCTGAGGCTGCCATAACAAGTACCATAAACTGGGTGGCTTAATGCAACAGATATCTATTCTCTCATGGTTCTAGAGATTAGTAGTCTGAGATCAAGGTGCTGGCAGGGTTGATTCCTTCTGGAGGCTCAGAGTGAGAATCTGGTCCATGCCTCCCTTCTAGCTTCTGATGTCTGTTGGCAATCCTTGGTGTTCCTTGATTTATAGACACATCACTCCAATCTCTGCTCCATCTTCAAATGGCTTCTTTGTGTGTCTGTGTCTCTGGGTCCAAATTTTCCTCTTCTTTTAAGGACACTGGTCATCTTGGGCCTTTAGGATATAATTAGTGCCTTTATAAAATGAAATTAGTGCCTTTTCAAAAGAAACTCAGAGATCCCTTGTCCCTTCCACCATGTGAGGACACAGTGAGAAGGTGCTAGTTCTGAACCAAAAAGAGGGTCCTCATCAGAATACAACCGTGCTGATGCCTTGATCTTTGACTTCCCAGCCTCCAGAACTGTGACAAATGAATTTATAAGCCACCCAGCCTGTGGCATTTTGTTATAGAAGCCAGAACAGACTAAGACATGTAGTCCAAGAAAAAGAGACATGCAAAGATTTTATCCAAATTCAGTCTGATTTGAAAGCTTTATTTTTATCACATATTATACTGTATCAGAGAAGTAAGAATTTTTTTATAAAGAATGACATTTATTGTATTTATTAATCTATTCTCATTGTGTACCTCTAACCTCTAATTTTCACTATGATTAGAACAAAGTTATATCCCAAAGTTGCAAGGTCATAATGTCTTTATAAAAAATAAAAAATTAACAAAAAAAGTTAACTTTCCAAAACCACTGACACCACCCCAAATTGAATTTCAATCTTTGACAATGTACATACAAATCTTTTTAATGATATAATCACTGTTTAGATACTGTTCTACTTTTTCCTATACCTAATTTTACATCTTCATTCCCATTTGTTAGTGTATTTGTCACTTTTAGTGGTTCTTTGGTACTTCATCATTGCAATATATGTAATTTATTTAATCATGTTATTCTTGGATATTTGTCTTATTTCCAATTAGTCATTATTACATATGAGACATCTATGAATAAATTATACTGATATTTTGCTTTTAGGTTATATTATCAAAATTATTTGGCTAAAAGATAAGATTAACTTTTTTTCTGAATTGCTCTACAGAAACAATGAATCCATTTCCAGTGTGAACAACAGTGGGTATGTGAACCCGTTTCTCCACACCCTTGCTACTACTGCACTTCATAATTTTGTATATTTTTATTAGTTGACTAGGAATGTGATGATAACTTAAGGAAGGCATTTTAAACTGCTGGCACATTGTTATACACTGGCTCTAGTCCAGTGATGGTTTTCAAATAGAAAAACTATACTGAAAAATGTATCAACTAATTATGGAAGAAATAAACATTAAATGAAAGAACTTAATGCCAAAGACTTCCCTGGGGTATTTAATATTTTAGTCCTTAGCATGTGCTGATAACTACAGTGATGGAACTGCCAAGATCAATCTGGAATAGATGTGTTCATTTTTCTTTAATATTATAAATAGTGACCTAGAAAGCTTCATCTATTTGACTAATATAAAAGAGCAGAATTACAAAGAAATTTCACAAATTAATAAAGGTTGTACCTGTAGGAGACCCACTATAAGGACAACTTTTAATCAAGTTGATTTCATACAGTTAAAAACATACAGACCAGAAAACATGGAAGCAACCCAGACGTCCATTGACAGATAAATGGATATGCAAAATGGAGTCTTTATATACAATGCAGTATTATTCAGCCTAAAAAAGAAAAATCTGCCTTATGCTACAACATCATCACCAATGTCTGAAATATTTCCAATGTGCTACTCTTTAATTTATAATTATGTATAATTTACTATTTGTTAGGATCTATGATGCGGAAGCCACCATAAGTGACTTCTAGAACAAAAAATTTCCCTAAAGAGTTTAGACTGTAATATATAAGCTACACACACTTGTACACACACATACACACACACAAAAGCCATAAAGCCACAAGAGAAGACAAAGTGCCATAAAAGTTCAAAAGAGGGAGAAGTTACTTTGAGTTAGGAAGAATTCTGGAAAACTGAATAAAACTGAATGCAACTGAGATGGACCTGAATAGATAAATTAGTACCATTTGGGGATATGGATGAATATAGGACATTTCAGGTAGAAAGAATGAGTTGCATGGAAGAAGAAAAACAGAGTGTCAAAGAGGAATAGGGGAAATTCAGAAAAGAGAGATTTGCTGCAGACATTGAAGATATTAAACTACAAGGGTTGGAAATCAAGGCACTGGAGGACAATCAGATGCTGGAGAGGAGTATGTGGGGATAGTAAGCCAAGTAATAGCACTGAATTTCTATTAAGAAAGAGTAACATGGAGGCAGTATATATAATGGGTTAGAGACACCAGGGATGGGAAGGCCAGCAAACGGGAATGGACGGGCATACAATTTTAGAAGTAGAATTAAAAAGGGCTGAATAACTACATGTGTGTGGAAGGCAAGGAAGAGACAGGAATATTGGTGATTTAGGATAGTTACTTCAGGCAGTGTGGCAGGTTAGATACTCTGAGAGGCCCTCATGAGATGAAACAACTAGGTTCTGTATAAAATACAATGTTTTCTTTCTTTGCTCATAGGAAGTAAGAGAAAAATCCAAAGGGAAAAACAAAATAAAAGTCACACACATGTAAACTGCATGTGCCAAAAATAGGATAATGACCAGTAAGCATGCCCAAAAGGCAAGGTATCTTTGAGGACAAATGTCTTTATTAGCACTGCAGCTTCAGGGGCAAGGAATATGGGAGTTGAACATGATTCCACAGAATTAAGTCAGAGAGCCTGGAATAGGAAAAGTGGTTCCAGGTCCGTAGTGTTATTTACTCCTGCCTGAAGCTAAAACAAATTCCCTTTGGAGGAACGCTTCTTCAGTTTAATGTCTCCAAGTTTTCCATAAATTAAGGTAAACCAAAAATGAGCTCATAATAAAAAAAATTACTAAATCCAGAAAAAAAACACCACTGGTATGAGTTAGCAGAAACAGATTCCCACTGGCAAGCACTTCAAATATTAGAATTATCAGAAAAATAAGATAAAATAACATGTATTAAATATTTTAAAAAATAAAAGATGGAATCACAAAATGAGTAAATCAGAAGAGATTAAGCAAAAATTACCAGATTTGAGAAAAAAAAATATAATTTCCAAAAATAAGGTTTTTGAATAAAAGATGAGTTAAGGCAGTTTAAACATAGCAGAAGCAAAAAGTAATGGAAGAGAAGAGATATCTTAATAAATTACTCAGAATGCAGCATATTAATATCAGAAGATAATAACTGTAAGTGAGATGTTTAAAGCTATGGAAGGTGAAATAAAAATACCTAATATATGTCTAGAGTTCCAGAAGGAGGGGACAAGAGAAGAGAAGATAGGGAGGATATGCAAAAATGACTGTGAATTTTCCAGAACTCGGGAAAAGCAAGAATCCATAGAAATAGTGAGTAGAATAAATATCAACCAGGATAGAAAAGGGAGGAAGGAAGGAAGGAAGGAAGGAAGGAAGGAAAGAAGGAAGGAAGGAAGGGAAAAGCTCCACATCTATATACTAGGTAATGAAATGGCAGAACACAAAAGACAGAGAAAAACTTGAAAACAGGCAAAGAATACATTTGGTAAATGACTTCCCAGTAGCAACAAGTACACCAAGCACCCAGATTTTGGGTTCTAGTACCATTCCCCAATAAAAGGAACCAGTGGCCCTTGGACAAATGACTGATTCCAAGAATGGACGGGAAATACATAAGATGAATCAGAACATCTTGCTGTGCTAGCAACACTAAGAAATGTTCATTGATGAGAGTATATTAAATACAGGAACCAGCTGATATAGGAACCAAATGAAAGACCTCCCTATGGCCAAAACTGGAACAATTTGAGAAAAAAAGGACTGGAATATATTCCAAAGAATAAAGTAAATATCCATGAGTACATACTCATATAGATGATGTAATAAATTAATAAAAGGGGGGAGAAGAAACAAATCTTCCTTGCAGAAGAATTCCAAATTACAACGAAGGGCATTTTTCAAATTCCGAATGGGTACTCCTCAAAACCGTCAAGGTCCTCAAAGGTAAGGACAATCTGACAAACTGTCATAGCAGAGGAGACTCAGGAGAGATAACAACTAAATATAATGTGATATCCTAGATGGGATCCTGGAACAAAAAAATGACATTGGGTAAAAATTAAGCAAATCTGAATAAGGTACGGATTTTAGTTAATGATGATATATCAATACTGGTGCATAATTGTAAACAATGTATCATACTAATAAAAGATGTTAATAATAGGGGAAACTGGGTGCAAGGTATATGGGAGCTCTTTATACTATCCTCTCAATTTTTCTATAAATCTAAAAATGTTTTTAAAATAAAGTCTATTTGAAAAATAAGGGCAAGAAAGACGAATAGAAAAAAGTAGGAAAGATGGAAAAGTAAGGTCTATTAATAATTACAAGTATAAACAGACCAAAATTACTACTTAAAAGAGTGTGATAGTTCAGATTTTTTAAATAAATTAAAATTCATCCATTTTTTTAATGAGACATACTGAAGGCATGAAGAAATTGAAACTAAGGAAATGGAAAAAGTTATGCCAGTAAAATATTAACCAGACACTCTCAAAATAGAGTATCATTAAATAATTATTTTTAAAAATTTCATTCATCAAAGACATAAATCTACACTACATATAAGCGACAAAACAAGCTCAAATTATATATACAACAAATTTAATGGAACTACAGGGAAAATGGAAAAATCCACCATTCTAATAGGAGATTTCATCTCACACACTCTCTCTCTCTCACATACACACACACACACACACACACACACACGAAACCATGAGACCTAAATGTCAACATATTGCAAAAACAATGATGGTATCAAAAAAATATTCTTCAACAAGAAATCAATTAAATTAGGAACCATGACAAAAACAGTAACAACAAAACCAAAATAATTCCCCACATACTTCAAAATTTTATTTTATTTTATTTTATTTATTTTAAGATTTTATTTATTTATTTGACAGAGAGAGACACAGTGAGAGAGGGAACACAAGCAGGAGGAGTGAGAGAGGGAGAAGCAGGCTTCCCGCCGAGCAGGGAGCCTGATGCGGGGCTCGATCCCAGGACCCTGGGATCATGACCGGACCTGAAGGCAGACGCTTAACAACTGAGCCACCCAGGTGCCCCTACTTCAAAATTTTAAACATACACTTTAAATAACTCATGATTTGGAATGCCTGGGTGGCTCACTTGGTTAAGTGACCAACTCTTGATTTTGACTGAGATCATGATCTCCGGGTCGTGAGATCAAGTCCTGCATTGGGCTCTCTCTGCACTGGGCATGGAGCCTGCTTAAGATTCTCTCTCTCTCTCTCCCTTTGCCCCTCCCTCCACACTTTCTCTCTAAAATAAATAAATAAATAAATAAATAAATAAATAAATACCTATGTTTCAAAATGAAATTAAGATAAAAATTAAAGTACTTAGAATTGATCTCTGGAAGAAGACACAAGACTTTTTATTTTTTTACATTTGTACTCTTTTAGATGGTAATGGGGGAGTTAGTGCCAACAGTAAGGGGGGCATGGGAGATATTTTACTATATCTATTTTTGTGACTTTTAAATTGATTGATGTTAACATATTTCTTAATAAAAGTAAATTCATAACATGTTAAATAAAAATTCTCTGAAATGATTGATTATGAAAATATTCTGTACCAAATCCTTAAAGATGAAACTAAAGTGAAGGAAATATGTAGCCACAACATGCTATTCATTTTTAAAAGTATAATTGTTAATGAAAAAAGGACAATTTAAGAAATTAGCAAGATAGAAAAATTTCTGGTAAGACTGATGAAGGAAACAAGAAAGAAGGCACAAATAAACAATATTAGGGCTGAAAATAAAACTGTGGCAATATTAACTGGAAAAAAGAGATAATAACTAATACTAAAACTAAAAAAAAAACTACAGCTCCATCACAGATTAAAAAGATAAGATCATATCATAAAAATATTATGCCAATAATTGGAGAACCAAGGTGAAATAGTTCCTAGGAAAATATAAGCTGCCAAAAATAAGAAATAAAATAAAACAATCTAATTAGTAAATTGAAAGAATAGTGAAAAATCTTCCTACAAAGAAAACACCAAGCTTGGATAATTTCCAGGTGAGTTCTAAAAAAATTTCCCAGAAGATAGATCGTTCTAGTCTTTTATAATCTCTTGCAGAGAATAGAGAAATGTACTCTCAAACTATTTCAGAAGTCATAATATTGATACCAAAGGATGACAAGAATAGGAAGAGAAATAAAAACTATATATCAACTCATTCATAAAGAGACATAAAATCCTAAATAAATTATTAGCAAACCAAGTCTGGTAATGTATACAATAAAATATGTAATTGCCATGTTGTAGAGAATGCAAGGGAAGTTTAACATTTCTCAAAATCTATAAATGCCAATATCAAATTTAAATGAAAAGGAAAAATTCATAAACTATAAAAATTTACCAAAACTGGCTTAAAAAATTGGAAAATGTGAATCATCCTGTAACCACTAGAAAAATTTAAATAGTAGTCAAAAATCTTTCCAGAAATGAAATACAAACCCCAGATGGCTCTACTGGCCAGATCCACCAAATTATTAAGAAACAGGGTGGGAGGATGGGTTAGCCTGGTGATGGGTATTAAAGAGGGCACGTTCTGCATGGAGCACTGGGTGTTATGCACAAACAATGAATCATGGAACACTACATCAAAAACTAATGATGTAATGTATGGGGATTAACATAACAATAAAAAAATTTAAAAAAAGAAACAAATAATTCACTCTTACATTAATTCTTTCAGGGAATAGAAAAAATATTACTCAGCAATTCAATTTGTGAGGCTAGCATAACATCAATTTAAAAACATGTCTAAAAAAAAAATTTTCAGGGGCGCCTGGGTGGCTCAGTTGTTAAGCATCTGCCTTTGGCTCAGGTCATGATCCCAGGGTCCTGGGATCGAGCCCCGCATGGGGCTCCCTGCTCCACGGGAAGCCTGCTTCTCCCTCTCCCACTCCCCCTGCTTGTGTTCCCTCTCTCGCTGTGTCTCTGTCAAATAAATAAAATCTTTAAAAAATAATAAAATAAAATTAAAAATAAAGAAAAAAGAAAAAAGAAAATTTCAGGTTGCTCACTCTCAACAATCACTAGCAAATTGAAGTTGGCAATAATACATCATTTAAAAATTGGATGGGACATAATGTTGGTGTAATGGTAAAAAATAACCTATGATTTATTCTATTAATGTGTTAAAAGAAAAAAGCCTTACAGTTATCACAATAAACAGAAAAACATTTGAAAAAAGTCCATGACAGAAACTCTTGGCCATATAGGAATAGAAGAGACCATTCTTAATGAGATGAAAGGTATTTACCAAAAGCCAGCAAATTTTATTCATTATTTATTGTGAAGCTACTGCCTTTTAAAATCAGAAAGAAGAAAAAATATGCTTACCACTATTTGTATTCGTAAGTATATGACAAGAAAAAATAAAACAAAAACAAACTGTCTTCAGTCCTGATTGTCTATAGAGAAAATGAAAAATGAATGTACAAATTATTAGAAATAAGAGTTTAGAGGGCACCTGGGTGGCTCAGTTGGTTAAGCGACTGCCTTCAGCTCAGGTCATGATCCTGGAGTCCCGGGATCGAGTCCCGCATCGGGCTCCCTGCTCAGCGGGGAGTTTGCTTCTCCCTCTGGCCCTCCCCCTCTCGTGTGCTCTCTCTCTCTCAAATAAATAAATAAATAAAATCTTAAAAAAAAAGAGTTTAGAAAGGTGTTTGAATTAAAGATCTATGTTTAAAAATTGCTTGTAATTTTTATACACCAGCAAAAAAATTATAAACATCGTGTATAACTATGAAAAAATAAGAGTCTCAGAAACAAGTCTACCAAAAGATGTGCAAAACCTTAAAGAAAAAATTATAAGCCTTTTTGAAAGACATTAAAGATCTAAATAACTGAGAGAGAAATGGTGATGGAAAGCCTCTCCATCAGTTATCTGCAGATTGATCTATAGCATCAATGCAAGTCCAATTAAAATTTCCACAAAAGCTTCCAAGAAACTTGACAAGCTGAACCTAAAATGTACAGGATGAGCCTAGTACCATGATACTCCTAAAGAAGAACAAGTGGTGTGACATTGCATACCACATATCAGGGCCTAAAATAATGTGATTGAAATTAATACAGTACACTATAGTCATAAAGAATAGAAACATCTTGACTCATGGAACATAATAGTGAACCTAGAAACAAGGTCACATTGGACAGAGCCAGTATTGTGCTTTAGTGGGGCAATGACGAATCAGTTTAAAAACTGTCCTAAGTCAAGACGCTATTCACATGGGACACAATGAAATCTGATCCCTATCTTACACAACAGACAAAAATCAATTCTACTTCTAGGTATATACCCAAGAGAAATGAAATATATCTCTGCACAAACACTTGTATGTGAATGTTCACAGCAGCATTATTCATAACAACAAAAAGTAGAAACAAATTGCTCATCAACTGATGAATGGACAAATAAATTATTCAGCAAAAAAAAAAAAAAAGGAATGGAGAACTAATACAGGCTATGACATGAATGAACCTTGAAAATATCACAAATGAAAGAAGTCAGTCACAAAAGACCACATATCATATGATTCTACTCATAAGAAACAGCCCCAACAAGAAAATCGGGAGGAACAGAATTTACATTGGTGGTTGCCTAGGGCTGGAGTGTTGTGGAGAAAATGGAGACTGGCTGACTGTTAAATGTGTTTTTTTGTTAGGAGGTGATAAAATATTTCAAAATCATTGATATGTCAATTGTAACCATCAACACACAATTAAGGCCAGAGGTTGCTTCTGGGGCAGGTATCGGGAGCTCCGGAAAGGAAGGAGCATCTGGTTAGACACAATGGTTTTAGCAGTGTTCTAATTCTTAACTTGGGTGGTCAGTTCGTGATGTTCATTATGTTTGTGTACATTAGTACTTAAGTATTATTTATGACATATATTCTTTGTATGTATAAGACACAATACAACAAAACTTTTTAAAAATAGTGCAGATGTTTTATGCCTACGTGGCAAGGAGAATGCATCTAATACAGAATAATTTCTTAAAATTTAACACAATAATTATTTTTAATATAATCTGTATTATGGAAATGCATAATCCTATGACAATTTTTCTTCTTATTTTGGATTTTTCACAGGGGACCCTTAATTTCATTTATGTCTTTGAATATCACATTACTTCATTATTTTTTACCTTTCATTATTATGTAAAAAAGTTTTAACTAATATGGTTTTTTTAGAACAATATATTATGAGTTCTAGAATACATTTTAGCTATTTATGTTTAATATTAAGGTCACCAAACTTATTAAGTCATATAAAACATCAAAATAATTTCTCTTTTCATTATGCTGGACATGATAAATAAATATTTGGATTTAAGCTTATAGATTCAAAGAAAACACACTATTTTAAATTACAGTCTTTTAATTTTCTAACACTATTTTATAAATATCAAATGCAATAGAATTTTCTATTGTAAAACAGCTTCCATGGAAACTTTAGCATAAAAGAGAGTTTAGCCTTGTAAGAAAACACTGCTTTTGTCTCTTGAAGAAAAAAGTACCAGAAATAATGACAGATGATTAGTGTCCCTAACAAATTAAATACAACAGTTAAACACGACTCAGCGCTGTTCTGGTGTGTAATGAACGCCATGGCTCAGGTCAGACAATATGGAGAGACAGGATTTAAAAGAAACTAAATGATAAAAAGGTGGAAGGTTTGAATTCAGAATGGTCTGAGGCAGAGGTGTTCATAGAATGGTGAGTACCTCTATGTGAACTCTTGCTTTGACAAAGGTCTCAAGTCTTTCAAGACTTTTGATCCTTAGTAAGTTGTTCATAGCTCTCTGGCCAGCTATGTCAGTCATTGGTTGTCCATCTGTGTGTCCATGCATCTAAACATCCATTACCTCACCAAATCATATTTTAAGGAGCTGGAAGGCCATATCTACCAGTGAGCCTTCAGTGTCCATTTCTGAAGAG
Source organism: Leptonychotes weddellii (assembly GCF_054177405.1). Classification (NCBI taxonomy): domain Eukaryota; kingdom Metazoa; phylum Chordata; class Mammalia; order Carnivora; family Phocidae; genus Leptonychotes; species Leptonychotes weddellii. The sequence goes on from NC_138383.1 coordinate 11,244,537, forward strand.
TTGTGTTCTCATTTATAACAAGGTTTATCAAGGAGGTAGAATCCTCAGAGGAAATGGTTTGGGAATCCATTTCAAGAGAAACAGTCCAAATTCCCAACGTCTTCCTCACTGGAAATCTCCTCCCACAATGAAAGGTTAAGACCCTAAGAACAGGGGCCCTGACACCATTCTGTCGCCTTCCTTAGACATTCTTTGGCTGGTGATGGAGGTTAGAATCAGGAAGTAGAATGGTATAGAAGAGGATAACGTTTGGTTAGCTATTGTAATTGCTTCATACAGGCTTCAAGAGCAAAAGGACAGAGAATTCAACCACGCCTGTATTTCTTACAGGAATTATGAGGATAGAGTAGAAGGGCTGAGATGTGTCTGCTAATCTCTGCGGGGTGTAGGGCAGGGCAGTAAAACACTGCAACTTTATCATTTCAAGGAAGTTACACATAAATGCCCCAGGAATGAAAACCTCACAGAAAGGTAAAGATCTGAAGAAATGACCATCTATTTTCTTGGCTGGCTACATCATGCAGAAGAGGTCAGAGCACTCCTATAGCCTGCAGTAAAGCAGCATTGATAGGTTATGTTTTTCATCTTTTATTCACTTGGTGCTTTCATTTTACCTCATACAGGAAGCACTATGGCAGTTGGTCTGCATGGCTGGTAGACTTCAGACAATTAACACATTGCAAATATCACGTAATGAAAGAAATGAGTGCACCTTACTAAGGAGGGCAAGTTGCTACATATATACTTATAAAAATACTTTAATCTTTCTTTGAAGATTTTGAAAATACTCCAGGACCATAAAATAATTCAAGGTCATTATAATAAATACCAATTAGCATTGTAAAGTGACATAAATGCATAAAGGGATTGGGGTTAATCTATGGTGACCAGATGGATATCCTCGAAGTAATTTCAGAAAAAAAAAATCCTTGCTATCTGCTATTTACTTTTATGGAACATATACATTTAAATTCTCCTTACTTCCTTTTGCTTTAATAAGTAGGAGTTTATTACAGAATAACTTAGCTTTATTTTTTCTATATTTCCTAATTTAAATGTGTTTTATGTAAACACATCCAAAATTCGTCCTCGATTATATGTCCCTCAGACTTCACTGAGATCTTTGTCAAAGGAAAATATTGGGAAATTAACTTTCAGAGTTGAAGCTGCCGGCTTATAAGGAAAAAACCCATGGCTGTTTTCTTAAAATAATTTTGAGAAGAAAAAACCCTGATGAGTAGGTTTGAAAATACAGATTACTATTAGTTATGATATATAATCTAGTATATAATACATTTCCTATTAGTTTATATTATTATATATTTTTAGTATCAACTATATTTTACAAATTCAAATATAGATAAAGCTTTCTTTCTGTTATATTTGGTTGTTGATCACTCCTTATGTCTACATTATTTCTGAAGCAAAACTTCAGACTCTTATTCTTCTAGAACTTACACTCCACCAAAATAAAATGTCTCATTTCATTTTTTAATGAGAGGAATACACTGAATGAAATATGAATTTGAGATTTTATTAAATACACAGAATTGGAAAAAATATATATTGTGGATATTCAATTCAAGGAGGGACAGCATATGTATTGAAAAGTCAATAGTAGAATATATTAGGAAAATACTGTTGGATCAGTAAGAAATAATTTTAGTTTGTAAAGGTTTAATATATCTATTTTAGAGAGTATATTTATATTGTACATAAAACTGTATATCTTACATGAAATCTTATATTTATTGTCATTTAAAAACTGAAATTTATATAAATAGTGAAACAGAAAGCTAATATTACTATATAATTATATCATATGACATATAACATACCTTTTAACATTTTTTGGAAACTAATAATTTCAAATTAAGCCATGAGCCATAAAATTATTTTATGTGTAAGGTAATTTTTTAAAATAAAAGTTTATATTTTGTAGCACTTTTATAGGGCTAAAGCTTTTAAAATGTGCTTGTATATGCCACGGGAAAGACAGGTAGTTGATAAAAGTAGAAAAAAGAATATTAAGGGATGTGGGTAGTCACATAAAAGTCTGGGTAAGAAACCACGTCTTCAGATTCCTAGCACAGCATATTTTCTATTTTTTTTTTAAAGATTTTATTTATTTATTTGACAGAGACAGAGATAGCGAGAGCAGGAACACAAGTAGCAGGAGGGGGAGAGGGAGAAGCAGGCTTCCCCCCAAGGAGGGAGCCTGATGTGGGACTCGATCCCAGGACCCTGGGATCATGACCTGAGCCGAAGGCAGACTCTTAACGACTGAGCCACCCAGGCGCCCCGCATATTTTCTATTTTTAACCTGGTATCTAAGCTGCAAATAGAAATTTCTTGAACCATAATGCCGGTGTTCTATCAAATGGAAAATACGTTTTAAATCCCTTAAATGACAGAGAAATATTTAAAACTAAGAGCCAGGAGATATACCTTTAAATAATTCAAAAATTTCCTGGGCATCTAATATGCATGTCTGGTATATTTAAAGGACATTTGTGTTGACTCCTGTTCTACAGTTATTAGATCTACTAACTAAAAATTAAATCATTAGTCCACCTTGTGGTTCAGTGAAAATATCTCCTCTGCAACTTGCAGAGATAGATGGGCTAGAATTCCTCCAAATTCCAAGAGACTAGCTTAACTCTGGAAGGAATTCTATACACAAAATTAAAATAAAATGCAGTACTGTTGTTTGCAAGGATACTACTAAATTATGTGATGAAAGAGGGGGCACAGCTTAGCATATAGGAAAGGCAAGAAAACTTTAATTTGGATAAAATTTCAGACCAACAAATATTCAGTTTGGGACTATATTATGAAGGACTTAAGAAAGGAAATATTATTTTTACTTGCAAAAGAAGGGAGTGTTCTATGTGGAGAATAAAAAAAAAAAGGAAGAAGGGTAAAAATACAAAAGAAAAGCCCTCAGTAATTTACATGCTTATCTGCAGAAAAAAAGCTTCAAAAGAAATAGAACATGTAATGAGTCACGCGAACTGGCAAACGTTATGGCTGCATTTGTTTTTCTGTGAGTAATGACGATATTGCTAAAAACTCATAACTGATGTTGAAATTTCTAGTGTTATTCTAAAAGTACCACCCAAACCATCTATATGAAAATAGGTCTTGAGGAAAGTGAATAAAAAACTTAGTTTAAGTTAAAATTAAAAGGAAAATAAGAGGGTTCCTAACGCATTGGTTTATTTTGGAAATTTGCAAATGAAATGTCTACTAGACATAAAATGATTGTATATGGGCATTTATTTTATAAATTAAACTATACAATTAACAGAAGCACAAAATATAAATTTTTATATATTTTCTAGACTCAAATGGAATTATAAGGGTGGAAATATTCCACTTAAGAATGATGGCCCTAGGGGCGCCTGGGTGGCTCAGTCATTAAGCATCTGCCTTCAGCTCAGGTCATGATCCCGGGGTCCTGGGATCGAGTCCTGCATCAGGCTCCCTGCTCCGCGGGAAGCCTGCTTCTCCTTCTCCCACTCCTCCTGCTTGTGGTTCCCTCTCTCGGTGTGTTTCTCTCTGTCAAATAAATAAAATCTTTAAAAAAAAAAAAAAAAAAGAATGATGGCCCTAAAAAGGGAAGAAGAAGTGAAGGAAAAAGAGAATAAGATGAAAACAGAGAGGGAAACAAACCATAAGCACCTCTTAACTATAGGGAACAAACTGAGGGTTGCTGGAGGGGAGGGGGTTTGGGGGCATGGGGTAACTGGGTGATGGGCATTAAGGAGGGCACGTGATGGAATGAGCACTGGGTGTTCCATGCAACTGATGAATCACTAAATTCTACTCCTGAAACTAATACTACATTATATGTTAACTAGATTGAATTTAAATAAAAAAATTTTTTTAAAAGACACTGTTTTCAAACACCACTTTTAATAATCTCATCTGGAGAATGTAAAATATGAGTATTAAAAAGGCCAAATAGACATATTACCCACAACTCACTCTGGTGCAACGTCAGGGCTAACAACAGGAGGACTACATGTCAGGAAGATGTTATCTGCAGCATCTAAAAACACTTAAAGTTACTTTCTCGACAGAGTGTTTCCAGGAGTGACAGGTAACCTATTTGGCCTTGGAAGAAAAATAAAATTCAGGCTGAATTCTTCTTGACTAGAAACCTTCTTCTATAAAGAATGACATTCAAGTAATTGGAAAGCAGATTTCAATACTCTCTCCACTTACTTCCCTGTTCTGGGAAAACAAAGTTTGACCTAGGTTTTCTGCCAGTTCTGCATTAGACAGTCTATCCAAACATCCTATACACACTTAGGTCACAAGAGCCCACACATTATCCTAGTGCCATTCAGAAAACACTGATTACTATGCTAACAACCATATAACTTTTCTAAAGCAAAGTATTCACAAGTTTTGGCTGCTTAATTAAACATAAGAAAATCTAGACATTCAGAAATAGTTGACTTGATTAACAATGAGCTGATGAAAGAGAAAAGAGTCCTACCCCCTGTGAAAGTTGCAGCCAACTCCATGACTCCCTGTTTCAGAATGGACATGGTGCATCCTGTCTTACCCTTATGTGTACTTTTTTATGCCCTGTGTGCACTTGCTGCAACTAATTCTTTAAATATATGCAGAAACTAATACAGAAGGATCACATGATACGTTTTAAGTCAGTACCATGTAAACCGCATTTGTAAATTAAGTGTGCAATAAAAACATATAAATAAGTCAATAATCTGAAAAATGATATTATTATTTCAGCCTTTTTTCCCCCCAAGCATCAGATTACAAGTGAGGATATCTAGTTTAATATTCCTTTCAGTAACTGCATAAAATTCTTGATAGATCTAGTTCTAGGGATTTTGAAAGAAGTTCAAGATAAGTATCTAGGAAATCCATTCTCAAGTCATGAAGGCTTTGGTGGTAAATCTCCCCAGCAGAATAGCATAGAATCCTCCCCAGTCAACTTGACCATAAAGAACAGCTTTATTGCCCAGGTAGGCCTCCCCAAGATATCTTTGGTGTCAGAATACTAGCATTATGTTTAGCAAAAGAGAGGGAAGTTACCTCTCTCTTAATCCACCCTACTTGGGAAAGCATCCTGGATGATTCTGACATCAACACAGCAATACCATGAAATATAGACACTTTAACTTAAAGTACTATAATAACTTGTATTTTTGTTCATGACCTGTTACTTGCTGCTTTACTTCTCTATTCATAAAATGAATTTACCTAATGTAAAAAGATATTTTGTGGGCAAAGCCAATGCATATAACTAGAAAAAAATGCACTAACTAAATCCATGGTGATAGTACTTGCCTCTGCTCATGAATATAAAATATATAATTGTTAATTTTT
>NC_138383.1:11250403-11280238 GCF_054177405.1 Leptonychotes weddellii
TATACCACATCTTCTTTATCCATTCATCTGTCGATGGACATCTTGGCTCTTTCCACAGTTTGGCTATTGTGGACATTGCTGCTATAAACATCGGGGTGTACGTACCCCTTCGGATCCCTACTTTTGTATCTTTGGGGTAAATACCCAGAGCACTACTGACATTTCTGGTCAGATAATTCCTTATTGTGGGGACCTGTTGGGTGCATTGTGCTATGTTTAGCAGCATCCCTGGCCTCTGCTCACTAGATCCCAGTGATAATGTCCCACCCCCAATTCTGACAACCCCAAAATGTCCATAAACATGCTGAATATGCCCCGGAGGGGCAAAATCATGCCTGATTGAGAACCACTAGGCCAGAAAGTATGGTTCTTTATCAAATTCCATGGAGTGAAAGAAGCCTTAGGTATCCTTTGGTTTCTGGCTGTATGATTTTCAAACAAGGTTTAGAATACTGGTAATGGGGAATAACCCAAAATAAAGCAATTACCACCCAACTTCTTAGAGAATTCAATGCCTTACAATGCTTATACATGACTAGAATGCCTCCATCACCAGGAATCTGCTTGTTCCTACAGCATGTGCCTTATAGGTGTTTTTGAACTAGAGAGAGAAGACTCAGATAATCCTAAACTGATGATGACAATGATGATGATAATGATGATGATGATATGCTTGCATAGCTCTTTACAGTTTATGAGTTTTTGCATGTATTTTCCCAACTAGGTATATATTTCTCTCTTCTTTAAAGATTTTATTTATTTATTTGAGATAGAGAGAGTGCACGAGTAGGGGGAGGGGCAGAGGGAAAGAGACAAGTGGACTCCCCGCAAAGTGCGAGCCCAATATGGGGCTCAATCCCAGGATCCTGGGATCATGACCTGAGCTGAGGTCAGATGCTCAACCAACTGAGCCACCCAGGCACCCCTAGATATATATTTCTAATGGAAAATTTTATTTCATTTTATTTTTTTAAAGATTTTATTTATTTATTTGTCAGAGAAAGAGGGAGACAGATTGAGAGCGCAAGCAGGGGAGTGGCAGGCAGAGGGAGAAGCAGACCTCCTGCGGAGCAGGGAGCCTGATGCAGGACTCAATCCAGGACCCTGGGATCATGACCTGAGCCGAAGGCAGACACTCAACCGACGAAGCCACCCAGGCGTCCCTCTAATGGAAAATTTTAAAGAGGAAGTAAAAACTAATAGGGGCAAAACTGATAACTATAATTAATTAAGAGAGTATACTTTGCATGGTAACTGTACTTAACATATATAGATTTTTCAGTGTCAAGGAAGGAATGTTTTGTAATTATGTAGTTGGACTGATGCCATGATTTGTTCCTTTAGTTTATCAAATGACCTTTGATAGGTGGCAGAAGAGAGTGAATCTAGATATGAAAGGAAGAGAAGTAGTTAAGTCTTAAAAAGGCAAACTCTGAAAGGCAAACTGAATGACATCTAAAAATCTCAAGTGGAGGAATAGTTCATATATGAACAAGAGATAAAACGTTCTTGTTGCACAGAATGAAAAGGTGATTGCTGAGATTATCAGCATTATGGACATGATGTGGGCAGATAGAGGTAATTCAGTAATGAAGTCCATGGAGCTATATATGAAAGTAGCTTGGTGTATCAGTTTCCTGTGGCTGCTGTAACAAATTACCACCACACACTGAGTAGTCTAAAACAATAGGAATTTATTCTCTCTTAGTTATGGAAGCCAAAAGTCTATAATCAAGGAGTCAGCAGCACTGCACTTCCTCTGGAAGCTTTAGGGGAGAATCCATTTCCTGACACTTACAACTTCTGGAGACTGCTGGCATCCTTGGCTTGTGAATATATCTCTCTCTGATGCATCTTCACATCACCTTCTCCTCTATGTCCCTTCTCCACAGTGTCTCTCTTATAAAGATGCTCATGACTGGCTTTAGGACCCACCTAGACAATCTCCTCATCTCAAGATCTTTAACTCAGTTACATCTGCAGAGATCCTCTTTTTAAATAAGAACATTCCCAAGTTCTGAAGATTAGGATATGGACATATCTTTTTGGGGGCCACCAATCAGTCCGCTACACATGTGTTGATAAGGTATAGTCTACTTTCTGTTTTCGGGCTCTGATAATAGCCCTAGATCAAACTTCTGCTCATCTCTGAAACACAGAAGTCTTTACTTCAAACACACTATATCAAAGAGCCCATGTGGAGTGACATCATCAAGATGGTGACATAAATCATTTCCAACTTCAGTGCCTCTCACCAGAAGACCAACCAGCAACTATCCATAGACTTGACACCGTTGTGAAAATCCCAGACCCAAGGATATAAATGAAGCACCCCCATGGACCACAGAGACTGAGATGGGTCACATCAGAAAGGTAAGAGGAGAGGCTCTACTCTGCATCACCAGCCACCCAACCCAGGCCAGCATTACACTACACCACAGAGCACCTGGTTTTTCCAGTGGAAAAAGGAGAGTCCAAGGTAGACATTCAGTTTCCCCAGTATTGCAGGATGCTCCTCAGAAACCCCACTACAGGAATCAAAACAGATGGTACTGCAATTTAAAAAAACAAAAACACACCAATAGAACTAACTGAAAGCCCAGAAACAAATCCATGCATATACAGTCAACTAATATTTGACAAGAAAGCCAAGACTCTTCAATGGGGAAATGACAGTCTCTTCAATATATGGTGCTGGGAAAAATGGATAGTCACATGCAAAAGAATAAAACTGGGCCTCTATCTCTCCCCATTCACAAAAATTAACTCAAAATGGATTAAAGACTTAAATGTTAGGCCTGAATCTATAAAACTCCTAGAAGAAAACAGGATAAAAGCTCCTCGACATTGGTTTTAGCAATGACTTCATGAATATGACACCAACAGCATAAGCAACAAAAACAAAAAGAAACAAGCGAGACTACATCAAACTGATGGCCAACAGGTACGTGAAACAGTGCTCAACATCACTCATCATCAGGGAAATGAAAATGAAAACCACAATGAGCTATCACCTCACACCTGTTAGAATGGCCATCATCAAAAAGACAAGAGATAACAGTGTTGGCGAGGATGTAGAGAAGAGAACCCTTGTGCATTTTGGTGGGAATGTGAATTGGTGTAGCCACCATGGAAAACAGTATGGAGATTCTTTTAAAAATTAAAAACAGAACTACCATACAATAGGGCTTAAATGTAATCACAAGGTTCTTATAAAAGGGAAGCAAGAAGGTCGAAGGAAAGACAAGGCAGTATGAGAGAGGAAGCAATGGAGAAAAGACAACGCGATTCAGGGTCCCAAACCAAGGAATGAAGACAGCCTCCAGAAGACAGAAAAAGCAAGGAACAGATTCTTCCCTAAAACCTCCTGGCAAAAACCAGTCCTGACAAACCTTGATCTTAGGACCTAAGTTTCATTTTGAACTTCTAATCTCCCAAACTTTAAAATAAATTTGAATTGTTTTAAGACACTATGTTTGCCGTATAGCAGCAACAGGAAACAACAACAACCAACAAAGCTAGTATATAATATTCAAAACTTAGAACACATCAAGGGCTCTCTGAGATACTTAATATATGTAATATTTATAACTGCCTTAACAATGCTGTATGGACAAAAAAATAAGTCAGGAATTCAACAAGTTTAAAAGTTAGATCAGGCAAAGAAAAAAAATCCATAGGTTAAATTTTGTTACAGTCTTCGAGCATTTCAAGTTTCTGTGTTTGCTCTGTTACTTGACTCCTTCTAGGTAATGTCACCAGGTTTAAAAAAAAAAAAAAACACCTAAAAAGCCAAGTTATTTCTTCCCAAAGGGCATATTTACATATAATAGTGGCAAATTTGGATGAGATAGGACCCAGGGTAAAACTCTCCAAAGACTACCCAGTTAGTTCTCGATATTCGCCTTGACCAAGATGCATCTGCCCAAACATGCAAACTCTGAGTGTGGTTAAGTGCAGGGAATCAGTATGATTAGGAAATAAAATTTCTGGAGATCAATGAATGACTGCTAAGACTTACAAAAGGAAAAAGTGACCATGGAAAGTTTTGTTTTTTGAAAGTAAGTTCATAAGACTAGAAGCTGGCATAGAAAAGTGTGCAATGATAATGAGGAACGAGGTGCTGCTGAAAACTCCAGGGCACCCCTGGGATTATGAAAGTCTAAAGAAGAATGCCAATTCACAGCTTTTTATGGAAAAGTTTTAAGGCCCTATGAGGAAATGATGCTGCCATGCATTTCTGCACTCCTCATATCAAAGACATGTATCACAATTTTGAAACCCAGTGTGGGTATGCATGGTGCTACACAAGGACAGGGGTGCCTGCTTGGCTCAGTCAGTAGAGCATGTCACTCTTGATCTCAGGGTTGTGAGTTTGAGCCCCATGTTGGGTGTACGGATTACATAAAAATAAAATAAAATCTTTTAAAAAAATATTAGCCAAAATACACAAGGACAGTGCTCACTTTGGCAGCACATACACTAGAATTGGAACGATACAGAGATTAGCATCGCCCCTGCACAAGGATGACACGCAAAATACACAAGGACAAAGTGCTTTCCTGAGTCACAGAGTAGGCCACATATAAGATAATCATATAATCACTGAAGGCTAAAAACCAAATACAAAATTATGTTTAAAATGTCCATAGCAAACCTGAGAAGATGGTTTTCCATTCTTCTTCTTCCTTTTTAGAAGAACATAGTATTTTGAGTTTACAACAGAGTCATCCAACCTTTTATTAACTCATTCATCAATAATTGGTTAAGACTGGGGCACCTGGGTGGCTCAGTCGTTAAGCATCTGCCTTCGGCTCAGGTCATGGTCCCAGGGTCCTGGGATCGAGCCCCGCATCGGGCTCCCTGCTACGCGACAAGCCTGTTTCTCCCTCTCCCACTCCCCCTGCTTGTGTTCCCTCTCTGTGTCTCTCTCTGTCAAATAAATTAAAAAATCTTTTAAAAAAAATTGGCTAAGACCTACTATGTGTTAACCACTAACTTATATTAAGAAACAAAGCTATATGAGAAACCTGTCTAAGAAAACACCATCAGGTAAAGGAAAAAAATATATATAAGTACCAAATATTGTAACAGAGGTTTAAACACAGTGCCTTGAAAAACAGAAGAGGGTTCAGAGAGATTTCACTCCACTCCATTCAGGAAGAGATGGATCTGTAGGAAACAGATCTCTACTATAAGAATCCCCATCCTATTATGGTAAATCAGAACAACCTTCTTAGAAGCCCCTCGGGGACAAGTGGGCTTACATACAACAACAATAAACATAGAACAAAGAATGCCAGCAGTTCCCACCATAATCCTGGCTCAAAGAGGACAGCATTGATAGAACCATGGGCAAACACACAAATGATGCCCCCGTGCTAAACCAGCTAGAGCTTTTTCTCTTGATACTAGGGGAAACACTCAAAAAGGGTATGGCAGCCGTATAAAGAAGTGCTATGGAACTCTCTTCTGACAAGGACCTTGTATTGTCAGTGATTGAGGCTTCCCTAGTAGGCTCTGCCCCCAGAGCCAGACTCCAGTCTTGAAGAACCATGATTGGTTTTGAAACACATTACCTATGAATAAGAATGAGGAATCTTCTTCAGCTACACAAAAATCTCTTAAAATTATATGGATTTCAGCTAGGTGATCCACAAATTTCTTGACATCAACTGGATTTGAATCATGATTTAAAAGAACTGATCCTGGCATCAACCTCCTACCCTATATTTTCAGCAAGTTAGTCGTGTTCTAGGAGCTGAGGCTAGGGTCCTGGCAGCAAATTTTGAGACCTATTTGGTCAGATACCTGTAGAAAGCCCAGAAGTATAAAAATGGATCCAATCATGGAGAAATTATAGTCTGATTAAGGGGGAAAACACAAGAAAAAAATCAAGTAGTAGTGTTATATTATATATATTATATATTATATATTCTAAGTGCCAAGGGAACATGACAAATGGAAAAAGAGAGAATCTGTATAAGAAACCAGTCTCAGAAGATCAGAAGATTTGTGTGTAAAGTATAAAATAAAGCAATGTGATGACATGTTTTCGCAGTTTAAAGCTTTACGTATTAATTTTGTGCTAAACTAACTTCTGCCTATAATATAGGCCTATAAATAAATGAAAAGAACTCTACCCCAGCAAATAGAAGAGCGATTGAAATATTCATGGTAAAATAAGAAAACCTTGAGAAAATGATCCTTAAAGATAAAACAGCTACAGTGGATAGTGAAGAAAAATTCCTTTAAAATCTTTAAACTTCAAAAAAATCCCAAATCTAATGTTTCCTTTTATGTTTCCTATATTTAAGAAATCACTGATTAAAAGCTCCATATATGAATTATTTATCATACATGCAAAGCTACATACATACCCACCAATACAGCTTACTTTATAGGCAGGAGTGTATCAGTAAATAATAAGGAGAGACAAAGCCTATAAATACAATGACAAAGCCTAAATACATTGAAATAGGTGCAGGACCACTTCCTGTTACTAGCGAGAGGAAAAAGGCAATGTGAAGTCATTCAAGCAGAATAATAAGTAAACCAAAGCCAGATCAAAGGAATACAGAAGAAAGGCTGAAACGTGAAGCTGAAATATTTATTTCCTTCAAAACATCATCCATGCCTTGTCCCTGGGCAGTTCAATATTTCAAAGTAGCTGGAGAATATTCTCACTTACATTCAACACTATGCACAAGTAGATCAAATTTTAAGTAGGCAAATTTTCTCTTTATTTACCAAACATAAATGCAATATTTATCATTGAGAGAAGTTTTTCTGCTTATCAGAAATGATTTTTAAATTATGTGAAATAAGGCGCCTGGGTGGCTCAGTCGTTAAGCGTCTGCCTTCCGCTCAGGTCATGATCCCAGGGTCCTGGGATCGAGTCCCACATCGGGCTCCCTGCTCGGTAGGAAGCCTGCTTCTCCCTCTCCCACTCCCCTTGCTTGTGTTCCTACTCTCGCTATCTCTCTCTCTGTCAAATAGATAAATAAAATCTTTATAAATACATAAATAAATAAATAAATTATGTGAAATAATTTTAAAGTCCTAATAGACACCTTTCAGTAGTTCCAGTGGATGAAGCTGCTACAAATTATAACATTCATGGTGTAACCATAATTTTTAATGCCTTCACAAATGATGAAATAGAGTAAACATTTATTGAGTGTTTATTATGCTCATTGGTTTAGAGCAGTTCCTGTACTATTTCATTTTTATACCGATAAGAAAATTATCATTTATTTTTTTTTCACCAATGAAATCAAGGAAGTTTAGAAGAGTTTAGTGATTTGCCCAACTATTTACAGAATCAATGGCAGAAGGAGAAATTAAAGCAGCCCATCTGACTTCAAAGTCCAAAGTCATTCTACTACAACTACATCATGCTATTTCTTTAAACCTGTATGTATGTATGTATGTATATGTGTGTATATATGTGTGTGTATATATATACATATATATAACTAAATCACCATTTGATGCTAATTGATTAAACTTACAAGTAGGTCCTTACTATTATTTATCCTCACACAACACAAATATTTGCCTATCAACCACTTTCAGAACATTTGAAAGCTAAAATATTTATCAAATATTTACTTAACACCTATTGTATCTGTGCTTGGTGCTAAAAATACAAAAATAATCAACATCCCTGCATCCAATATAGAAAAGAAGACAAACTCTACACTATTTTCAGTATGATAAAAGCCTCACAATAATATGAACATAATAATATGAGCCAAAAAGGACCAGAGGAATTCATTGTGCCTAGGGTAAAATAGAAAAGCTTCATAAAGGGCATGTCATTTGGTAAGATCATAACAAAGAATGTTAAAGAGGCGTAACATATACATATATATGTTTAACTATATATTAAAATGTAAATGTATATTAAAATACATATTTTTATTTGATTTGTAAAATATCTTTTATTTTCCTCCTTACCATCACACTTTCCATGAAAAGAGCAAATCTCCATCAGAAGATTCTTATTTATTTCAAGGGAAAGATGAACATGGTAGAGGTAAGAGATTTCTAAAGATAAAGTTTTATTTCAGATAAAATATGCAACCACTTCTGCTGATTATAAAAAGCACACACTCCAAGTGCGTAAAAGTGTGTTAGCTGAATTAATGTTAATTTTAAGAAACCAATCTTTATTTAGAAACATATTATCACCCATGTTTCACTGACCATTTCTCCCTACCTCATACTACATTTTTCCAAAGGCTCCGGTAGTTATCTCGTATGTGCTTAGCGATAAGTTCAGTCACTATTAATCTGCTACCCTGTGCTATTCATTAATTCATTTACCATTAATGTGTTAAGCACCCATTATGTGCCAGGCACCCTTGCTAGTGTTCAGAAAACATCAGTGAACTAATCACACCCAGTCCCACACTAAGGGAGCTTTCAGTCTAGCAAAGAAAAAAGGACACTGAATTAATACAAATGAGAACAATGAGGATTCAATTCAATGACAAAAAAAAGAAATACGGAATATTAAGGGTTTATATTACAGTGTTAAAAACTTTAAATAGGAATTAGGATGAAAGAAAGTGATGTTAAAGTTAACTGAATTTGTATGTCGATTATACTTCAATAGAAAATAATATTTTTTTAATGAAAAAAAGAAGTTAACTGAAGGATGAGGAGGACTGGATAAAAGAAAATGCAGGGTAAGAGTATTCCAGCACAAAGGATAACAAATGGAGAAGCTGCAAGAGAGAAGACTGTGGCTAAATCAGGGAAGAGAACAGGGGCCAAGATCACAAGGCAGGGAACAGAGAGAAAAGAGCCTGTGATAAGGCTGAGAAGTACCCTGTCATACTGAAACCTAGAGACAGAACTTTATAGCTTTGTAGAAAAACTACATTGTGTGAGATGAAGAACATAATGGATGGCATTATAGGCATTACTAAAGAAAAGTCTTTGTGAACTTGAAGACCTAGCAATGGAAACTAACCAAAACAAAGCACAGAAAAACAGAATAATAAAAAAACAAAGCATTGGTGACAACTGTCAGCAACCTAATATTTGTGTACTTAGAGTCCTTAAAGGAAAAGAAAGATGGGGACAGAAAAACATTTGCAGAAATTATGGCCAAAAGCTTTCCAAATTTAATTAAAATTATAAATCTACAGATCCAAGAACTCAAAAGAACTCCAGGCATAAGACAAATAAAACTACATGAAGGCACAACATAATCAATTTGTCCCAAAACCAGTGACAAAGAAAAAAAGAATTTTGAAAACAGCCAGTAAAAAGACAAGTCCAGAGGAATAAAAGTAAGGATAGCAGCAGATTCCTGGTAGAAGCAACACAAGCAAGAAGACAATGAAGCGACATCTTTAAATTGCTGACAGTTAAGTTGGAGCTATGCCATGAAGGCAAGAACAAATCAGTATTAGATAATCTAATAATACATTTAATAATGACTAGATTACCTAATCCCAAAATGATCAATAAAATTGATAATCCTCTAGCCAGACTGATTGGGAAAGAGAGACAATACAAATTAACAACATTACAAATGAGAGAGGTTCTGCACTATAGATTCTACACATATTAAAAAGACAAGAAGGCGTATTATGAAAGAAAGAGAAAACAGAAGTTTAACCCATACTTTCCAGCACATACAAAATTAACTTAAAAAAAATGGATCACAATCCTCAATGTAAAACCTGGAACTATAAACTTCCAGAAGAAAACCTTTGTGATCTGGGATTAGGAAAAGATTTCTTAGATGTGACCCCAAAGGCACCACCTGTGAAAGAACAAATAAATACACTGGACTTCATCAAAATTAAAAACACCACTTCCGGAGCACGGGGTGTTATGCACAAACAATGAACATTGGAACACTACATCAAAAACTAATGATGTAATGTATGGTGATTAACATAACAATAAAAATTTTTTTAAAAAACCACTTCCTTGAAATAAACCATTAAAAAAACAGCAAGGAAAGCCACACACTGGGAGAAAAACATTGGCAAATCATGTATCTGTTAAAGGACTTGTATCCAATATATACAAAGAATTTTCAAGACTCAATAATAAGAAAACAACCAACCCAGTTAAAAAAAGAGGCTAAAGATTTGAACAGATAGTTGCCAAAGTAGATATACTTATGGCAAAAAAAGGACATGAAGAGTTTTTCAACATTAGTCACTAGGGAAATACAAATTAAAACCACAGTGAAGTACTTGGACAAGCCTGTTGGAATTGTGAAAACAACAACACTGACCATATCAAGTATTGGCAAGGACGGGGAGGAAACAGAACTCTCACACACTGCTGGAGGGAATGTAAAATAGTACAAAAGTACAAAGTACAAAGTACTGTCTGGACAGTAGTTTGGCAGCTTTTTAAAGAGTTAAACATACACCTCCCATATGATCCAGACATTTGACTTTCAGGTTTTTATTCAAGAGAACAAAAAGAAAATGTCCACACAAAGACTAATGTTTATAGAAGCTTTATCTATAATAGCCCCAAACTGAAAACAGCCCAAGTGTCCATCAACAGATATATGGGTCAACAAATTATGGTACATCCATAGAATGGAATAATACTCAAAATTAAAAAGGACTGAACTACTGATATTCAGTAAAACATGGATGAATCTCAAAATCATTATGCCAAGGGAAAGAAGGGAGACCAAAAAGTACATAATTGTATATGCTTCCATTTATTTAAAATTCTAGAAAGTATAGTGACAGAAAGGAGATTAGTGCCTGCCTGCATAAGAAGTCAGAGAAAGGTGGGCAGGAAAGATTTCGTAAGAGCAGAAGGAATCTTTTGGGAATAACCATATGCTCACATAGACATATGTTTTGTGTTGGTCGTTTCACAAGTGTATAGGTATGTCAGAATGTGAAACTGTATACTTTATGTGAAATGTACTGTATTTCAACTATAACTCAATAAAGCTATTAAAATAGGCCTGAAATATATTAAAATATGTTTATTCTCACTTATTATAAGAGAACTGCAAGTTTAAACTACACTGAGATACTATTTATCACATATCATCTATCAGACAAAAAATTTAAAAATATAACATATTCTGTTTGGGAGGCTGTGTGTCAAAAATCATTCTAATATGTAGCCAGTAGAAATTCAATATATATATATATTTAATATATATATTTATATAAATATATAAATTTGACAATATAAAACAAAACTACATATGTTTATCTTTTGACCAGACAATACAAAAATACATGTCTACTAGGTTATTGGTTACAGCATCAACTGTAATTGCAAATATTGAACCAACCTATATGCCCATAGGTAGGACAGCTTTTGCATAAATTATGATTCATCTACACATTAGCATACTATGCTGATGTATGAATGACCTCCAGTTTATAACAAATGGAAAAAGCAAAGTATAAGAAAAAAAAAACACTGAAATATACACATATCTGCTCATCTGTGCAAAAACAAATACAGAAAGGATCTGTCAGAGACTAATGAATGAGATCACCCACCTACGGGGGCTAGGACCGGAGAAGACAGGACAGAAGAAGCGGAGGTGGGACTCCACTTCTCTGAATATATCTTTCAGTGCAGGTCTCATTTTTTAAACCATGTTAATGTTCCATTTACTCAAAAAATAAAGAATAAAATCAATGAGGATGGGGGTTGTGATTCTAAAATGAAATGCCAACAGAAAAAAAAAATCTCACAGGACTTGAGCTCCTTCAACGAGAAGGGAATTTCTGCCCGTTTTGGTCCAGCTCTCTCCCACACCTGCTAATGAGGGGGTGCTTTGGGAGAAACAATCATGAAGGCACTGTCCAGCCCCCTTCTCTCTCCAGGAACGTCCCCTGCCGTACACAGGCTCTTGCTGGCCGCTCAGGCTGTGACCAGACGAGTACATTAATTCTACGAGGGAGGATTCCCAAGCCGCATGTTGGCCACACACCTAAACCACAGCCCCATCTACCTGATTCTTCTATTTTTTCAAATTAATTCTAAATTTGAGAGGGAAAGGAGGTATTATTTACTGGCGTCTAATCTCTTCCAAATAAAAAATGTTACAAATTTTTCAGGTTTTTTTTTACAAGTTTACATTAAGAATTTATTCCTACTGAATAGACTCTAGCTGTTCCCAATAAAACAGCATCATAATTTTATTTTCATAAATAATCTTCCTTAAAATTCCTAAGGAAATCTATAGAAGCATGCCATTCCTAGTTCAGGCTTTGTTAGTAAGAATTTGTGATAGTTCTGACAGACGGGACATTTAAGTTCACTTTTATTTGTTCTAAAATAAATCTCTTTTTTTAATTACTCCAGAATTTAAGCTTTTTTAAAAAAAGATTTACTTATTTATTTCAGAGAGAGAGAGAGAGAAAATGAGGAGGGCAGAGGGAGAGGGAGGAGACTCTCAAGTGAACTACATGCTTAGCATAGAGCAGGCTCGATCTCATGACTCTGACCCCAAGATCATGACCTGAGCCGAAACCAAGACTCAGATGCTTAACCAACTGGGCCACTCAGGGGCCCCCAAAATTTAAGCTTTTAATGTAGCAAGGAAAACCATATCTATATGTGAAAAAAAAAAACAACAGAAATAAAGCCTGAAAAAAACCCTCAAATCTCTGTGAGACTTCTACAGACTAAAGCGACAAATTAAAAACAATCTCAATTAAACTTTATTGAAATTAATAAATGTTCTTATCCAGTTAGCTAAATAAATGTCTTTTTAAAATAAATACAGTTTGTAATAACATTATATAGGCCACATTGAATCTGTTTTTAAAAATAAACATAACTGGGGCCCCTGGGTGGCTCAGTCGTTAAGCATCTGACTTCGGCTCAGGTCATGATCCCAGAGTCCTGAGATCGAGCCCCACATCGGGCTCCCTGCTCGGCGGGAGGCCTGCTTCTCCCTCTCCCACTCCCCCTGCTTGTGTTCCCTCTCTCGCTGTGTCTCTCTCTGTCAAATAAATAAATAAAATCTTAAAAAAATAAATAAATAAATAAAATAAACATAACTATTTAAATAAATTTTTAATATACCTTCCAATTCACACTGCCTAAGTAAAACGGCTGTTAACTGTAAAGATGGGAGATGTTGGTGAAGAGTCCCTCTTGAGATAGAGCTGGAATAGACAAAGCTTTTGGACACATGGGCTGCACTTCCCTATAGCTTCTTGGCCTCTGTGTGTGTGTGCTCCATTTTCTTCTTGGCCTCAACATCACTACTCAGAATTTCAGCTTGCACCACATCTTAGTGACTTTCCATGTTTCCAGCTTCTGCACTGATTCAGTCTCTAAATTTTCTAGTTCCAAATTCCCAAGATCAGGAAGGAGGGGCCGTGCACTAAAGCACAATGGTTAGGACTAGGGGCTCTAGAGTCAAATACAATTTCAAATCCTCCCACCTCCACTTACTAGCTATGTCACCTTAAGGTCTTTATATCTCCAAGTAAAATGAGTTTGCTGCCTTCAGATCAGGTGTCCACTCTAGACCCAATGTAGCCGGCAGAGAAGAAGAGTGGTCCTACACAAAGAATATTCTGGTGGGTAGCTATCAGAAGCTGTGTGCCGGGCATATTCTCCCATTTGGGACTTCAGTGAAGAATAAGCAATAACATATACCTAGTATATGTTGCCATCACTAGGATTAAGTCATTTAAAAAGCATAAAAGGAGATCTGAGTGACACAAAAGGTAAAAGTCTGAATTCTATCAGAAAAAGAGCACTGAATTAGAGGAGTCAGAAGGCCTAGAATTAAGTCCCAGCTCAGTCACGTATGAACTGCATAACCCTGGTTAAATCGCTTAATCTCTTTGAACCTCAGTTTCTCCCTTTAAAATGCAGATGATCACAAACAACCACATATAAGATTTTTGAGGATGAACTAAGAGGATATATACCGCAATCATTTTAACTATAATGCATTAAATAAAGTATTGCTATATTTTATTAGTTTATCAACTCTGTACCAGTATTAAACTTATTTCACATTTCATTGCTAAAGTGAATTTTGACTGTAGTAAATAAAGCTCAAGAAGCTAAATATATAAACTGCTTAAAACAATGAGTTTTGCAAACTTAATTCCTGAAGAAAGAATCCAATAAACCTAAAAGCCTCATGTTACAAATTAAATCTACTGTGTGAAACAGTGTCACAAATGTCTCCGTCAACAAGAGGCCTCTTGACCTTCATATCACACTGACACTGATTTAAAGCAGTGTGCTCTCACAGAAGAAATGCAGAATTGTGGAAAGACACATCTACAAAGAAGTACTTAACAGAATGGAAACTTCCTTTTCCAATCTGAAACAAGGTCACCACATAGTTCTGTCCTCTCTTCAAGCCTTCCATCATGCTTCTTAGAAGGGAGGTTATGTCAGCATGCTCACTGGGGCTAAGGAATGCTTACAATAAATGGGAAACTTTGACTACTCTCCATCTAAAATGGTTTCAGATGCTCAAGCAGAGTGCAGAAAAGAGAACAGATGGGTCCCCCCCACCACCACCACCATTGATACTTAAGAGTGCTATTTTTAAGAAGAAAATTATGTTCAGAGTTTGTGGGCACTTTCCAAAGTGTAGGGATAACTTTTCTCAAGATGACACAAATGTCTGCATCAATACAAAACTGAATACTTTTTAAATCACCTAATAAAAACAAATATAAATTTTTGATGGTGACTACTAGTAATTTATCCATAATTTTCAACTTTAAATATCATGGTACCACTTGCAAGAAAAACAAGCTATTCTATTCCCTTTAATTACTTAGAAAATTATTAAACTGAAGCTTTAAATATATTATAAATATATGTTCACATCGTAGTCACAAACTGTAGAAGAACGACAACAGTTTATGGGTGTGATAAACTTTCATGATGAATTGGAACTTTCTCTACCAAACAAGGTGACTCTCCTCAGTAATAATTTCAAACACTGCTACCATTCAAAACCACGATTAGTTATAATGGAGCAAGCTAAGGAACAATTAACTTCCCAAGTAAAGAACTTGAAATGTTTCTCATTATAATCACATAGCACCCCTTTAAAAAGCAAAAGCAAAATCAAAGAATCAGACATCAAAAGACCATTAGGTCTTTCAATATAGACCATTTCCAGACCTACTTTACTCCACATCAAACCTCGTTCAGGGTGTTTTCATTGTTCACTAAGAGTAGAGATATATGGTTCAAATTACTGAAAGTTTCTTCAAAGTTCCTTAACATTTGTATATTCCACACCTAAAATGAATAAATGTTCTATCAAGTAATAAAAAACTAGAAGATCCAAATTTTAACAAAGTCCCCAATTTTTAAATTCCTTGTTAAATTTCATGACCTCAAACTTGAGGGACTATGAGGAAGGAATAAAGGAAACAGTAAGGAAATAAAAAAAAATGTTTTTCTTAAGGATGGAAATGTTTGACCTTTGCTTATTTATTGTTTATTATAGTCTGACAAAAATCTTTCTTCCAGAAAACCAGGTCTGTTTGCTTTACTCCTAACATAATGCTTAGACGTCAACACGTTACCACATTCATGTCTTGAAACATTTTATTCCTTCTGGCAGGGAAATTCTCTCTTCTCCACCAGCTCGTTTGCTGTTCTTCAAAACCTAGTTTTATTGCAGAGAGATATTTGGGAAAGTTAAGTCTTCTTCCAGTGTCAGTTTCATCATCTACCACACTGCTACCAATTCTCCAACCATTTGCCATTCCCTACAGGAGAAAGTACATCCTTCTGCCCCCAGCTTTGGGGGGATTTGGGGTCCTTCTCAGTCTGGACCACCAGTCTCCTGTATTCCTGATCCGAGTGGGTTCCTTTTCTCCAGTTCCTTCACATGCCCTCTTGCACTCTCCGTCCCTCCACGCTGGGTTCATACTCTTCCAACCTCTTGGATGACTTTTACCATGTATAAGAATAAATGTATCAGGTATGTAAGCCACCGTGTGCAGAGTATGCCTTGGGGATACCATCACAAAGAGATCTATTATTAAAATTAACACCAGGTTGAGAGTTAGCTTATATGAATTTATTACTGATAAGACTTATTTTCTGAGTCTCCATGAAGAAATAACTGTGAGAAGTTATTATCGTTATGTTTTCCAGTATTTTAGATGTGCTATTTAATTTTGCTTTCTTCCTTTACACTTTTAACAAACAGGCTTAAGTCCAATGTGAAATTAATTGAGCTTAAAGAAACATTGCTTTCAACATGGGCGATGATCTCTAGCTTGTCTCAATTATGCTTTGTTTGTAAGACTTGATTTCTTATCACTAGCATTGGCACTATTTTTCTGATTTGCAAAAATACAATAAAATATTAAAATGACCATATAAATGAGCTGCTATAGCAAAGGGAAACAACACTCACATACTGCCCAGTGGCCAAGAGGTGTAAAAACCTAACAATTCTATTGTGACTCTCTTGGCATAAAGGTGGTGATGTTCTTTTTTTTTTTTAAGATTTTATTTATTTATTTATTTGAGAGAGAGAGAGAGAGAAACAGCATGAGAGGGGATAGGGTCAGAGGGAGAAGCAGGCTCTCCGACGAGCCGGGAGCCCGATGTGCGACTCGATCCCAGGACTCCAGGATCATGACCTGAGCCGAAGGCAGATGCTTAACGACTGAGCCACCCAGGCGCCCCAAAGGTGGTGATGTTCTTAATTTACTATTTTTTATGACGATGGTTATACATGGATGGATATGGAGGGTAAAAATCTGTCAGAGTACTTTGAGCACTGATGAGCAGCAGAAAATTTTGTTTGCAAGGCTAACAAAGGAGATATAGGCAAAAATATCCCAAAGTAGGGAAGGGCAACCCACGCAACTTACCTGCTCACTCTAATTTGATATAAATACAACTTAAGAACACCAAGGTCTCCTTGTTATAATTCTATGGTTATCAGACAGTACTTTAATCAGTGGTTTGGATTCTGGAATAGACTAGTCCACTAGAAAAGAATATTCTTACCAAATGCTTGGAAGCCCTTCACATAATTCTCAGTGGGAATTCTCTTTTTGTGGGCTATAGCAGCAGCTGAAACTAGGTTGACAAGGAAATATGTGTGCCACCTGCCAGAGTATCATTTTGAAGACCCAATAACAAAAGCCAAGTACAAAAACAAATAGCATTCCCAGCAACTCCACTCCTAAGTATACACCCAAAGAACTGAACAAATACTTGTGGAATGAATGTTCATAGCAGCACTATTTACAACAGCCTAAAGATAGAAATCCAAATGTCCATCAACAGTTGAATGCATAAAAAAAAGTATGGTGTATACACACAATGAAATATTATCCAGCCATGAAAAGGAATGAAGTAATGATACATGCTACAACATGGAAGAACCTGGAAAATATGTAAGTGAAAGAAGCCAGACACAAAGGTCACACACTGTAGGATTCTATTCATATGAAATATTCAGAATAGGTAAATCCCCAGAGACAGAAAGCAGATTGGTGGTTGTGAGCATCTGGGAAGGGGTGGAGATTGGGGACTAAGTTGTTTAATGAGTACAGAGCTTTATTTGGGGGTGATGTAAATGTTTTGTAACTAGATATAGATGCTGGTTGCACAACATTGTGAATGTACTAAAAGTAACTCAATTGGTCACTTTAAACAAAACAAAACAACTAAACAAAAAAGCAAAACAACTAAAACCATGGAGTGGAGCCCAAATGAAAATGCCTACAAGACCAGGTAACAAAAATGAGAAGAATGAGTCCAAAACAACATTCTCTGAATAGAATTATATTGCCGCTTTGGGGTTTTTGGTTAGTGTTGTTTAATTTTTTCATCTAGTTTTCTCTCTTCTTTTTTAATAACTGTCCATTAGAGACATGTCTAATTTACTAACTTCTTTTCAAAGTGGTTTTGGTGATACTCCGCATCGTGTTTCCAATTTCACGGATTTTTGTTCTTAGCTTTATTTCTTCTATTGTCTTCATATTTTTTTTTAAAGATTTTATTTATTTATTCATGAGAGACAGAGAGAGAGAGAGAGAAGCAGAGGGAGAGGCAGGCTCCCAAGGAGCAGGGAGCCCGATGCGGGACTCGATCCCAGGACCCTGGGATCATGACCTGAGCTGAAGGCAGACGCTTAACCGTCTGAGCCACCCAGGCGCCCTATTGTCTTCATATTGACTCTGTTGTCTTTACCTAGCTTCTTGAGGTCATTTCAGTCTAGACACCAGATTAGAGATACTTCCTAATATTTGATGAGGAATACTTTTATTAAATATTTGGAAATTTTTATTATGATTTCCTTTTTAACTTTAAGTTATTTAAAAGTACAATTTTAAGTTGAGAAGCCTGAGGATTTAAAAAGAAAACTAGCTGCCTATTATAGATTACTAACTTAATCGCACCAAGAACAGAAGAAAAAGTGGTCTCAGTGACAATAATTCTTTGAAAACTGTCATGACTTCCATTATGACTTAATCCAAGCATTATGCAATCAGCTCCAGCCACCTGTCACCATGAGAGAAGTTGGCTTAGTGCTGCCAGATCTTGCATGTTTCCAGAGAAACTAGAAATTCGAATTCATGTGAAATCTCCTAATTTTATAATGTTGGCAACTGATTCAAATTTTTCAAACTATCTTTCAGGCCAAACTGAACACATGTGCAGAATGACTCAATCTGCAGCCCAAGAAAGCAGGAACTTGGGCAGGAGAACATCAAAACAGACAAGAAGCAAGCAGAGAGATGGCAAAGATAAGAGCAGTGTGAAGGAGAAACGATGAAGGGAAAGGAATGGCTTCTGTGACATCCTGGAATTCTGTAGGAAATGAATTTAAAACTGGAGTTTAAAAAGTGGAAAATAAATATAAATATCCAAATATATAGTAATAAGTGCTATAAAGAAAATTAAGGAAGTAAATGAGACTAAGATATATATGCGTTAAGTCACTGCCATAAGAACGGTATGAAAGAATGGTTTCTAAAGCGATGGGCTTGGATTGGATCATCTGTGGAGAGGATCCAGAGGGAACAGAGCATGGAATGACCATGCAATCAAGACTGAGTGGAAGGAAGAAAATCAGGAGGCTGTGTGTCCCAAAAACTGAAGAAGAGAATGTTGTAGGGAAGGGAGACTAAACAAAATCCAGATCGAAGGTCACTGTGACCTTAGGAGAAGTTTTGGTAACATGATGAAAGAAGATAGATGGGACTGGGCTGAAGAAAGGAAGTGGAAGATGAGAACACAGAGGAAATTCGCAAAATAACTGCAGAAACCTGCCTATGAAAGCAGAGAGGGGAAAAGATCACAGATAGGGGCGTTGAGGGTGAGAAAGGGTGTTTTAAGGTGGATACCTACTCTTGTCTAATGTTAAAAGGACCAAAGCAGTTGAGAGATAATAAAGTGGTCTTAAATTATTGTGCACAATGGAGAAATGGGCAATAATTGGGAAAGGAACCAGAGAGTGCATGGGAGGATGGGTATGAAGGATGACCTTATAAGTTCACAGAACACAGGAAAGTAAGGGTCTAAAGCAAAGACATTAAGGAAAGTAGAAATGAACCAGAGAAAAATGAGGTAGAAAGACACCCTCTTCCTCCCTCAGGTAAAAGATTCTGTGTCTAAACAAATAAAAAAAATGTGGTAGCTGAGACTCTTCCATGTAACAGAAAACATCAGAGAATATCCACAGATGTTTTATATACATTCGTTCAGAGCCAGGAAGTCCCAGAAAACATCTGGATTGAGAGCAAAGAATGAATGATGGTATACCATATGCAGGGAGCTGTAATTTCCACAACTAAAGTAATATAGATGGAAACAAAAATAGGAAGAAACTCAAGCTTAATATGTACTCAGAACTATAGGGCTTGCATTCGTTCAGAAGAACAGAGACTCCCCACACAGGTTATGAAAAAGTATCCCATCAGTAAGGCAGAATTTCTAAAGGTAATACTTTCCTGAAACTTCGACCTTCACTGGCAGCTGACAAAGAGTATTTCTGCTAATTGTAGCTCTCCAACAGAATAGGAACATTATACATGGAGTAGAGACAGGAAAATCCATCCCCAAAGTACATGGTATACTAATGTCAGATGGTATCTGCAAAAATGCACACACAGCAGAAGTTCAGTAAGTGTTTGTGAAATAAATAAAACAAGACTGGACATAATTTACCTTGTTCAAGATTAAGTAATAAGGTATGACAATACCAACGGGAGTCTGAAAGCTACTGCCAAACCTGGGAATAGAAACATTTCAAATACACAGAAGAGTCACTTGTCAAAATGGTCTCCTATAATATCCAGAAGAAAGTATCAGGAACACTGTGAGGAGTCTGAATGACCGAAGACAATCCCTATGAAATAGGGGGTTAAGTCTTAAGAAAGATCTAAGATAAAAAGAACACAATTAAGATTTAAAGATGGGAAGTGATTAGGATAAAGAAGGGATAAAAAAGAAAAATTTAGAGCAGAATAAAAACTCATCATGGAAGTGGAAAAGAGGAGAAATGCAGGTGCAGAATGTCAAATCAGCCACGTTATAAACCATCTTAAACATACATTCAGAGGACAAAAACACAGATAAAAACATAAGAAAATTAGAAATATGAAAGAAAAAAGATACAGAAATGGACATAGAAGGAGAATGCTAAATGTATATTTATAAATGTTTATATATATCACTAAATATATTAGCATAAATAATATATATTATAGCTAGTATATTTAACATATATATTATATAAGGAGGATACCAAATATATATATTTATATAAGTTTATATATGCTAAATATATATTGTATGTTAAATATATATTTATATTTATTATATATATTACGTGTGTGTGTGTGTGTGTGTGTGTGTATATATATATATATATATATATATAAAATAACTCAATAAAGATGTTGAATTAAACATTCTGGAGACAGATCTGGGCCAGAGATAAAGATGTGAGATTTACTAAGTATATGGTACTTGAAGCTAGGGGGCTTGATGGGATCACTTAAGAAATGGGTGTAAATAGAGAAGAAAAGATGGTCAAGGATTAAACTTGAAGAACTCTAAAACACAGTATCCTGATAGAAAAGGAGGATTCAGTTTAAAGGAGATTGAAAAGAAGCATCCATCAGTTAGGCAGAAAACCATCAGATACTTCTGGTACCATGGAAGCATAGAGAACAAAGTTTCAGGAAAAAGAAGAAAAAGAAGTCCAAATTAGAGGGGGTCAACCCAGATGACATCACAGGAGGCCCCTCCTCCCACAGACACACAGAATGTACAGCTACATGTAGAGTAATTAACTCTGAAAAAATCCAGAAACTAGCTGAGTAACTCCTATGTTTGCCTGGCTCTGATAGAGAATGGGGCCTGCGTTTATGAGTCTCACAGGGTTATGGCAAACAAAGAAGTAGTTCTTAATGTCTGCAGGAATAATTCATGAGTATACAATAGAGATGCATCAAATTGGGTAGGAAAGGCTGAAACACACACCCACTCTTGCCATAAACACCACCCCCAGCACAGTGTTGTGTAATAGGGAAGAAACTCCCAACTCTCAGCTTCTCCCTGAAGAGCTGAGTTTGGACCCTACAAATACACAAAAGATAAAGAGACAGGAAAAAAGGCATACTGCTATAGAAAAGCATCAAATCACAAAAAAAGAGTGCAAGAGAGGAACAAAGGAGCAAAGGAATTATGAAACAACCAGAAAACAATTAACAAAATGGCAACAGTAAGTCCATAAACTATCAATGATTATTTTAAATGTAAATGGATTAAATACTTCAATGTAATGGGATGGGATGACTAAGTGGATAAAACAAGACCCAACTACGTGATGCCTACAAAACATTCACTTCAGCTTTAGGACACATATAGACTAAAAGTGAAGGGATGAAAAAAGATATTCCATGCAAGTAGAAACCAAAAGAGAGCAGAGGTAGATGTATACACCTATCACACAAAACAGACTTTAAGCCAAAGACTGTAACAAGAGACAAGGAAGGTCATTATATAATGATAAAAGGGTCAATTCATCAAGAGGATATAACATTAGTAAATATTTATGCACCCAATACAGGGAAGAAAGAAATATATGAAGCAAATATTAACAAATTGTAAGGGGGAAATTGATGTGTACAGTAATAGTAAGGATATCAATAACCCATTTTCAACAATGGATAGATCATGCACAGAGAAAAACAATAAGGAAACACTGGACTTCAGCTACACATTAGAGCAAATGGACCTACAGACATTTACAGACTATTCCATCCAACAGCAGCAGAGTACACATTCTTCTCAAGTACACATGAAACATTCTCCAGGATAGATGAAATGTTAAGCCACAAAACAAGTCTTAATAAATTTAAGATTAAAATCATATGAAGCATTCTTCCAACCACAACAGTATGAAACTAGAAATCAATTACAAGAAGAAAGCTGGAAAATTCACACATATGTGGAGATTAAACAACATGCTACTGAATAATCAATGGATCAAAGAAGAAATCAAAAGAGAAATTGCAAAACTATCTTGAGACAAATGAAAATGGAAACACAACAACCAAAATTATTGGATACAGCAGCAGCAGGTCTCAGAGGATAGTTGATAGTGATAAACACCTACATTAAGAAAAAAGAAAGATCTGCCCCCAAAAGTCCTAAATTTACATGAAAATGTGTTCAACATCACTAAACATTAGGGAAACGTGAATCAAAACCACAACGAAGTATCACCACAAATCTCTTACAAAGGATATTATCAAAAAGACAAGAGATAGCAGATGTTGGTGAAGGTGTAGAAAAAGGGAATCCCTGTGCACTGCTGGTGGGAATGTTAACTGGTGCAGCCACTATGGAAACCAGTATTGAGGCTCCTCAAGAAGTTAAATTAGAACTACCCTAGGATCCAGCAATCCCACTTCTGGAAATATAACCAAAGGAAACAGAACCATTACCTTGAAGAGGTATCTATATTTTCATGTTCTTTGCAGCATTATTCACAATAGCCGAAGTATGGAAACAACTGAAGTGTCTATCTGTGGATGAATGGATCAAGAAAATGTGGTGTATATATACAATGACATTATTCTCTATTAAAAATGAAGGAAATTCTGGGGCGCCTGGGTGGCTCAGTCATTAAGTGTCTGCCTTCGGCTTGGGTCATGATCCCGGAGTCCTGGGATCGAGGCCCGCATCGGGCTCCCTGCTCAGCGGGAAGCCTGCTTCTCCCTCTCCCACTCCCCCTGCTTGTGTTTCTGCTCTCGCTATCTCTCTGTCAAATAAATAAATAAAATCTAAAAAAAAAAAATGAAGGAAATTCTGGCATTTGCAACAACGTGAATGAACCTAGAGGATATTATGCTATGTGAAGTAGGCCAGGCAGAAAAGGACAAATACTGCATGATATCATTTACATATGGAATCTTAAAAAAAAAAAAAGTTAACTCATAGAAACAGAGGGTAGAAAAGTGATTGCCAGGAGCTAGAGGTGGGGAAAATAGAGGTTGGCAAAGGATACAAACTTTCAGCTGTAAGATGAATACGGTGTTAGGATCTAAAGTATAATATGGTAACTACAGTTGATAACACTGTATTTGCTTAAAAAGTGGAACCTAAATTTTTAAAAATCATTTTAAGGGGTGCCTGGATGGTGCAGCTGGTTAAGTGACTGACTTGTTTTCAGCTCAGGTTGTGATCTCAGGATTCTGAGATCAAGCCCTGTGTTGGGCTCCACGCTCAGCAACGGAGTCTGCTTGGGATTCTCTCCCTCTCCCTCTGCCCCTCCCACCTGTGCACACACACGCTCTCTTGCTCTCTTTCTCTCAAATAAATAAACAAATCTTTGAAGGAGGTAAGGAAGAAAGGAAGGAAGGAAGGAAGGAAAAAATAATTTTAAGAAGTCATATGATAATTGCAATAAAAATTTTTGGTACATTGTAACATCCATCCATGATTTTTAAAAACATAAAGAACTCTTAGAAAATTAGGAATGAACAGGTAATTTCCTTAACCTGATATAAGTGGCCTATCAAAAACCTTCAGCCAGGGGCACCTGGGTGGCTCAGTCAGTTGGTCATCTGCCTTGGGCTCAGGTCATGATCTCCGCCTCCCGGGATCGAGCCTCACGGTCACGATCTCATGATCTTCCTGCTCAGCAGGGAGTCTGCGTCTCCCTCTCCCTCTACCCCTCCCCCTGCTCCTTCTCTCTTTCTCTCGCTCACTCTCTCAAATAAAATCTTAAAAAAAAAAAAAATCTTCAACCAGAAATTATACATCATACATGATTAAAGCATTCCCTATATACAAGGATGCCTGTACTCACCATGATACTCAACATTTTATTGGAAATTCTAACCAGTGCAGGAAGGTGAGAGTGGTGATAGAAAAAGCATAAAAATTGAAAAAGAAAGAAAAAAGAAATTATTTACTGATTATTTGCCATTATCCACACAGCAATTCCAAGAACTTTATAGCCAATTTTGAACATACATTCAGCAAAGTTGCTAGATGCAGTTGTTCAGTAATTTTAAAAAATGTATTTCAAGGGGCACCTGGATGTCTCAGTCATTTAAGCCTCCAACTCTTGATTTCAGCTCAGGTCATGATCTCAGTGTCATGAGATTGAGCCCTGTGGCAGGCTATGCACTGAGCGTGGAGCCTGCTTGAGATTCTCTCTCTCACTCTCTCTCTCTCTGCTTCACCCCCCCACAACAAACATGCTCGCTCTTTCTAAAAAGAAGAAAAAAAAAAGTATTTCCATTAGCTGGATCCTTCAATTAGAAAATATAATTTAAAAAAAGACAAAATACAAAATGGTAGCATAAACTATATGTAAGAATAAATTTAACAAAAATATGTAAGATATATGTGGAGAAAATTGTAAACATTTAAAGCCATTAAAATAGAGGCACATGGGTGGCTCAGTCAGTTAGGCCTCTGACTCCTGGTTTTGGCTCAGGTCATGATCTCAGGGTCCTAGGATCGAGCCCTGTGTCGGGCTCCATGCTCAGTGGGGAGTCTCCCTAAGGACTCTCTCTCTCTCTCTCTCCCCTCCCCCTGCCTCTCCTCCCTCCTCCCACTCATGTGCTCTCTCTCTCAAATAAATAAATAAATCTTAAGAGCTATTAAAATAGACTAATGGAGAAATATACTATTTATGGAAGAAATAAACCAATCTAGTAAAATTTTTAATTCTACTGAATCTATAAAAACAATGCAAATATAATAAAATACCAACAGAATTTTAGTAAAACCTGATTCTGAAATTGAAATAGAAGAGCAAATAAGAATGGCTAAGACAATTTTAGAGATAAAGAGTGTGGGAAAAAGAAAAAAAGAATAGAGTGTGGGAGGGGATATTATCACTGCATGAGAGCTCAAGATTTAATGTTTTCAGAGTAATTAAAATGGCATAACAGTAAGTAGCTATATTTAATGTGATCATAAGCTATTTTGATTTTCTTATTTGTGCTCTTCTGTCATTTTCCAATTTTCTACAGTAAATATATACTAGTTTTATAATAAAAACAAAGCTAAAGAATAGATACTTTAAAAAGTTTTCTCATTGGATAATGTCAGTATCCAGAGTTCACACTCCAAGGACCCTGCGTAGGTTCATTTTAACATAAGCTCTCTATTACAGTGGTAGAAAAAAAGTATTTCTCTCCTGGATTAGCCTAGAACAAAAGTGGCAATGACAAATAATAAATTTTTTAAACAATTCAACTATAATATAATTTACCAATTTCTGGTTACATTTAACCCTACCTTGTTATAATTAATCTAATTACAGTTGCATAAAATCTACAATGTTATCATATGCATCAATCTTCTTGCTCCTCACTCTACACAATATCTAGGTTGTTAGAGAGGTAACATTATAGACAGATATAAAAGTCTGACATATTTTCATTGAATAATACATCATGAATTGTATCTTCTCTTAATTCAGTAATAATAGTAATAAAAAATACACTGACAATTTGCAAACTGAATTCGTCTTTAAACTTAAATATTCTTGGTTAAAGCTAACACCACATCTTCCTTATTAAGTATCATAACTTACAGGTTACTTTATATTGTAGTGGAACAGTTTTTATAATTAATCTTCCAAGAAAACTTTCTAAAGGTACAAATTTGTTTTCTAAACAGAAAAAATTTTCTTATCAAAGTAAAGATGTTTTCATTCACTTATTAGGCACAGAAATCTTTAGCTTCTTCCTATATCCCTCCTTAATTCACTTTTTTCCCCATTTTAAAGTATGTATCACTAGTAATTCCTTGAGTTATTTTTTTTACCAGCCTTACAAACAAAATGACCAAGCCACAATCCCTCACTTTGGCAATATATAAAACTGAATTTAGAATTATACGATTCAGCTATACTTTAGAACTCCTGCAGAAGACTGATTGAACCTAGCTCCCCCCCCCCTACCAAAATTCAAAATTCAAGCTCCTGGGTAAACGGGAAGGATATCTGCTTTTAATGGAACTTCACCCAGATTTTTACAATAAGCAATGTTCCATTAAAAAACCTAATCAAAAGGTAGTCCACTCCCTCTTTGAATAATCACAAGATTATTTAGCATTCCATTTGTCTTCTTTTAAGATTAGTTTCTAGCAAATGAAAGTACAAAAACACCATAATTATAACATTGCAGTTTCATTATCTATACTCTAAGGCATTCCTATTTGAAGATTAATCCCCATTCCTACTAATATTATAAATGTTGATTTATAACAACAAACAATCAAAATATAAATGAAGGAGATTTACAAGAACCTTACAGGAAAGCTTTTCCACTCATGTTTAAAAATATAACTTCTTTAAAAATATAACTTTAGGGGTAAATAATGTTTTCCACTGTAATGGGAGATTATAAATACTGTGTATATTAAGCAAGAAAAGATTGTGTTTTCTAAAATGTGTTGGAAAAATAACACCCCAAAAATATTTCATAAATTTTCTCATTTTAAACAAAACTATAAGGTCGGCAAAAGAAGAAGTGCTACTCATTTTTATATAAATAATTTTATAGAATGACTTTCAATAAACCAAATGGTAAACATTTACTATCACTAACATTGAGAGTTGGCTTCAAAGGAAAAAAATATATATAATTCAAGAACATTCTGAATTACTGTAGAAAACATCAAGAATTTTTTTCTAATAATTGTATGTGCAAATGAAATTGTACTTGAAAAAGCAGTGGTACCTGAAAATATGATTATATATTAAAAAAAAAACAGTTATTGACAACAGAAATCTTCACTGGAGGCCGGAATATTTAAAAAATCAATAATATAAAATAAGTCCTTAAGAAATTGTCATATTTTTTCCTTACTCGTAATACTCGCTCAATTAGCTTATCATCACCCATTCACCAACTAGCAGATCCATGAATCAGATCACTTGTGTCTTTGATCCTCCAAAACAAACAAAGTTGATTTATATAATGACAGTGTTCTCAGAATAAGAGGTTCAAAACTGCACTAGAGTGTAGTAAAAGTGAGAGAAGGCCTCCAATAATGTCTTCCCTTTGGTTCCCAACCAACCTGAATCCCCACTAAATTCACTTGGTTCTTTGACAATGCCTATCCTCTCCATATATGTTTGATAACGCCTTTATCTTTTGATAAAGCCTATCCTCTCCATATATGTTTCTAGCTTGGCACAATATAAAAATTTGGATGAAGGTATATACCTAACATAAAAGTGCATATGTGTCTACCAAAAGAAACATAATAGGAATATTCATTGCAGCACTATTAATAACATCCTCAAGCTCAAAACTGACAAGAGAATGGATAAATACACTGTGGTATGTTCACTTTGAAATATTATTCAACAAATGAGAATAAACTACAATGCTGTGTAACAGTATGGTCTCACAAACCTAAAGGTTGAGCAAGAGAAGCTCATTTCTATCCAACTCCATCCAGAGTATTGGAGGATGAGCTGTGTGACTATGGGGTGGGAAGAGGCTGGGAGAATGGCAGACGGGACTCTCAGGGGGCATTAACAGGACTCAGATCCTATTCACTGCATCACAGACCCCGTCAAGAAGTATGCCCATGAGCCACTGGAAGGCCCTCAACAGGCCCATAGCACCCACAGCACTCTGTGCACCTTACCCACACACACCCCCACCCTGCGGCCAGCTCCTACGCGAGCTTCCAGTGGCAGCAGCCAGAGCAAGTTTTAGCAAATGGCTAGTGAGAATGCATAAAAAGCCAGCCTAAATCTGAGGGCCAGGAAGAGACCACAAACTTGAGTTTTAGTGCCATTTTTGTAAAAACAGCAGTCTGTGGGCACTTGGCCAGATATCTTGCAGGATCAAGAAAAGGCATACAAGCTTAAGAATTCTGCCACAAGAGGGAGGAAGAAGCATGGAGCAGGTGTACTCTAGGAAGTCTGAGAATGCCTCAGAATAACTCGCAGGGCTGAAGGAAGTTATTTCTCTCCTGAAGGCAATTAGTAAAGACCCCTGGCAGGTGACTGCTACATCAAACATGAGGATGGCAATGCAAAATTTCAAGGAACGTGAAAAATCAAGGAAACATGACAGCACCAAATGATCATAATAATCTAGTAACTGACCCCAAAGACATCAAGATCTGTGATGTACATGATAAAGAATACAAAATATGTATTTTTTAAGCAAACTCAGAAATACAGAAAGACAATTCAGTGCCATCAAGAAAATAGTACATGAACAAAATAAGAAGTTTAACAAAGAGACAGAAATTACTAAAAAAAAGAACCAAATAGAAATTCTGGACTTGAAGAATACAATGAATGAAATGAAGAATGCAATAGAGGGTGGTCATGAAAAAGAACCAACAGCATCCAGAGCAATATGGATCAGGATGAAAAAAACTATAAGACAGAAGACCAGAAGACCGGAACTTTGAAATTACCCAGTCAGAGCAGGAAAAAAAAAACAATGAAAAAGTTTGAATAAAGCCTATATGTACTATGGGATACGGTCAAAAGAACTAATTTGTGAATTACTGGAGTTTCAGAAGAAGACAGGGAGAAGAGAGTAGGAAGTTTATTTAAAGAAATAATGGCTGGGATGAGGGGGAGGAGCAAGATGGCAGAGGAGTAGGCAACCTAAATTTCGTCTGGTCCCAGGAATTCAGCTAGACAGGGATCAAGCCATTCTGAACAACTACGAACTCAACAGGAGATTGAAGAAAAAAATAGCAGCAACTCTCTGAACAGAAAAGCGACCACTTTCTGGAAGGTCTCTTCTGATTTGTTTAGTGTATATTTTTCTGAGGTTGTTGTTACCCTGGTAGCATTTTGTTCTCTCATTCCTCTATTCTCCTCTGGACAAAATGACGAGATGGAAAAAATCACCACAAAAAAAAGAACAAGAGGCAGTACTGACGGCCAGGGACTTAATCAATACGGACATTAGTAAGATGTCCGAACTAGAGTTCAGAATGATGATTTTAAAGATATTAGCTGGGCTTGAAAAAAGCATGGAAGATATTAGAGAAACCCTTTCTGGAGAAATAAAAGAACTAAAATCTAACCAAGTTGAAATCAAAAAGGCTATTAATCAGCAATGTCCACAACAGCCAAACTGTGGAAAGAGCCAAGATGTCCATCGACAGATGACTGGATAAAGAAGATGTGGTATATATATACAATGGAATATTATGCAGCCATCAAAAGGAATGAGATCTTGCCATTTGCAACGACGTGGATGGAACTGGAGGGTGTTCTGCTGAGCAAAATAAGTCAATCAAAGAAAGACATGTATCATATGACCTCCCTGATATGAGGATCTTAATCTCAGGAAACAAACTGAGGGTTGCTGGAGTGGT
>NC_138383.1:11280738-11290899 GCF_054177405.1 Leptonychotes weddellii
GAGGGTATGTGCTCTGTTAAGTGCTGTGAATTGTGCAGGACTGTTGAATCTCAGATCTGTACCTCTGAGACAAATAATGCAAGATATGTTAAGGAAAAAAAAAAGAAGAAGAAGGTAGCGGGAGGGGAGGAATGAAGTGGGGGAATTCGGAGGGGTGGACGAACCATGAGAGACGATGGATTCTGAAAAACAAACTGAGGGTTCTAGAGGGTAGGGGGGTGGGAGGATGGGTTGGCCTGGTGGTGGGTATTGAGGAGGGCACGTTCTGCATGGAGCACTGGGTGTTGTGCACGAACAATGAATCATGGAACACTTCATCTAGAACTAATGATGTAATGTATGGGGATTAACATAAGAATAAAAAAAATAAAATAAAATAAAATAAAAACTAATGATGTAATGTATGGTGATTAACATAACACAATTAAAAAAAACTAATGATGTATTGTATGGTGACTAACAT
Organism: Leptonychotes weddellii; assembly: GCF_054177405.1. Taxonomy (NCBI): domain Eukaryota; kingdom Metazoa; phylum Chordata; class Mammalia; order Carnivora; family Phocidae; genus Leptonychotes; species Leptonychotes weddellii. The sequence continues at coordinate 11,281,202 of NC_138383.1, forward strand.
AACATAATAAAATAAAATTTAAAAAAGGAAAAAAGAAATAATGGCTGAATTATGGAAAATGGGATGGTGGACCCTCAAAAAATTAAAAACAGAATCACCATATGCTCCAGCAATACTACATCTGGGAATACACACAAAGGAAATGAAAACACCAACTCAAAAACACATCTCTACCCCCATGCTCATAGCAGCGTTATTTATAATAGGCCAAGGCACGGAAACAACCTAAGTGTCCATTGAGAGATGAATGGATAAAGAAGTTGTGACACGTGTATACACACATACATATACACACAGTGAATATTACTCAGCCATAAAAAGAAGGAAATCCTGTCATTTGCAACAATATGGATTGACCTTGAGGGCATTATGCTAAGTGAAATAAGTCAGACTGAGAAAGACAAATACTGTATGATATCCCCTATATGTGGTATTTAAAAAAGCCCAATTCACAGAAAAAGAGTAAAATGGTGAACACCAGGGGCTGGGAGGGAAGGGATAAGGGGGAGATGTTTGTTAAAGGGTATAAACTTCCAGTTATTAGTTGAATAAGCTCTTGGGATCTAATGTACAGCACGGTGATTATAGTTAACAATACTGTATTATGCCCTTGAAAGTTGCTAAGAGAGCAGATCTTAATTGTTCTCACCACAGAAGAGAAATGGTAATTTTGTAAGCTGATGGAGGTGTTAGCTAAGGCTATAGTGGTCATCATTACACAATATAGAAGTGTATCAAATCAACACACTGTATGCCTTAAGCTTAATCAATGTGCTACATCAATTATACCTCAATAAAACTGGCAACAAATTTTAATAATAAAAGTTAAACATCTTTAAATTTGTATCTCCTGAAATCATGAGACAGTATTTTCAAACGCCATCCTTTTTCTTCATGTTTCCATTTACTCAACAATCTATGCTACTCCTACATGGAGTAAAAATATAAAGCAGGGGAGCTTTTGCGTCAGTGTGTCTCTTGGAGTTTATCTGTGAAAGTTCACTCTGACTCTGAATTTTTAAAAAGGTGCTTAGATGAGACTTAAGAGTTCCAGAGAAGCTGCGTTTCCTGGGGGCTGCCTTTATACTCAATCACAGCCTCACCATCTTCAGAGTCTGTGCATTTCACATGGACTGTTACTGTTTTCTCATCTTCCTTAGGTTCCTGCTTCCAATTTCTTTACAATTTTTTTTTTTTTTTTTTTTTTTTGAGACAGAGAGAATGAGAGACAGAGAGCATGAGAGGGAGGAGGGTCAGAGGGAGAAGCAGACTCCCTGCCGAGCAGGGAGCCCGATGCGGGACTCGATCCCGGGACTCCAGGATCATGACCTGAGCCGAAGGCAGTCGCTTAACCAACTGAGCCACCCAGGCGCCCCTTTGCTTCCAATTTCTTATTACTCATACATTTGATATTCTCACCCCTGCCAGGATAATCTCCCTAAAGTACAGGTCAGGCATGAGATTCACCTTCCTTGAAATATTAGGATATTTAGGGGTTAGGAAAGGCAGTCTCATACATGCAATCTTTTGACCCCCACTCAGCCACATAAGAACGAGCCTGGGGCTTGGAACACTTCTCAACAGATAAAGAGCCCACCAAGCCTGTGCTGGGCTTATCACCTTGGGTGGGAGTTTTTATCCCTGTTTCAGGTCAAAGAATGCTCTTTTGCCTTTGCTTGAAGTGTGTGCATCATCTGGCACCTGGCCAACCTCACTGTTAGATCTGTCCTCCACAGAGAGAGGACAGTCTTTCTACTGCAGGTTAGGAGAGGCAGGCAAAATGCCTTGTGACAGCCATCAGGAGAGAGCCATTGCCCATGGGGGAATGAGCCCACTACTGAAGTTAATCTTGCTCTGTCTCTTCTCTATGTAAGTAAAGCGTTGTTCCAGTCAATGCTTGATTGTGCTGTGTTCTTGATGACTCCAGTACTAAGATGCAGAAGGCAGAAATGTTTGACTTCTATTCCTGGTGGCTGGCATTGTGATGATCTTTGCTACCCTCCATGTAGTTGGAGTCCTCCCCAGGGATCCGTAACCAGTGCATGGTGCTTTACTCTTGGGATTAATAACCAGTGCATGTAATTTGTGTGACATTAGGAATCAAAATATGGGTACTACAATCAGGTTCAAGTTTACAAAATAAGATTCATAAATTAAAAGTGGAAAATCAATCTATATATTATACAGGAATTCCCATAAGAAAACTTAAAGCATGTACTATAATCTCCCATGGTGAATACCTTTTCCTTTCATTAAGAATATCCTAATTAGGGACGCCTGGGTGGTTCAGTCGTTAAGCGTCTGCCTTCCGTCTGCCTTCAGCTCAGGTCATGGTCCCAGGGTCCTGGGATCGAGCCCCGCATCGGGCTCCCTGCTCCACGGGAAGCCTGCTTCTCCCTCTCCCACTCCCCCTGCTCATGTTCCCTCTCTCGCTGTGTCTCTCTCTGTCAAATAAATAAATAAAATCTTAAAAAAAAAAAAAAGAATATCCTAATTGTACATTTATTAGAAAGCTGTATTTCCTATTCTATATTCCATAGGCTTCCTAATAGCCTTTCTTAAAATCTTGTAGCAGGGTATCCCTTCATTCTAGGTGACAAAAATTTTCACCTATAAAAAAAAATGTAATGTCAACCATATCACCTATGCTTTTATTATATGAAATACATGAAAGGGTTTTTTTCCAATCAAAACCCAAAATAATTAGACTTCAGATATTTCCAGAGATTATCTGGGTTTATTGCCTGCTCTAGCCCATGCTGGCTAAGAGATTTAGGACAAGTTAAAAGGGTCTCTGAGGAACTGCTGGACACATGTATTTTAGAACATGTAAAATACAGAGAAATTCTTTTTAAGTCCCATATGCTCACCAAGCAGAGGTCACCATTATTAATACTGCACAATTCTTCCTTGTAAAATCTGTATTGGTTTCTTTTGTCTTTTGCTATTAAGCTACGAACATAACATATACTATTCTTGTTGGAAACGATTCAAACTAGATACAAATACAGAGAGGAAAACATGAACATGACTCCTACTCTAGGGCCAAACACGTTAGCATATATATATTTCCAGGCCCCTTTCAGTGCATTTACATGCGCATGCATGCACACACATGCGTACATGCCACACACAGAATCTACTTTCTAAATTCATCCTTGTATCAAAGTTAATAAAACATCAGAAAGTTAAATAACCTGGAAGCAACATACTAGGGCTACATTAGCTTAGATCTCCACAAAATGCTGAAGTAAATCTCAATATGAGGACTTCAACTTTTACTGAGGGTCAAAATAAGAAGTGGTCAGTTAGCATTGACCACAAAATAACTGTCAAAGATCTTGTCCCTTATTACTTATACCTTTCAGTCAGAAAAAATCAATTATGATCATTTCCTTCTAAAATCGGGTGCCATGAGGGATCTTTTGGGCTGATGGAAATGTTCTAAAATTGAACTATGGTGATGGTGACAGAACTCTGTAAATTTACTAAAAAGCACTGAACTATATGCTTAAAAACGAGTAAATTTTATGGTGTGATAATTATACCTCAATAAAGCTATTTGTTAAAAAAAAAAATGATACCAGGGAAAGATTACTTCTTCTGAAGAACGCGTTTGCACCCTCTGATAAGGCAATGAGGAACAAAATACTAAGAGCTCATATACATATGTAACAGACACTGTTCTAAATGCTTATATTAACGCGTCCAAGCCTCTCAGCAATTTTAGGAGGAAGATCTTATTACTATCCTCATTTTACAGATGTAAAGACAGCATCACATAGAAGTTAAGCACCATACCCCAGGTCACACAACAGCTAGTAATTTGAGCAGGAATTTGGATCTGTGACAACTGGGTCCAGAGTCCATGCCCTTAACCTACACTAATGCTTCCCAAAACCACGTGAAAGAGTTCAGGCCAGGGCAAATTTAGAATTTAAATATAGAAATAATTTTATTTCTGGTACAATAATATCCCCCACCCTCTACATGTTTATTTTATATTTTAATTTTATGTTAATATTTGTTTATACTATAAAAGTCATTTCAGTCTGTTTTAAAAATATTTTACTTGTCTTATACTAAGTTCACTCTATGTATTATAAATCCATTATATACTATTATTATAAATACATGAACTATTTACTTGCTGAAATAAACTCTACTAGAAGTTACTATTATTTCTTTTTCTTATAATCATCCATAATGATATAATCCTGAAAGCACTGCAAATCCATAGTGCAGTCTAGAATCAGCACTACAAAACTCAGTAGCATCCTAAAGAGATCTAGAAATTCCATGATAAATAATACTCTGTATTTAAATCCCTAAGATTGTTTTTTCTCCAAAAGGAAAAGTTGGGTAGCTTTAGAGACATCCTATTTGACTGGCCTCCAGAAGAAAACAACACTGACTTCCATTCTGCACACATGAACACAGAAAAACATAACACAGAGAATGAACATGACATAGTCTGAACATCTGAGTTGATGGAAACCAGTCAAGGAAAGGTAACAGCAGTAAAGACACTGAGGAGGTACTCAGGCAACTGAGCTTTGAAAAGACATCATGGGCACAGGAGGTTAAGCAGACTGATTCTGGACTTCCTAGAAATTACCAACCCGAACTCTTGACGTTGTGTCTGAAACACTTCATCTTTTACCCTTCAATACAAAATATCTACTTCTACAGACAGTGCAGCGATCCCAACAATAGTTTAATGGAAGGCAAAATAACTATTTTATACTAAGTTAATAAAATGAAATGAACAGGGGCGCCTGGGTGGCTCAGTTGGTTAAGCAACTGCCTTCGGCTCAGGTCATGATCCTGGAGTCCCGGGATCGAGTCCCGCATCGGGCTCCCTGCTCGGCAGGGAGCCTGCTTCTGCCTCTGACCCTCCTCCCTCTCATGCTCTCTATCTCATTCTCTCTGTCTCAAATAAATAAATAAAATCTTTAAAAAAAAAAAATGAAATGAACAATATCTGATGTTATCGACGAAAGCAGGAAAAACACATCTAACTTCCAGAACATCACACTGTGGTCTGTGTGGACAGTGCCCTCCGTATTGTGGGCACTAATACGTAGTTACCACACTATTAAACTGACAAATAGTGTATCATGCAACACAAAGCCTGCACACCCATGCACAGAGGCCACAGCCAAGCCCTTGCCTACTCTGTCCCGCACTGTGTGCTCAGTACCAACAAAAATCCTAGAAGAAAATAAATGTTGGAAGGAATTCACAAACTAATTTGATTAAAATCACATATAAGGCACTGAATGTATACACAAAGCAAGTGATGCCCTAAAGAGTTTTGCATTCTTCATAGAAAGTACACGGTGTGTCCAGAGATTTTAAAATCCGTACCTCAAATTCTGTATGAAACGTCAAACCCAGAACGTACAACTTCCTACGTATGTCAGTTCTCACATCACATACCCTAATAAATACTAGCACACATGGTTAATACAAAAGAACCAACTTGTGATATTTAAGTAACACAAATTTCTTGTGAATAATGTCTGTTTCAAAAATAGGCAGAGCTGTAGAATGGCATAAAAGAAGAGCTTAACAAATGGAAAGGCATCTCATGTTCTTGCATAAAAAGACTTAACACTAAAAGATGTCAATTCTTCCTTTGTTGAACTATACATGTTCAATAACATTAACCAAAAGACTAATGTTTTTTTTTAACTAGACAGCTAATTGTAAAGCTCAAGTGGAAAAATTTTATAAAAAGAAAAAAAAGATTTTTAAAAAGACCACTGTGGCAGCATAAGAGGTCCTACTAGAGATTAAATATTATTTTTAAACTGCCGTAATTAAAAAATGTCTGAGACTGGTGCAAGCATATCCAGATCTCTGGAGTGGAACAGAAAGTCTAGAAACACGTCCAGTGATGGCCCTGTAGCAGAACTCAAAAGAGGGAAAGGCGAGATTATTAAAATAAATGATCTTGAAGTAGTTGAGAAACCATCTGACAACACAAACAACGGATCCATACCTCACAACCTACACTGGATACATTCCAAATGGATCACAGATTTAAATGTTAAAATCAAACCATATATGCACTAGAAGACAAATGGAAGAATTTTCATCATGTGTTCATCACTAGAGAACTGGTCAAATAAATTATATCAAATACATAAATTAGAATGAGGAAGCTCTTTATGTCCTTATATGAAACAATCTCCAGTTCATACTGATAAGTAAAAACAACAAAAAAAGAAAGACCAGGATGAATGTAAAGTATAAGGGGAAAAGATAGGGAAGAAATGTTTATACTTGCCTATGAAAGGATACACTTTCCCCAAAAGGGAAAATGTATAGCTAGAAGGCTTATATGGAAGGGGAGCTTTTTCCTATATGCTCTTTTTTTTTTTTTAACTTTCAGATTTTAAACCAAAGTACTCTATTAACGAGCTTTAAAAAAAGATTATTAAAAAATTCTAAGGGTACAATGAACCACTGTTTCATTTTTCATTATAGTATTTTTATTTGCAGGAAACTCTAAGCAAGAGCAAACATATATTTCTAAATATTTATATATTCAAATATCTTACATAGCTACATTTTATATATTATAAAAATTTGCAAAAAGTCAGGTAAACATGTTTCAGGGTTATAAAATAACTATGACAAAAATGTAAGGCAATGATTAAAAAGAAGAATATAGGAATATTCAGTTTTCATGAGACATCTCCTTTTAACAAAAATGCATGATTAATTTGTTTTAGTAATGTCAAGAGGCCTCTGGGCTAAGGGGTTAAGGCCCAGATTTGAGTTCATTTTATTTCTTTCTGTATTTTTTCTTAAAACTCAGTAAAACTTTTATTTGTGGTGTATACATTCACACACAGTCATATATACATCTATGTGTATATATAACAACAACGACCAAAACAATATGTTTTAGTTAAATAAATGCTTGCTTCCTATAGGCTGATTTATCACCATATCATCTAAAGACCAATATTATCATATGTTCTAGTGAAATTATGACTATATATTTTCAGTACTAATAAGCTTTCTGGTTTTTAGTTAGTATTGAAATATATATATATATATGTGTGTCTGTGTGTGTGTAGAAATATTTATAACATTTACAATTTGACAATGCAAAAAAAGCTAAAATGGATCAGAATAAATGTTTCAAGGCAGTTTTGTATTTTATTGCAAAAGAGGAATTTGAAAGGTATCAATCAAAAAGATGACTTTGGAATGTTTCATTAAATACTTTAAAATAGACAATATACTGGGGTGCCGGGGTGGTTCAATTGGTTACATGCCCAACTCTTGGCTTCAGCTCAGGTCATGATCTCAGGGTCATGAGATTGATCCCTGTGTCAGGCTCCATGCTCAGTGCAGAATCTGCTTGAGATTCTCTCTCTCTCTGCCCCTCCCCCACTCGTGTGTGTGTGTGTGTGTGTGTGTGTGTGTGTGTGTGTGTGTATACGCTCTCTAAAATAAAAAATAAAATCTTAAAAAAATAGACAATGTATACAATATCTCAGAACAATACTTTTATTTTTATAGCACCAAAACAGATATCAAATTTGTTAAATACATGAATATTGAAAAAGGAATAAACCAAATATATACTATTTATCTTTATTGTCCGTAGATTTTAACTTCTCTAAAAAAAACAAAAACAAAAACTTTTTCAGTGTTAGTCTTTCAAAGAGTTATACCAAATGATCTTGCTATATACGGTTATTTTCCGTTCATTAGTCTACCAAGCTTCCCACATATTTTAATTGTCTTTGAAGAATAAAAAATGAACACAATTCATACCATTGATAGTTTCAGATAGCTTTCAGTTATTGGAAGTTATTAAAATTATTTGCTAGAATAAAAATAAAGTAGGAAGCAAAAAATATTTGGGATATATGTTGAATAAAAACTGTAAGTAGTACAATAATATCAAACTAATTTTATTTCTGAAAAACATTAACAATAGACAAATGAGCTTTAAGGAGTTAGCGTTTAAAGTGAATGCCGACCTCAAATCAGGGTCCCTCTTAAGTAACGAGAGTTTCTCAGGTATCAGCTTGAGCTCTTAACTGAAGATTGAGTTGAATATATTTATCATGTGTTCACACATATATGAATTCCTATGTATGAATTCTTGTTCTCTGCTGTCCTCTACCATACAGTCAACATGCACAGAAGGAATAAACCCTTAATGAGTGGACGAAAGAAGGATTACATGAATGAATGCCACCACATTCTAAATTTTCCACTTTGTATATATTTATTATGGAAAAAAGTTTTGTTAATAAGGCATACCATATAGCTGTTTTTCAGAAAAAATGGAATTGTCTTTGGACCAAATGGGTCTAACACAATTCTTAGATTCAAAGGCAGTAGCAATCACCCTCCAGACTATTTTCCTTTGGGGCAGTAGCCAGCTTGTACTGTTTACTCTGAAGTTCAGGCCACACAAGAACTTACTCTGCTCCTCTTAGTGCTATAGTGTTAGGATCATACAGACATTTAGTTGAAATGAAAACATCACCTACACAGAGAATGGGAGAAACAGGCCTATGGGGGAATTTTAGTAAACCCCTGAAATAGCCTTTTGACCCCAAGTAAAATTTGGTATTTTGGTAAAGACCTTTAAAGCCTTTAAGAATGTTATGTGGCCCAGTGAATGATAATGTTGTATACAGAAAACCAAGGATGCTTTGGGTTCTTTCATAATGTTTCAGTGAACATTAAAAGATACCACACTGTTTTACACATAAACTCCCAATATCCCACGGAAAAAATCTTTCTGAATCCCAATTGCACTTACTGTCAACAACTGAGTAGTATTTCCAATGCCTAACGTGGACTATATAAAATCATAAGAACAGCTTTCTGTCTTGAGCTGTATCTTCTAAACCTTCTACTTGTTTTAGCATCATATCACAATCTATAGACATCTTAAATACTAAACAAATTATTTGTTGGTGTACTGTTATTTAAAGGGATTATCTCTTCTGTTAGGGATTAAAAAATGTAAATCAACAAACCAATGAAAAAAGTATAAAGAAATTATAAAAGAACAAAGTAGAACAAAAGAGAAATGAAAAGTATGATAAATTGGGTAGATGAAGACAGTTATTAATCAACATTTTAAGGAGGAAAAATGAATGAAGAATAAAGGGAGGGCATCCCTTCCATGAAGGAAGCAAGAAGGCCCTAGTTTTGTCACTATCCAAGTTAGAGTATAAAATACACTTATTTATTTATTTAACTTAATCTTTAATGAATATTATTTAACTTAATCTTTAATGAATATTATAGTTCTCCTCTGACTTTATCTAATTCATACGTGGTGATGTGAACAAATAAGCAATAAGTCCTTGTGCAGATAAAAAATTGATATCCATGATGTCCTAGTACATAAATTATTTTAAGATGTTCTATATGACAACTCAGCTAATTTTCTTAACAAGCAAAACGAGAGAGAGGAAATGATTATGTAATCTGCCCAGACAGAATCTGATACTAAATTTGCTTGATTCTGGGTGTTATTTCTGGCCTTTCTGTAAGTTATTCTTGTTTGAAGGTTTGAGGAAGAAAGAAAAATCGAATTAGCTGATTCTCTGGGATGGGAGTTAACTAGATATAATGCACTCAAGTAAGCTTCCCTTCTTTTTTTTTTTTTTTTTTAGTATTTTTTTTTAATTTATTTATTTTTATTC
>NC_138383.1:11290999-11310463 GCF_054177405.1 Leptonychotes weddellii
CATTACATCATTAGTTTTAGATGAAGTGTTCCATGATTCATTGTTTGTGCATAACACCCAGTGCTCCATGCAGAATGTGCCCTCCTCAATACCCACCACCAGGCTAACCCATCCTCCCACCCCCCTCCCCTCTAGAACCCTGTTTGTTTTTCAGAGTCCATCGTCTCTCATGGTTCGTCTACCCCTCCGATTTCCCCCGGTAAGCTTCCCTTCTTAAATCACTTTTTTGGGTCAAGTACCCTCTTCTTATCACTCTGTAATATAATTGCCAAAGTTCTTGAAAATCTTTCCAACCGATTCTAAGGTCCTCCGGGAAGAGACTACACATTGCCTGACACAGGGTGGAAACTCAATATTTAATGACTAAATCAATGTTTTTCAGCTAAAAACTGAGTGATAAAACCTACCGATAAATAGGGCCTAATCAACCTAGTAAATGAATGGAGAAGATAAATAAAATCTGACGCTTTAATGTGTATATTTAAGTGTTACATCATGAGACAAATCTTTTCCAAATAATGCCTGTGTAATAGTCCCTTTTCAGATATAACTGGAACATTTCATTACCCAAATTTCTCCAAAAAAAAAATCTACAGAAAAATTTCTAAATGTTCTAAGACCTAAATCTTGTTTTTTTCTTTTTAATCTGTTTTCATTTAAGAGGAAGAAAGCATCTAAAACCACTAAGTTCTATTTTCTTACATTCCTATCACTTAAAAACAGATGAACTGATTTTTCCTTTTTGAAAAAAAAATATGTGCTGGCTGGTAATAAAATTCAGAAAATAGAGATTCATGGTGGAAAACCAATTTAAACTAAACCACAGCAAGGCTCTTAGAAAAATATGATGTTTAAGTTCTAGTTGCTTAATGTGGCTCACAGTCTAGAAAAAGAGTATTTTTTAATTAAATATATTACAATTTTACTCACTTCAGTGCTTCCTCAAATTTATGGATTTTCTTTTGAGCATCTTCTTTCTCTTTATCAAGTTCACTCTGCAGGTCATTAATCTGCCATGATGAAGACATGTAAAAGTTACCAGAAGACAAGCATTCAGAGGAGAAATACAAACAATGAAACAGTCATCTTAAATCTATTTTTAATATAAAATTAGATTTAGATATTTCAAGATAGAGACTTGGTTAATCATAATCATTTACCATACAACTATTTCAATACTATACTTCCAATACCAATTTTCTGGCCAAAGTTAGTAATTGAGTCAACCTGTATATGGAGTTCCTGTAAAATACACTGATGTCTAAGAAATTCAAAAGGAGCAGTCACTTGTGAATCTTTTTGAACTTACATAGTAGCCAAAGGAAGGGAATCTCTCGAGATTCAGGAGAATACAAAAAATCAGGTGTCTATATTCTCCAAACATACACAGGTTTTGATGAAATAGCCCTCTCTTCCACTGGTGGGAATGGTTTGTATAATCATTCACTGAGTTTAGGAGGCAGTCCCCCCACCATGAGGATCTCTTTCCTAAAAGTAGCATCCTTTGAGTCAGTGGGATGGTGGCATGAATAATGAGGGCCAAACGAAACTTTCTCTTCACAGAAAGCTCTTCACATGCAAATACAGATAAGCATATCCAACATGGACACTATGTGGATCTACAGGGAAAGGAGACTTTGGTACAGCTGGACAGAAAGGGAGGAGTAAAATGGCAGCCATGCTTCCACACACGAGGCAACGGAGGGTACGGAGCCATGCTGGTGGGTGAGAAAACGCAAGTCACTTACTGAGGGGAGGACACCGCTGCACACCCCCTGGCAACCCAGGTGAGGCTGACAGCACCACGGGTGGGCACAGGGGACAGGAGAGGAATGACAAGCACAAAACCAACAACACACACACACACATGCGCACACACGCATTCACAAACCTTTTCAAACACTGACTCAGGGCTTGCCCAAAATACTTGGCTATTTATATTAGTTTGGATGGAGACCTCTCCAATTCAAAACTTTATACTCTTGACCTTTTCCTTTGATAATTCTCTTGTGTTTTTCTCTCTGGTGGTTTAGTAAGATAAATACATAAAATCACCTGTCTGTCTGTAGACTGAAAGGAGAGAGAGGAGAGGGAAAATGGTCCATGAGTTTGTTCATATTCTCATATTCCATGAGAATATCAAAAGCTTCTACTGGCTGCTGTGAGACCAAGAGGTGAGAAAAAACTGGAAACAGGAACATGCAGGGTGGTGGCAAGTGTAGGCGCTTGGGAAAATAAAGACAGGGGACCCCTCTTCCCCATATCTTAAATGGTAAAATTAAAATACCTCATAAATACCTATTTATTAAAAAGAGAAAGAGCAACTAACCTGCCTTGCAAATTTTTGCCACTACATTTATTTTACTTTACTTGGGGAAAAAAGGTCAACTGCCCAAAATTTTACCAGGTCCTATACTGAAATTATTGTCTTACTTATATTGGATCCCTGGTATGTATTATATGTGCCAATATATGTATATTGGCACATAGTAGGTATGCTAAATTGGAGTAGATACATTAATAAAGCAACAGAAGCACCATCCCAACACTGATCTGGTCTCTTTCATGTACAGAATCAAAGAAATTAAAGCCCAAAATTAAACTCAGAGATGACCCAATGCAGATATTTTGGAAACATATGTTTGTTTGTTTTGGTTTTGGTTTCTTTTTAAAATCTGATTAATTTAATTGAGAGAGAGAGAGAGAGACCATGAGCAGGGGGAGGGGCAGGGGGAGAGGAAGATAGACTCCCCTAAGAGCAGGGGCCCCGACGCAGGGCTCTATCCCAGGACCCTGAGAGCATGACCTGAACCAAAGGCAGACACCCAACTGACTGAGCTACCTAGGCACTGCTTCACAATTATTTTTAACATATACTTCTCTAATAGTCAATAAGCAAAAAACCAACCTCCATGTCCTATCTTTTTAAATAACAGCTTAGCACATCTGCCTCTTCTCCTACCCATTTTTTCTTTTAAATAATCTGATTAATTTGATCCAGATAGCCGTTTTCACATTTTTTAACTCTCAAGAAATTTTTACATCTGCATTATTTTATATCATTCACACAATAAACATTTAAATTCAACTTTATTTTAGTTAATGTGGCATTCAGCACTACTTCTTTTTTATTCTTGAGTGTCTTTTTTTGTTTTGATTTGATGTTTTGCTTATCCTTAGGTGGATGAAAGTACATCAGCTAGTAATTTTATTTTCAAAAAGAATATCTTGGTGATCTATCTCTGAGGCTTTACACATCCAAAAAGGTCAGCTGTTGCCTTCACACATGAAGGAAAAATTACGTATGAGATTACTGAGTCACAACATTTTGGCCTAACAACAGAGCATATGTCACTCTACTGTCTTAAGACATTTATCCCTGCTCAGCGGGGAGTCTGCTTCTCCCTCTTCCTCTACCCCTGCTTGTGCTCTCTCTCACTTACTCTCTCTCTCTCTCAAATAAGTAAATAAATAAATTAAGGGGCGCCTGGGTGGCTCAGTCATTAGCGTCTGCCTTCGGCTCGGGTCATGGTCCCAGGGTCCTGGGATCGAGCCCTGCATCGGGCTCCCTGCCCAGCGGGAAGCCTGCTTCTCCCTCTCCCACTCCCCCTGCTTGTGTTCCCTCTCTCACTGTCTCTCTCCCTCTCTCTGTCAATTAAATAAATAAATAAAATCTTTAAAAAAAAAAAAAAGACATTTAGATTTGCAACCAAGGAGACTAAACTGACCTGATCTTTGCCCCTTCTTGCCCCAGCTTGGATACTTAGAAAATCACTCTCTGTACTGAGGATCAAATGTTGTCGAATCTCTTTACTGGTTTTTTTTTTTTTTTAATTTAAAGATTTTTATTTATTTTTTGACAGAGAGAGAGACAGCGATAGAGGGAACACAAGCAGGGGGAGTGGGAGAGGGAGAAGCAGGCTTCCCGTTGAGCAGGGAGCCCGATGCGGGGCTCGATCCCAGGACCCTGGGATCATGACCTGAGCCGAAGGCAGACGCTAAACGGCTGAGCCACCCAGGTGCCCCTCTTTATTGGTTTTTATCTGATATAGGGTGAATCTCCTCATTCTGTATACACAGACCTTCAGGAAAGGTCTCTCCTACCTTTCCTTCGTGTTAATTGATTCTGAGTCCCCTTTAGGAATATTGATCATTGTCTACTGGTTTTCTGTTTTCTGCTTTAGTATCTATTCTCTGCCTGTCCTTTGCAGTCTGCAGGTTAACAGTCTGTCCTTCAGATCACTGATGGGGTGCTCCACAGCACCAGCTCTACCTTCCCCAACTCCCACGTAGATGTCAGCGCTGCTGTTGTGTTTTCAGGTTCTTCACATCCTTCCCATGACAATTGCCTCCACTTCACTCCACCTTTTCTTTCTTATGATGTCTGCTCTTCTTTTCTAGACATTGTATCTTCCGGTACTTTACTGATGAGTTCCTTTTGATGCTTTCTTTTGGAGTAATACCTTTCGAAGACACTCCTTTCTCGGAGTCTTCTGTATAACACTTTCCCTCCTTTGCTCTGCACTATTTTGCCACAGACCCCATTATGGCTCGGTTCTCCAACTCATTTGTAAATGGCATATTATACATTTGGATTTGGTGCTTGAGCAAAAATGCAGGGGGCACAACCTCACTTCCATTACGTGTCTGCTAGTGTGGCCTCCTCCTCCAGGCTGCAGCGCCAGTCCAAGTCCCAGGAAGCCCCCAGGATGGCGGACTGGGGATCTCCACTGAGGAGGGGTTTCTTTCCACACCTCACAGCTCACTAGTGCGGGACTCCGAAGCCACATGCCACCAGGGGAAGTCATAAGGAGCCACTGGTGGAATTACCGATCAGTCAATAATATTTCACATATTGGCACTGTACCTCCCATGCATGGCACTACCAGGGATTTCCCCTGTTTCTTTTTCTCTGGGACTCAGAACTCTCAGAACCTCAGAAAGCATAACTGAGGTTTACCTCTTTAAGTTAAAACTTCAAAAAATTACTCATCTTTGAGAAAAATCTATCTGAAATTACACAGTGATTATGAGTGTGAGCTCTGGAGTCAGACTCCATGGGTTTCTACCCTTCTCCTCTACCACTTACTTAACACTGTGCCTCAGTTGCATCCCCTGAAAAAACAGGAATAACAGTAACTATACCTTAAAAGTTGTGATAGGTTAATAAGTTACTCCATGGAAAATAAGTAATTGTGATGAGTTAATAAATTATTCCATGTAAAGCTCTTAGAACAGTATTAGGAACATAATAAATGCTCCACAAATGTTAAAAATTATTATCATTACCTTCTCAGATTGAATACTCTATAACTAAACATTTTCTTGAAAACTCAAGGTCATTGTCGAGACCCGAAGTCACAGGGATGGCACAGTACAGTAAATCCCCTAGGTGCACTGACTGCCCTTTCCGAAGATGGCCCCTGGATTGCTAAGAATGGGAGCTCTTATAAAAGTGCTGTTTATCACTCTCTCTTCAATCTTAACCTGTGTCAGGTTTGCAGCCGTGACTTCCTGATGCTGGTCAATGTGCTAACGCAAGCACCTTGATCTGATTTATTGCCTCTAAAAGCACTGGAACCATTTCTAAGGCAGAAATGGGACTATCTGAGGGGTGGAAGGAGAGACTTCCCTCTGAGGTAAACATACATGTGTCGATGCACAGACTTTTGAGCTGAGGGGTCCTTAAAGCTAGAAGCTGTTTCTCCTTTATTTCTACATCCCCAGCACCCAGCACAATTCCTGGGCCAACACAAAAATTGTTTTTCCATTTGTCCTTAATTGAATATATTTGTATTGTGTGGTTAAGGGCCTTTTTGGATTTTAGTTTTAGTTTTTACCTATATTCCAGATAGTTTACCTATATTCCAGGGGTGATAAAGATAATGCTACTATCCACCCTTGCTTTTTAATGTACGCAAGGCAGTGGAGAATAACCTGGACTGATCTTGTAATCCTTTCCCTACTCTATATGGTTAATACCAAAAGTGAATTTTAGTAACTTAAATAATGAAAATACAAACCAGAGAGTCAAAGATAGAGCATATATTCCCCAACATGAGAGTTTGTTGTAAATAACTGATTGAACTAGACATAAGCACAATTACTGAACATTTACTAAATGTATGGAAATGTATGTAAAATGTATGTAAACATATGTAAAATATTATGAATATTTTCCCTGGCAACCCAAGAATTTACTAAGTAATCAAGAAAGAAGTACTTGTATCAATAAGAAAGAGATTCTGCTCTGCACAAGAACACAGACACCGGGTGGCAGACACGCTGGTATGGGAAGGAACAGTGAACTGCTGCTCACCCACACATCCACAGCCTAGCTAACCCCACCCCATCTCCAACTCGGCTTCCCCACAGGAGACATGTGGGCACTGGGCTGCATGGCTTCTTTCTGTAAGTTGTTTTGCTGTGCAATTTCATTGTTTAAAACTTGACTCAAGGCACACTGTCCTCTTAAAGAAAATCATGCCAGTGGTAGTTGGAAAATACTACACAATATATTATGTGTAAAGCTGTGAACATTTTAAATTATTTTAACCTAATGAAAAGAATTTTAAGTGAATGCAAAACATTGGAATACTATTTTTGATGGTTTTGAACTCCAGCAGACTTTATATCTCGTCTGTTACACAGTTACATCAGAGAAATTATAAGCAGGTATTGGAATTCTAGCTCATTTTAGAATATACATGCTTAACATCTGTCCCTCGAACTTCTTTAGGTAAACAGCACCATCTTTCACTCTTTGGTGCCTGTTTGGAAAACAAGCAATAGGTTATTTGTAGGAGGCAGGTGTTTCCTTGCTAGTAAAATCATTTAGCCTAACCATTTCCTGATTTAACAGACTAGGACACTTCATCAAACAATGACATTTAGTTTTACTACCTATTATTTGTTTGATGTTCAAAGATCTTAAGAGCAGGCAATAGCCACTAGAGATCAATAAAAACCATTAGATAATGTGTGTGTGCTTAAATTAGGGACAGCATTTGATGCTGTTTCTCTTACCTCAAAGACAAGTTAGGACCTCTCATGCTGCTTTCTTATTGGCGTGAGGAAGTAATGTCACTCAGATGGCATTTCCTCCTCCTGAACAGATATTCAGAACTAAGTTTTCTACCAAGAGTTATTGAATGTGCACACCTGTAACACTGGCTAACAAACAAAAAACCTATACAACCCATTTAGCTACTGACTTCCACAGTCCAGGACTATGTCAGATTTATGTCAGCTCTTTGCGCAGTCAAAAAGGATATTCCCTGAGGGGGGTACGAGACATCCAATCTTCAAGAACTAAGATCACAGCAGGTTTAATAAAGAAGAACAGATGTCAATGTAAAAGGGGGAGATTGTGGAATTAATTGTAAAACAAAAAGTGACATGCTGAGCAACATTCTTCCAGTATAAATAATGTTAGAACATATGCAACGGGAACAATTGAGCTTATTTTTCTTTTTAAGATTGCTATTATTTTAAACACTTCGTATTTACATTGAAAACAACTAACACACTTTAACTAGTGACATTATTAAAAAGCTAAAGCCAACTGATACTTTGTGGAAAGGGAAAAGCTGTTAGGATGCTAACACAAAGAATTTAGGTCTGCTCCCTAAGCGAAATAGAACAGGAGTGGGTGGAAGGCTACTGGATAGGGACCAACTGAGCTCTAACGTTCTGTTTATCGGGTGTGTCTGCCAGGCAGAGGGGCTGATCCAGAAACCTTAGTGTCCTTTGAAGCCAAGAAAAGACAGTGGTAGAAGAAAGATTCTCTCTCCAGCTCTGTCTCTGTATCTAACTGTCCTCAGTAGGACTTACAGAAGTTTGGGATAGGAACACATTCTTTTACAATTAGTCAGTGTGTGTCCTTCTCTTTGCTACCAGCCCCTCTCCCTATCTCACAGGTACCCAGATATCATCTCAGGAAGAGGAGTGACTGCAGAGTTCAATGGAGCAGGAGGCTAAGAAGGTGCTCCTTAATGAACAGGAAGCCAGACATCTGCCCAAAGAATGAACAATGGACTAACAAGGACACCCAGAGGATGCCTTGTACAGTGGGGGTAAGGCTTATGATACTGTATGGTCTTCTTTTAGTAAGTCAAATATTTATGAAGCTACATGGCTCAACAGTAAAAAACTAAAAAAAATTTCTTTATTCCAATGAAAGCAGTATTCCCCTCTCTGGTTCAGATATCATTTTGTAGACATGAAATTTTTTTTCTTTTTTTTAAAGGTTTTATTTATTTGACAGAGAGAGAGAGAGCGAGAGCAGGAACACAAGCGGGGGAGTGGGAGAGGGAGAAGCAGGCTCCCTGCTGAGCAAGGAGACCGATGTGGGGCTCGATACCAGGACCCTGGGATCCTGACCTGAGCCAAAGGCAGACACCTAACGACTCAGCCACCCAGGTGCCCCTAGACATGAAATATATTTAAGACCTTGCATTGAGACTGTATTGAACATCAGTAAAACAAAACAAAACAAAAAAACTTTAGCAATAAGAAAATCATAATTTTAAAGGGCATGTATTCAGGTCAATACATGTCAGTAGAAATACTCACTTTTCCAAATGACAGAAATATTCTTCCTAGACATTAAGCTCCTGGAAGGCAGAATCTATGCTAATTCATCCTTAACCCTCTCCCCGATCCCAGCACCTCGTATGATACCTTGCCCAATGAAAGCATTTAATGAATATCTGCTGAGTGACTATATGGATAAGTAAGATGAGATATACAAAGTGTTTTAAGAACGTCGTGCTATGGGGTGCATGGGTGGCTCAGCCAGTTAAGCAACTGACTGTTGATTTCAGTTCAGGTCATGAGCTAGCCCTGCGTCGGCCTCCGCACTTAGCAGAGTCTGCTTGGGACTCTCTTCCCCTCTCCCTCTGCCCATTCCCCCTGCTCTCTCTCTCTCTCTAAAATAAATAAATAAATCTAAAAAAAAAAAAAAAGAATGTTATGCCATATAACCTGCTTAATTTTATTTGTATGTATTTAATTATTGAAGGGATAATGTCTTACTCATTTTCCATTATGTATTTTACAAATGGATTAATTTTGTTAATATTACAACAGTAAATAATTATAAAAGTAACAATAAAATCTTTACTATTTCAACTATTCTTCTACTTTCCATGTCATATAGCAAACAACAAATTCAAAACTTAAGTATAAAAATCATAAACCTATAGAACTCTGCATTTTATTGCCAAAGGTATTAAATTATGTCAATAAACCCCCAGTTATTACTGATAACAGGGATGCCAGCATTTGTAGAATTACTCACTATTCCAAATGACAAGAAGCAATTACTAAAGAAATGTTTAAGTAGTAGACAATTCTTTAATTGTTTTATATTCTTTGGTTAAATATTTAACATTACTACATATATGATACAACAGAATACAAATAGCTCCCATCAGCTGTATCATATTTTTAAACTGGTAGAAAAGACATATAATTTCAAAGTGTTATTATGAGAGGTTAATACCATAATACTCTTCACTCATTAAATATAATATACAGGGCTGTTTTTACATTGATACCATTCATAATCAATGTAAAGAAGCTGTGTATAAACATGAAAAATGAAGCAAAATTTGATCACTGGCTAGCTGAAATAAACTTAAAAAATCAATGATTCTTTAAGGGCTAGAATGCATGGCTTCATAAAAACCAGCCCTCATTCTCAATTGCCTCATTGGCCATTTTAAATGTCTTACAGCGTCCCATAAAACATATTACCTTTTTTTCATAGGTGCGTTTTAAATGACTTTTCTCCATTTGAAACTTATTTTCTTGATCCTGTGAATAATAAATATTGATTTTTATTGTACTTAAAGTTGCTACTAGCGTCAATACAATTTGTAACCTAAGGAAATAAATCAATCTACCCGATGACAAACTTAAAGTTTTGTATATTATTACAAGAGCCCTACCTGTCCAATCTTCTAAACTACAAATAGAAACGTGAGTAGCTTTGTGTGAGGGCAGAACAGAAAACCTTAGTTATCTGAAGATGTTCCTACTCTCAAAAGGGCCTACTTTACAGTGGAAGAGAACCTTTCTGGCCCTTAGGATTAGGAAATTACTTAAAAGTAATCAACTGACTCAATATGGAAATAACACATTTGAAATTATATCATATGTCAGTCTTTGGCAATTCTTGACCATGAGGGAAAAGGAAAGATCTACAAGATGTGAAGGAGAACGAGACAGTTTGAAGACTGGTAGAGAGTAATTTAAAGGGAAGAAATTATTCTAAAATAATAATGTATTTAAATAAGGTTTATTTTTTGAATGAATCAAAAAAGATTATGCAATAAAATTATTGTTCTTTATTCTCTATATCCCATCAGCATCTACTTTTGTTAAAATAAGTAAGATGAAAAATGATACAATGCAACAAAAGAAAAAAATGGCTACTTGTATGCCTGAGGATTTTTCTTAATTGACTCTTATTTCTACTTCTAATCAAGAAAAGGAAAGGTGAGTTTTAGCCACTGCTCTGTATAAAAATACAGGACTCACCCTTAGTTGTTGCTTTCTTTGAAGTTCTGATTCCTGGAGCTGCTGTTTTAATTGACAGATGTTCTCTTCTAGTTCTTTAATCATACCAGATGCCTACAAGAATTTTAAGAATAATGAAAAACAGTACCATCCTAGAACTTCTGGTTGAATAGACTTACTTTTCCCCCTGATTGAAGGTTTAATCAGAATTAAAACCATCTATAAATCTGAATGAAAAATTTTTTTAAAAGTTTAAAAATTAATCTTTTAAAGTCAAAACATAAACTAAATTCTGCACGGTACTTAAAGTTACAAAAATATAATACTTATGTAAAGATAATGGGCTTACAGAAAAGCGTCTAAATTTTAATTTTAAAAGCAAATCCACTGGAATACTTCATTCATGAAATAGCAAGTAATTGACTACCTTAGAATTGCAGCTATAGGATTCTCTTTGTGGAGTATCTGACACAAAAGTGTGTGGGTGCCAGGAAGGGTGTCTATGGGTTCCTGTATGTATGTGTATGTGATGATAGGAAAGCTAAAGCATGACCCAGATTTCAAAATAATAATAACAGTGTACATAGTTACTCTACAATATGCATTATTAACACAACTGATTTCCACTTGAATTTTTGTATGATTTTTTATATGTTAAAAAAATTTGGTACTTAAAAGGGTTAGCTTATAGCAGAATTTAGTTTATTAAGTATTTATATTATGCTCTGTATTAGACATTCAGCAGTTTCAGTATTTTAAATACCAATAAAAATTCTTGAAATTTCAGTTATTTCAAGAATAAAGCAGAAAGAGACTAATTTCAAATGCCAAATAGTTAGCTTCCACATGGCTATCTATGGCTCTATGCTGAGTAAGGTAAGTAACTACTTTGTATGGCTATATCTACCAGCATATAATACCTTAGAAGCTGAAAGAGCATGTTCCTTTTTCAGAAGGCTTATATCAGCATCATATTTGGCTTGTAATAGTTTCATGTTTTGTTCATAATCGTTTACAAGATGATCTTTCTCTTTATGCAGTGTGTTGCGCCTAAAAGCAGTAAGAGAATAAAATATACTTCTAATACATTTAGAATATCTAATAATGAACTTTTTTAGTGAACCAAATTCAAATGCACTATATTTCAATATATCAAGCAAGTATCCACATTTTAATCAACTGTTCTTAAACGTTATGCTTCTTATATTAAATGGGACTTTTAAAATCAACAAATGGCAATATTTATGCTAGAAACGTCCCAAGGTTAAATGCACAGGTGTGATTAATTTTGGTAAATAATTTTTAGAGTTAATATCAGTACTTTACAGCCACATCTGATAGATATCTGACTTCAGACAATACCTTGCCTTTACTTCTTGTAATTCATTACATGTTATCTGGTAACATCTTTCAAGCTCCAATTTTTCTTGCATTAATTTCTGTCTCTGTAAGTTACTGTTCTCTGCTTCTCCAGTCAGCTGCTGGACACGTGACTCCAGCTCCTTGACCACCTGGTTCTGAAAGAATAGGTCATTGTTAGGAAAGTCTCCAACTGATTTTATAACACTTCTGTATCATTAAGTAGCCTGAAGAAAATATATACCCTATTAGAGATAAGAATACAGAAAATAAATGTATCATAAATCATACTGGTAAAAATTATACCAACCTCTAACTCAACAAGAACTTAAAAAAAAAAAAAAAGAATGCTTTCTCCCATAAGAGTAGGGCCATCACGTTTATATGCTTTTAGCTATTCATTCATTCATTCAACAAATATTTACTAAATCTGGTACTATTTCGGGATCTCGGGGCAAGCCAGTAAATAAGAGAGACAAAGTCCTTATCCTCACAAAAGTTACATTCTCTTTATGCAACTATTAATAAATGTATATTTGGCAATGTTCTTTACTCTTCACTTGAAGCTCTAGAAACTTCTTAAAATCATAAAAATAATGTAGTATTTTTAATTAAAAATTTTTATTTTAAAAAATAAGTGATACTTGTATTATCACATTAGTGTATAAAAATATTTTATTACATAGTTGCAGTATTAGTGAATGAAATTTTCATTTGTTTCATATTTTTAGTTACCATTTTATCAAAAGCACTGCATTTTCCAAAGTCTTCAAAAATCATCACATAATTAAATCATTTCCCTATTATATGATGTTTAATTTATTTTGAATTTTTCATCTTTATAAAACTAGATCAATATGTTTATGACTAGGTACTTTATCTAAAATTAGGGTAAGCAGACTTTAGCTGAAGGGACAATTGATTTTCATTTTAACAATTACACTTCCAGTAAGTGTGAGCAAATAGAAAAGGTTAGGATGATGTTCCAATCAATTAGTATCTTTTTATACTCATTCTAAGATAAACATTTAAAATAAAGTTTAAGCATTAAATAATATTATAACCCTAACATTCTTTATTCATTCCATCCTTTCTTCATTATAATATGAATTTAGGTATATAATTTAAATTTTGGAAGCAACAGATTCTGAATTTGAGGAATGAAAATAATTACATCTAATGTAAAAACATGTTCTATAGATATGGTATATAGAAAATACATACAATTCCTAGCTCAGAGTCTGACATATATCAGATGCTCAGATTTCTTCTCCATGGATCCTATTCACTCTGCCTCATTATTAATGATCCCTCTGCTTTGGGGGTTCCTTTTAGAAGATAGTTCAATTTTCCAATACATATTCTAAACTCTCCTTGTTTCTTAAATATCGATTGACTGGAAGAAACAAAGAAAAGAATACATACTTGGCCTTCCAGCTTTAAATGGAGAATAAAAATTATTTTTATTCCCTCTTCTCTTGGAAATTACCCAAAAGAGACAAGATATACTAGAAACAAATGAAACTCTATCTTAATAAACCCTTGGAGAGGAACTTCTATCTCTGCCTATGAAGGAGTAGCTTGCAGCAGATCACACTTGCACTGAAAGTGAAAAACCCAAAAGACATCAAGAAAAAATCAATTTAAAGGCATTAGAGAACTTCCAAGGCAGCTAGGACTTAAGAGGGCCAGAGAAAGAAACCTCAGAGAGATGAGTCAACTCTCTCCATAAGCTGCTTTCACCTTTGAGGCATTCCCCAATCTTGGAGAGTGAGGATGAGGCAAGGCAATGAGAGCAGGGGGTGGCCTAGGCAGACAGGACTTGAGGAACCAAGATCCCTGAGAGAATGGGTGCACATAGGAGGGGGTTCCACTCCAGCAATTTTCTCCTCAAGGAATTTCCCAAATTCCTAACATTTATAGGGCAGATGGCTAAGAAACCAAAAGAAAATACTCTGAAATGCAGACTAGAGTTTTCGGCAGTGTCACTGTACTTAGGAGTGAAAAACTGTAGATTATTCAAGGAGGAAGGCCCTTGGTAACATCAGAGACTTTCACCTCAAACTGTGTAGAAGGCCACACTAGGAGTGGGAGTGAATCAGAGGTAGACCAAGGACTGCAACCCAGCCTTGAGTCACCTCGGTCCCTGAATGGATCAAGGGGAGCTGTCTCCACACCAGACGTCTCTCATAGGTTAGGGTGGCACCTCTTTGGGCAAGATAACATCATCCAGAGCATTTACTATCTTTCATACACAATGTCTAGCATTCAATCAGAAAATACCAGGCACATCAAAAATTAGAATCAAGAGGGAAAAAAAAAACAGAAATCGACATGCAGAATGGTCCAGATACTGAAATTTAAAAATCTATGAGGAAAATTTACATGACTCAAAATATATGAGGAATGTCTGCAAAATGAAATGATGATCAAATAGAAATGTAGGAATACTCCAAGAAAGCATGACCCGTGGCTGGAGATCTTAGAAAATGTCATCAGAACATGGTTATACAAACTAAGTGGGATGCAAATAATCTGTTGCTTGGTTAAACAATAACATATATACAAGTTGTGACCATAGCATCTCTGAACCCAATCTGGCATGAAAGAATAAGCAGGAAGATCTGGGCTAGCTGAAAAATCACACAAAACCACATTCACAGGAAGCAAATTATGACCGAGGTCAATTCAGAGAAAGAAACAACAGTATGAGAAGACTTACAGCACCTGTAGAATAATAAATGCAACAGAATTCACTCACATAGTAAGTTATTCATTTTATTATCACCCGGCATAGTAAGACAGTTATTCATTTTATTATTTTTTAATTTATTATTATTTCATTTTTATGATGTATTTTTAAGGCATTTTCCTAACACTCATGGTGTCTTACATAAAATAGACCCAAAGTAAGTAAAATAAATTTAAGGGAAAACGTACAGATGTATATTGAAATACCTTAAGGACAACAATATTTAGGCAAAGTAATCTTTTTAAAACTGAATACAAAGAAGTGAGAGGATAAAAAATAATAGAAGCCTCAAAATGGGATAAAAAGATATTCAGGAAAAAAGATGCTGTTGAATCATTACTTTGCAGGCTGTGACAGACAGTGTAGAGGGGAATTCCAGGTAGGGAACAACAAGATCAAGGAAGAAACAAGTAACTGTATAGTTAATGACAAACAGATTACCTTGTGTGCAAAGAATACCTTCCCACATCGTGAACTCAAAGGTGGCACTCGGAAGATGAGGTTGGAGTTCTTGAATGGGCATGGCTTATAAGCAGAAGTTATAATAGGCATTAGATTAGTAATTAAAGTTCTCGATCATGGGACATGAATGGGACAAACTGCACTTGTGGGGTATGGAACAAGAGGAGACAGGGAGAGCAACTAGCAGGTCACTAGAAGGGTCTTGGAATGAGGCAACAATGGCCTGAACTCAAGTGGTAGCTGTGGAAACAGAAAGGAAGAGAGAAGATCCAAGAAAATTTTTGGAGTAGTAAATAGTATGATTAAGTAAAATACCAAATAAAGGAGATGACAAGTGGCAAGAATTATAAATCTTCCAGGCTCAAAATCTAATATGCCAAGAGAATTCTCTTGCACATTGAATTCTCAGCACATTGAGAATTAAGAAAAAGCTCAGCAAAGAGTATTATTTTGGTAGGAAATAAAGACATGATTTTCAATAAGTTACATATCAGGAAATTATAAAATATCCAATGGGCCTTTGGTTATGCAACTGATAGAATAAGACATAAGGACTGGAGATACAGATGTTGGAATTTTACATACAAACATTTGAATCCTATAGGAGCTAAAAATTAGAAAGGGTTAGTAACTCAGCAACTATTTAGAGCGGCAAAAAGATTGATATATTTTATCTTATTAATAAATACATTGAAATATGACAAAAAGATGTACAAATCTTAAGTATACATTTTAATAACTGTTTACAAATTGAAAATACCCATGAGCCACTACGAGATGTAAACAATAGCAGCCGTTCTGAAGCCTTATTCGTCATCCTCTCCACAAAGGCAACCACTACTCTTTCATCACAAAAAAATTAACTTTGGCTTTGTTGAGCTTCCTATAAATGGAATCATAGAGAACTCTTTTGGGTCAGGCTTCATCATGCATATTGTATGACTGAGAGATTCATCCATGTCATGGGGTATAGCAGTAATTAAAACTTTTTCATTGCTATATATAGTCCCTTGTATGAATATACATAAAATAATTTATCCATTCTATTGATGGATTATTTTCAGTGTCTGGCTATTAAAAATAATGTTGTTATGAACACTTTCATAAATATTTTATGGTACATATATATGCACTGATTTGTTTTGGCTATATTTCCTATAGTGAATTTGTAAATGATTTGAGTCACAATTGATTTGAAAACTATGCCCATGCAAAACTCTGTAAGTGAATACTTACAACAGCTCTATTCATCAATGCCAAAAAACTGGACATAAACAAGATATCCTTCAATAGATAAATGAATAAACAAACTATGGTACATCCATATAACTGAATGTTATTCATCAATAAAAAGAAATGAGTTTTTAAGCCACAAAAACATGAAGAATCCTTAAATGTACAATTGCTTAGTCAAAGAAACCAGTCTGAAAAGGATACATACTGTATGATTCCAATTATATGACACTGTGAAAAAGACAAAACTAGGCAAACAGTTAAAAAGATCAGTGGTTCCCAGGGATTCTAGAGAGAGGGGCAAGGGATGAATAGAGTAAAGCACAGGTGATTTTTTAGAACAGTGAAAATATGTACGACACTATAATGATGGATACATGAGAAGATGCATTTGTCAAAGCACATGGAGTTTTAAAGCACAAAAAATGAACCCTATATTATGCAAATTTTAAAAATCACTTAGGAATTGGGGGGAATCTGAGGAAGAAATGCAGACTGTGACAAGAGAATCTAGTTATATTACAAATACATGAAAAAACTCATTGAAGGGATGGGGAAAAAGTGATGGCCTAAGCAATTTTAAAATGAGTGGAGTCTGCAAGGCCAAAAGCAAAAAGTAACTGCTTATAAGCACTGTACTCAATGTTGGTTCCCATGGGGTTATGGATTAATAACTCTTATACTGGTATACATGTATACGGGAATGGAACAACTAAGTAACAATGAAGAAGGATGGTGGAAGCCAAGTTTCCACTGTTAGATTAAGAATTTACAGATACACAATGGGAAGAGGCTAGTACAATCCACGTGGTAATTCATTTCAGTTACAGACATCACTAAGAAATTATGTTTAGATAGATGATTACATATAGAAATATTTATAAAAAGGCATATATACACAGGTAAGTATATGCACATACACTCCCTTGCTCCATCAGGTAAAAGGGCATAAAAGAAAAGACACCCCAACAATACTGAGCACACCTAGCACACAGGTCTTGGCTTCTAATACCTTCTCCGTGGTATCCACATTGATGGGGGTATGTCAAAGGGGCACAGAAGCCCACTGAAAGATCTCCCAATGGCCAAAGCTGGAACAATTTGAGCAAAAAAATAAGGAATATTGGATTATAACCCAGAATATAAAATAAATAATAACCCAAGTCCATACTGATATAAATGATTCAATAAATGAATAAATGAGAAAGAAGAGACAAATCTCCCATGCAGAAAAACTTCAATTTATATAGATACTCCATCCTCAAGTATGGAGAGCATAACTCCCTACTTCTTAAGCATGGGCAGCCAGGTGATCAAGGTTAATCTCAAAAGTGATGTCATTGGGCGCCTGGGTGGCTCAGCTGGTTAAGCATCCAACTCTTGATTTCAGCTCAGGTCGTGATCTCAGGGTTGTGAGATGGAACCCAGCATCGGGCTCTGCACTCAGCAAGGAGGCTGCTTGTCCCTCTCCCTCCCCGCTTGCACATGCTTTCATTCACTCTCTCTCAAATAAATAAATAAAATCTTTCTTTAAAAAAAGTGATGCCATTAATTTCACGTACCACTGATATGATATGATGAGAATAGCAATGCACCTGTGGGATCCTACTGCCTCAACCCAGAACTCCAGTCTAATAGTAAGAAAAACATGAGACAGGGGTGCCTGGATGGCTCAGTCATTAAGCGTCTGCCTTCGGCTCAGGTCATGATCCCAGGGTCCTGGGATCGAGCCCAGCGTTGGGCTCCCTGCTCAGCAGGAAGCCTGCTTCTCCCTCTCCCACTCCCCCTGCTTGTGTTCCCTCTCTCACTGTCTCTGTCTCTGTCAAATAAATAAATAAATTCTTAAAAAAAAAAAAGAAAGAAAAACATGAGACAAAATCCAATAAAGGAGCATCCTACAACATGCCTGACCCACATTCCTCAAGACTGTCAAGATCATGAAAAACAAGGAAAGCCTGAGAAACTGTCACAACCAAGAGTAAACTAGAGAGACGTAACAACTAAATGTAATGTTATGTCCTGCATGAGATCCTGGACAACAGGACATCACATAAAAATTAAGGAAAACTGAATAAACTATGGAGTTTAGTTAATAATAATGTATCACTACTGATTCATTTGTTGTAACAAGTGGGCCAAAATAATGTAAGATGTTAATAAAGGAAACTGGGTATGGGGTATATGGAAACTGTGCACTATCTTGTCAAATTTTCTATAAATCTAATACTGTGGTTTTTTTTTTTTTAAATAAAAACTACTTTTTTTAAATGGTCATTTAATTCAAAATGATGAACTGGTGCTATCTGGGGGTTTCTTTGTAATTATGAGGCTGGGAGAAGAAATGCTGGTGGCGACTACAAAATGACAAATTCCAGCCATCTCAGAGAGGAGATGAGTTGCTCCATGAATTATCACATGTCCCTACTAACAACAGTTAATAAATGGCTAACAAAATTCTCAGGTGTCTAAGACCCTTTGATACTTTTTAAGGTTGGGGTTCTTAAACTTGATACAGGTCCATGAACACAATTCAGAGTGTCAGGAAATTAGAATGGAGAAGAAAATCCCATCTTAATTTTCACCACCCTAATTGACCTTCAGCATTTCCCTTCAACTAAGAATATAGTCAACAAACCAAGGTAGTATTTAGCAATACCTATGACTAACAGAACTCACAAATATTTTTATAGTCCATCATAGTTTGGGATAATCACTAAATATTGTTTATCTTCATTCTTATTCAATAAATTACAATGGTTATCAGGCCCACTGCTAAATCTTGATATTTATTGCATTAGTTTAGAAACATATATATTACTTTATCATGACTTTGATTTATTAATATTTCAATAACTATAACTCAATAAAACTTCTCTTTGTAATCTTAATATTTTATTAAACTTAAAAGTATTTTTCTGAGAAGGACCACATAGACTTCACAAGATTGCCAGTGGGATCCATGATACAGAAAAAGGTAAAGAATTCCACTAACAGAGGGGGCGGAGCAAGATGGCGGAGGAGTAGGAGACCTGGATTTTGTCTCCTCTCAGGAATTCAGCTGGATAGGGATCAAACCATTCTGAACACCTACAAACTCAACAGGAGATCTAAGAAAGGAATAGCAACAACTCTCT
>NC_138383.1:11310963-11346614 GCF_054177405.1 Leptonychotes weddellii
AATAAAAAAAAAATTATAGCAAACAAAAAAAAAAAAAAAGAATTCCACTAACAGAGTCTAAAATTGCAATAAAGCCATCCACAGGCTTTCAGTGTGTCTAAACACTGATATGAATAGAGCCCTATATTTTACAGCTGTCACCTCCCCAAGCATCTAATAATTTGGCTATAATTTTCATATTTATAAGTTCTAACATATTGTTTTAAAAACTCACTGTTTACATGTTTTAATTATGAATTTCACACAAGAAAATCCTTGCCAATACCAAAAGACGTTAAGTCTAATAATCTATACAAGTATCTGCTTACAACAAATGGCAATGAAACAAAACAAGACTCAACAAAAAAAAAAAAGAAAGAAAAAACCTGAAAGAACAACAAAACCAAGAAACTAATTCTCAGTGACAGTCCCATCTTTCATCTTAAGCCATGCCTTGAACTCTACCT
Organism: Leptonychotes weddellii; assembly: GCF_054177405.1. Taxonomy (NCBI): domain Eukaryota; kingdom Metazoa; phylum Chordata; class Mammalia; order Carnivora; family Phocidae; genus Leptonychotes; species Leptonychotes weddellii. Next base: position 11,311,410 of record NC_138383.1, read on the forward strand.
TATTTAATTATTAAATCAGGAGCTGCTCAGCAAGATCTGTCTAGTTTTGATGATTCTTAAATTCAATCCTGCTAACAGACTCTGTCCATTTTTCTCTATATTTACTGTTACCTAATGACAAGGTCTGAATGCTAATTTTTAACTTCAAATTTCATTAAAAATAGAATGAAGTTACTTTGACAATGACCACTTGGCTCCAAAGCATCACTTTTCTTTACATCCCAAATGTATAAAAATTAAAAATTCCACTGTGAAAGATCTTGCTCTTATATTATTTAATTAATAAAATATAACTCTGTAAGTCAACATTTTAGGCAATCAAGTTTCAACTTTAAAATTATTATGTTTAATTCATGTTTGTAAAAATTTAGGATGTTGAGATGGCAAAAATGTATTTCAGATATAAATTTCATGTTTGTTCATGGATGTTGGATACATCATTATATTTATTATCCCGAAAATAAATTCTTGAATTTTTTCTTTTACCCCAATAAACCTGATCCACCCCTAGCCTTCTGCATTGCACTTAACAGCATCCTCATTTGCTGGCTGATACCTATGTCCAAGCCAGCCCCTCTCTTACCTAAACTACAATAATAGCTTCCTAATTGGTCTCCCTGCTCCCATTCTTGGCCCCTCACACTTTTTTCTCTGCCTAGGGCCAGAGAGACATGTTTAAAATATTAGTCAGATGGCATCAATTCCATGTGCTCAACCCATTAAAAAATTCAATACAAATATACTAAAAATTCACTGAATTGTACACTTTAAAATAATTTTGTAATATATAAATTATACCTCAATAAAGCTGTTTAAAAAAAAAAGAATCAATTACAATGGTCTACACAGCTTTCTCGGATTTGTGCCCTAACTTCTTTTCCTACCACGCCCCCTTCTGCTTCCAGTGCTTAGTTTACATTGCCCCCTTGCTGTTCTCTGAACTTGCCCAACACATCCCAGTGTTAGGATCTTTGCACTGGCTGTTCCTTCTGCCTGAAATGCTGTTCCCATATTATCACATGGATTCCTCCGATACTTCCTTGGGTCCCTTTGTAAATGCCCCACCTTCAGAAAGACTTTCCGTGACTGCCTTACCTGTGGTAGCAACCTCCTCCACTCTATCCCCTCACACCAGAGTAGCTCAACCTTTTTTTTCTTTTAATTATTGCTCCCTTAATTAAGGAGGCTTTTTAGTTATTTTTTCTTTTAGTTGTTCCTTACCCTGAAATTTTAATACCCCAGACTTGCTGTATATAAACTGTGCCCACTGGAATGTCACAAACCACTATAATATCTAAAATTTCTTTTATCCCAACAACCAATGGATACCCCCTTGAGGACAAGGTCACCTCCATTTACAAGGCAGGTCTTAAACTGAATTCTTTTTCATCAGAACACTTATCACCACTGGACAGTTATACTTCTTTATTGGCTGTCACCTGCACAAAAATGTGAGCATTGTGGAGAAGGACTTTTTGGTCACCACTATGGCTCCAGTACCCAGTATAATGCCTGGCATGTTTTTATAATAGACTACATATGTCTCTTGGATTTACTGTGCTTTAAATAGGGAGGAGGGGGTGACCCTCAGGGTAGAAGGCCCTGGAAACTGTTGTTGTTGAGTTGTAGGAGCTCCTTACATATTCTGGATGTCAATCCCTTAACCACATATGTGATTTGCAAATACATTTGCTCTGCTTGAAAAAAGAAGAAAACAAGAGGAGGAGGAGGAGGCCAGCAGCAAATGAAAATACTGGATATGAAAAAATATAGTAGCCAAATAAAAGGTGTAATAGACACAATAAGCAGAAGGAAACCTACTAAAGAATTAACTGGTGAGAGTAAGATCAGAACAGAAAACCATCCCAGGAGTAGAGAATAGGAAGGACATGCAAGGAGGTAGAAAGCATAAAATAAAACCTAAGAGGTAGGAACAACAGATCTTTTTGGAGGAACAATGGAAATAAATTTCTCTGAACACAGATTTTTTTTTAATTATGTTCAGTTAGCCACTGTATAGTACATCGTTAGCTTCTGATGTAGTGTTCAATGATTCATTAGTTACATGAAACACCCAGTGTGAACACAGATTTAAAGGGCTCAAATAATGCCCAAAAATCCACACCGAGGGACATCAGAGTGACATTTAACATTTATAAAAGTCAAAGATATTTGCTGATGTTCAAAACTGCTCATATCTTCTATACTTAAAAACCATTTTAGGCCATACTTCTTCTAATATTTTTCTTTTAGTGTTGTTCTATTATCTTCTGGTCAAATATTGAGTTGAGAAAATCTGAGGGAAGCTTAACATTTTCCCGTTTTAAATGACCCGAGTTTTTTATGTTTTTCCTTTATTGGGGGGGGCGGGGGGTGTTGTGGAAAGAGTTTCAATCTGGCCATTCAAAGGATTCTAAAGAGTCTCAAGGACTCCCCAGGACGTGCTCACCATACTCTAAGAACTGCTGTGGTATGAAATATCTTCCGAAAATAACCTCAAGTCTTCTGCTAAGATCCCAGGCTTCATAAAGGAGGTGGGAGAGGGGATAGAAAGATCTGGTTGTTTTTGGTTGTTAATTTTATCATTAAAAAAGTTTTATTATGGGACATTTCAAACACATACAAAAGTAAAAGGAATAGTATGATAAACCCACTTGTGTCCAGCACCCAAAGTCAACATCTAGCTGCTTCCTAAACAAACTTCCTAGGAATCCAATGTGTTGAAGCACCACCTGCACCTCCTCTCCCAGAGGTGACTGGTGCTGACGAGTCCTGAGCCTCTAGGAGAACCCCTGGTGTCATCCAGTTTGCTTGTAGATTTCTTCAATGCTGATTTAGGGTTCCGCTTCCTTGAACTGGTCAGTTTCAATTCACCCATTGCCTTTCCAACTCCCAAAATTTTATTACTTCCATTATGCTCTTTGTCCTTCTGGGTTTACACCTTCTTCTTTATCCCTTTACTATCATTTTTGTGGGAGGGGATGGAGGCCAACACAATCTTCAACCGGCCATCTTTAAGCAAATGTTGATTAACTTCTTGAATTGATCATTTTCTCATTTATGTCTCTCTTGATTATCATTCTTGTATGTTACATTTTCAAAGATAATATTTAAAAATTATCTATTGAGCACTTACTATGTAACTTAATTTATGTATATTAATTTATTAAAAATCTCCAACAAGGACGCATGGGTGGCTCAGTTGGTTAAGCATCTGCCTTCAGCTCAGGTTGTGATCCTGAGGTCCCGGGATGGAGCCCCGCATCAGCTCCCTGCTTCTCCCTCTACCTCTGCCCCTCCCCCCCGCACTCTCTCTCTGTCTCTCATGCCCTCTCTCTCTCTCTCTTAAATAAATAAATAAAATCTTTAAGAAAAATTTCCAACAACATCTATTACACTGTACTACTGTTATCCTATCTAACAGATGAGGAAAATTAACATGTGAAGAACTCACATGGCACTCAAGTTAGTAAGCCAGGATTTGAACCCAAAACCCTAAAGCCCAAGTTCCAAGTCACTGTGGATCCTGCTTCCCATTTCTTTAACTCTGCGAGATAGGCTGTAGAACTGGTCTAGGGGTCTCCAAGACAAGCCAGAGAAACCGACTCTTGTTCAAATTCCACAGCTTTAAATTCAAGGAAGTCCACGGCCCAGCCAGGTTGGCCTGAGTGGACTGTCAGTGGAAAATAAGAACTGTGTTCATGCCTAGGACACAAGGTTCTACCATTCTATAAGGTCAGATCGTATATAGGAACAAGATTGATGAGGTGTACTTGCCTCAGATGTGAGGAGCCCTGTCCATGTACCCATGAGCCTACCTGTTTCAGCCTTATGTATTTTAGGAAGTCAGCTAACCTTCTCAAAGGCTGAAGATGCTCACTCTCTCAGACCTATCCTCCGCAACCAGGTGTTCCCTGAGGTGGCTCTTGAGGGGAATGCTTCATCTTTCCTTAGAGAAAGTGACTGGTCTCTCTGCTGTGTACTCTGGTGACCTCCTTCTGTATCCTCTCAGGAAGGGAACTTTTGGGGCCTACCCATGTGATATCTGCGTCTGTCCCTCAATCAAGTTGAAATGAAACAGGAGGAAGGAAGGAAGGAAGGAAAGGAGGGAGGGTCTCTAGACTGAAAGTCAGTAAAAACAACAACAACAACAACAACAAGAAAAAAGATTTGTAAAGGCTTCTGGGGGTTAAGAAGAGAAACAGTGGCACTGAACAATCCAGAGTGAAATCCCACAGTAGACTTCAAGAGACTGTCCATTGTTGCATATAATTCTGTATCAAGTCAGAAGGTAAAATGTTTTTTTAAAATTCTATAACACATTTATTTATGCACTGCACACATTGAGGAAGCATGGAGTCATGGAGATTAATAGGATAGTTACTAGAAACGGCAAGAAAAGGAAAAAAAAGACTCACCGTGGACTGTGTCTGGGCCATGTATTCACCTTCCATTTTATTCAGACGCACGTTTGTGTCCTCGAGCAACTCTTGAATATTTTCTGTGTGCCGCTTTTGAAGATCAAACTTTTCCTTTTCCATTTCTGCGACGGCATTGTGGAGCTACACAGTGAATTCAAGAAGTGACTCTTTCACTATTATTATAGAAGAGGCTACTTTGCAATTCAGAAAAAAATGTTTTCCTATATTTCTCTATTTATTTATTTGGTGACCTGAACAATAAAAGATATAAAACTCATAAATAAACATTCCAAGTAAAGAGATTATATAAAAGATTGTTATAAGATTTATATAAAAAGAGTATATAAAAAATTGTTAAGAAACTATTTTTTTCAGGGTGCCTGGGTGGCTTAGTCGGTTGAACATCCAGCTCTTGATTTCGGCTCAGGTCATGATCTCGGGTTCGTGAGACAGAGACCTGCATCGGGCTCCATGCTCAGCAGGAAGTCTGCTTGAGATTCACTCTCTCCCTCTCCCACTGCCCCTAACCCCACTCTCTCTCTCTAAAATAAACAAATCTTAAAAAAAAAAAAAAAAAAGAAACAATTTTTCTTGACTTCCCTGAGCTGAAAATTTTAATGAATAAACAAATATTAAACGGAATTATCCACCTCAGGTAGAAACAGTAAATAAATCAGACAGATAACACAATGCCTCGGCTGAACAACACTAGTATTTGCCTGAAATCAGGAAACAGAAGTATTTAGAATATTGTTATTGACTAGGAATATTATCTCACTGTCGGGATTTTCATCTCGTTTGCACAAAATTTTGCACAAGAGTAGTGTTAAAAATGCTTTCCCCTTCACCCTAACCCCTGACAAGTAACTATTTTTACCCATTCCATAATCTATACAAAAGTAGATTTAAAGATGGCATTTATAAATCAAATAGGGAAAGAGTTTGCTAAGTAGAAATGTATACTACATGTCCTCCTGTATACTGGTCTTTTTAAGATTATGTATCCACTGTTTAAATGTATGAAGCACCAAAATATCTATTTAACTAAGGTAAGGAAAACATGGTTCAGTGGATAGCTTCCAAAGGGAATTAAAAATCTGCTCCCAGCCTGGGGACATTCCTTCACTTATCTTAACGGGAGTGAAATTCTGAATCTAACTCCTATCCCCACACCTAACCCCAGGCTCACTCAGTTGGTGGGGAGGGAAAAAGTCCAGAAGGGTTTATAAGATTTGATTTCCTATTCATGAATAGGAGAGACAAGGATACAACACATGCATAGAGATTCTGATTTGACTAGGAAGGTACTGAACTAACAGGGAAAACCCTGAGACATGGTGGGAACTCGAGGCAGAATGCGGGCAGTAGTTGTGCTCATTATTGGCAAGGGCCCCAAGAACTTTTCTCATTTCTAGCTGAACAGCAAAAGTGGGGATGGCCCAGTATTAGCTACACAAAAGAAGACCCTTGGGTTTCACAAATTTCACATATGCAGTTTGGGCTATTTTTGAGTGGTACCCAAAATCCCTGATATGTTGGGTTTATATTTTTGCCAAAGTCTGTTTCAAATTGGTGTTACATCTGATATTCAGAAGTCAGTCACTTAATTGGCCCATGAATGTGGCCAAGCCCACAGCATCTGAATTTCAGTGCTGTCGACTGACCTATGTAGTAACTCTGACAAAGTGATCGAAAGGTCACTTAGAATTTTGTGGTTTTACTCATGTTGTAGTGGTTTCTTTATGTTTGTGGTCTCCCAGAGGTCCTAGGACATATGCCTACCGAATGCTGCAAATCTACTCCATCTAGTAGTCCATTAGTGCATTGTGGTTTCTTGGGTGCATCCCACAATTGATTTACAAGGGGACTGTGCCTGTTGAAGCTGGAGGAATGTCTGTAAGTCAGCCCGAATTATCTCATCCAGGGAACTCAGAGTTAAGACTGCAAGGGTAAACATGATCCTGGCAGAAACACGTATGCTCTAATTTGGCAGACACGTCTGAGGATCAAGCAGGTATATGTAGTCTAATAATCTGACCGGAGATGACTAATACTCAAGTATTCACCCGGAAATTTTATTAGTATCTACCACGTACCGGGCACAACACATCACTGAGAGTTTTCCCAGACGTAGCAATGAATTGCGGTCCAGGTCACTTGGTCTGGGAGGCTTTAAAGGGCAAACATTCCCCTGAGGGATAGGCTGTTTTAGCAGCAGGTATTATTTGTCATGCTCTGAAGTAGAGACCTTGCTGAGATTTATTAAGCCATCGGGATGCCACCAGGGCCCTGATAATGAGGAGATCTACCCATTTTTTTAGCCAGGGTTTGGCAATGGGTACGGGGGATGCAGAAGACCTTCCCAGCATCCTACATATGGGTCTTACGCCTGGACATTTGACCATGTAGTTGTCTCATGCAGGAAGGGACGCAGAGAAACCAGGAATCTGTCTAAATAGATGGAGAAGCACTGGAAAAGCCCACAGGTGAGTGGTGCAGCCACTCTGGAAAACAGGCAGTTCCTTGAAATGTTAAACACAGAATCACCATATAACCCAGAGATTTCACTCCTAAGGGTACACCTGTGAAATAACAGAAAAAATTGTTCCTGGAACAGAGCTAAAATCCCTGTAATGTCCTAAGTGATAAGAGCACTACAAGCATCTTTTGTTCTAATATTTGGTCTTTGACCCTGGTTCCGGGCCTAGAGCTCCTAAATCCCTTAGAATTTCCTGGGTGATAGGAGTGTGTGTTGTTCTAATGAGACAACTTTGGATGGGCTCTTGGATAGCTTCAGGATGGGGGCTGGTGACCTAGATGGTCAAGCCACACGATTAGAAGCTTATAACTTTCAGCCCCATTTCCCCATCCTCTAGGAAGGGGAGAGTGGCTAAAGATTAAGTTTACCATTGCTCCTACCTGTGTAATAAGGCCTACCCAAAAGTTTGGGGCTTGGAGAGATTCTGGGTTGGTGAACACATGGAGGTACTCAGGGGGTGATGTGCCAGGAGAGAGTGAGGAAACTCTGTGCCCCTTCCCACATACCTAGCCCGGTGTATTTTTTCGTCTGGTTATTTATCAGCATCTACTATTACACCCTTTATAATAAAACAGTAAGGGCAAGTAATGTTTCCCTAAGTTCTGTGAGCTATTCCAGCAAATCACAGAGCCCAAGAAGGGTTTCACGTTATTCCTATTTATAGCGGCTTGGTAAGAAGTACAGGTAACAACCTGGGACTTTTGATTGACATCTGAAGTGGGGGCAGTCTGGTGGGATTTAGCCCTTACCTTGTAGGATCTGACACTAACTAACTCTAGGCAAATAGTGTCAGATTTAGTTGAGTTATAGGACATCCAGTTGGCATCCAAGAAAATTGCTTGATGTGCAGAAAACCCACATATCTGGAGTCAGAAGTATTACGAGTGTATGAGTGAAGGAAAACATAGACAGTGTTTTTCCCCATACAATAGCCAAGAGAAAAGAAAACATATGGCCACACAAAAACTCATACACAAATTTTCACAGCAGCATTGTCATGATATCCAAATAATGGAATCAATTCAAATGCCCATCAACTGATGAATGGATAAACAAAATGTGGCATGTCCATTCAATGGCTTATTCAGCTTTAATGCTGACTGAACTCCTGATTTATGCCACAACATGATGAAACTTAAAAACATGGTAAGTGAGAGAAGTCAGTCACAAAATGCCACGTAGTTGTGTGATTCTACAGGCAAAACTCTAGAGACAGAAAGTGGATTAGTGGTTGTAAGAGGCTGGAGGAAAGGGAAACAGGAAGTGACTGCCCATGGGTTTCTCTCTGGGATGACAGAAATGTCCTAGAAATTAGATAGTGACGATGGTCACACAATTTTGTAAATATAATGAAAACCACTGAACTGTACACGCACTTTTTTTTTTCTTTTTTTTTTTTAAAGATTTTATTTATTTGACAGAGAGAGATAGCGAGAGCAGGAACACAAGCAGGGGGAATGGGAGAGGGAGAAGCAGGCCTCCTGCCGAGCAGGGAGCCTGATGCGGAACTCGATCCCGGGACCCCGGGATCATGACCTGAGCCGAAGGCAGACGCTTAACGACTGAGCCACCCAGGCGCCCCTGAACTGTACACACACTTTAAAAGGATGAGCTTTGGGGCGCCTGGGTGGCTCAGTCGTTAAGCGTCTGCCTTCGGCTCAGGTCATGATCCCAGGATCCTGGGATTGAGCCCCGCAATGGGCTCCCTGCTTGGTGGAGAGCCTGCTTCTCCCTCGCCCACTCCCCCTGCTTGTGTTCCCTCTTTTGCTATCTCTCTCTGTCAAATAAATAAAAACAAATAAATAAATAAATAAATAAAAGGATGAACTTTATGGTGTGTGAATCATACTCAATGTTTTTAAAGGCCCACAGATTAGAAATAGCATGGTAGAGTCAAATAACTGGGAAAGTTCTGTGAAGCCAGTCCAAAAGTACAAGAAGTGTAGGGTTGTGACAGAAGGTGAGGCTTGTGAGATCCAGAGTTATCAGTCATGAAGAGCCCTGTCAATTTCCTACTGGGAAGGCACTGGAGTGCTTTAAACATGGTGGTGAGGGAAACCAGATGTGTGTTAGAAAGACCATCGGTGTGGTGTATTGTGGGGCGTGGACTAAAGAGGGGCAGAGTTACAGCAAACCTAGGAAGGGGCGATGGTCTCTGGAACTAGGGAGGGGACAGTGGTGAATAACAAAACAAGCAGAGTGAACAAAACAAGTAGAACTTGGCAAGTGATTGGATATGAGAGATGAGGCAAAAAGAAAAGCCTAAGCAGCTGGGCAGACAGCAATGCCACAGGGAACAGGGAATAAGGGAAAACCCCTAGGAGGAGACTGGTTTAGCAACAAAGGAAGAAGATGGGGTTTGGCGAGAACAATGGGATTTAGATCAAGGAGAGACCTTAAGTAGGTAGTTGGATAGCGGACTTGGAGTGAGAGATGTTGGATGGAGATTTCTATGAGGGACACTATGGAGTACATGTACACATAGGCAGGCACACACACACCATACATACCCACGTGCATGCACATACATGCACACACGTGCACACTCACACCACCTGTCCATATAGATGCTTAATAACTTTCTAATGAATGACTGCATACATTACAAAGTAATTTAGTATCAAAAAATTATCATCTGCTTATTAATTTTTGGTACCTATCTTGCTTGCACCAGGTTTTCACCTCAGATTTACATGCAATTGTACTTCACAAAAAAGAACTTCAATCACATTTGCAGTGCATTCATATCCACTAATTACTGTGCAGCTGTAAGAAAGATTTGTTCACCCAACTGAAGGAATAAAATGTACCCTCGTACATAGGAGAAGGCAGAAAACTTTTCTCTTCCAAGAAGACCTGGCAATTTAAACTGAAAAATAAGGAACTAGGGAATCCGACAAAGGGAGGAAGGGGACCGGCTATGTATGCAATGTACCTGCAACAAACACAAAAATATGCCAAATTTATAGAAAAGATAAAACCAAAATGTGAGAAAGAGGGAAAAAAACACATAAATTGACAAAATAAAACCAGAAAAGAGCTAATTCTCCACATCCTGATATATCTGCAGTGCACTTCCCAGACTCGTCCTAAAGCTGCCGTCACCAGGACATATTACAGACCCACAGTGTCTGCTTGGAAAGACATTTATAACTTTCAGTAAAATATGCTGAACCCAGACTATAATTGAGAGAATATGAGTTAACAATATCTTTACGACAGAATACCTCAAAAGAAGTGACATACTTTATTTTAAACACATATTGTAATTTGAAATAATGGCTTAAGGGCTTAAGTGAAGTACTATACAACTATGTGAGATTTGTTCATAAGAAATATTTTTATTACATTGCTCTTGGCACTGCTAATTCATATGAAAATATTTTTCTTAATTAAATTAAATGATCCTCCAAGAATAACCCATCCACTACTGATTTTGTTTACATCAAAAACAAGTTTATACTATAATTATTGTGTTATCTGAAATTTCAGAAAAGAAATGATCCAATGGCCTAAATCCAAAATTAAAATAAGGTAAAATCGGGGCGCCTGGGTGGCTCAGTTGGTTAAGCGACTGCCTTCGGCTCAGGTCATGATCCTGGAGTCCCGGGATCGAGTCCCGCATCGGGCTCCCTGCTCAGCGGGGAGTCTGCTTCTCCCTCTGACCCTCCCCCCTCTCATGTGCTCTCTCTCTCTCTCTCTCATTCAAATAAATAAATAAAATCTTTAAAAAATAATAATAAAAATAAAATAAAATAAGGTAAAATCTCCAAAACTTATCCTACTACCTTTTCCCTGCTAATTTTTCTTAAAAACTATAGACTATGACAAAAAATTTAGAACATGAAATTCAAGAATTAGTCAAAAGTTTTCTAAGTGAAAACTACTTTATAAACCATTAGACTTCTAGAAGAAAATATACCAAAACATGAACAATATCTAGACAGTTGGTCTTCAATTTTATTTTATTTTTTTCATACTTTTCTGTATATTCTGTGAGCATCCATTATTTTTATAATAAAATATTTTATTCTGAAGCATAAACCTTTGTATTTTCCATCATAATTTTATGACGCTTACCTTTTTTTCCCAATCATTATTCAGAGATTCTGTACTCTGTTCACATATCTTTTTTAGCTCTGTAATCTGGTTTTCTTTGGTCTCTCTGATAACTTGACAGTCACGAATAAGGGCCTGAACTGTCAAAAATGATGAAAACATAGTTAAGCCAATCCTAGCTACCTCATAAGAGTCTGATGACAAAAAATATGGTTCACCAGTTAACAGATAGTTCCATTTTTCTGCAAGTCTTCTCAATTGTCTAAAGTATCTCTTATTCCTTCCTTTCTCCATTTCTGGTTGAATCCATTATTACTCACTCTCTAGACAATTTTAACAGTGTGCTGGCCTTCGTATCATTCCCTTCCAGTGGGCCCTCCACTGCTCTGAGAGGCCTTTCTACAGTGAAAATCCAGCCCTGTTACTCCCAGACTTGAAATCTTTCTGCAGCTTCCCTCACCTAAAAGGTAAAAGCCAAAAATCTCTAATACGGAAAACAACTCATCATGATCTGACTGCTTCCTGGCCGTATCTCTCACCACTTCCATATTTTTAACCTTGTACTGTAAACACACAAACCTATCTGCAGCTTCCTGAGGCCATATTCTTTCATCTATTCACGGCCTAACTGATCATTTATTATGTGGAATGCCCGTCCCTCCCTTGTTGAAAAACCGCTACTTATCCTTGGTCTCAATTCGAGTATCACCTTCTTTATGACCCATTCACCAACCAGATTTCTCCCCTTGGAGGGGCAGAAAGCAACTCCTCCTCATTCCCAGGGAACCTCATCTATTTCTCCAATAAATCACTTATTACTTTATATGTTATAATGGCTTACTTGCCTATCTCCTGAGGAGAAAGATATTTCAACTTTTTATCTACAGGGCATAACAAACACTGCCACACAGGCAAGGACTCAAAAAGATGTGTCCTGGATACACAGATGGAGGAACTCATCATTCCAATATATCATTACTCCTAGATACGTTAAAATCATTGCCAAGGTTTATGTTACTGAAACAAAATAGACTGTAAATATATAAAACATTTGCCTTATAAATCATTTAAATTTCTATCTTCTTTTTTTAAAGAACTGTCGCTGATTTAAGTGAAAATTTGTTTAATATATCATGTAAAATAAATTCTGGAGGGTAAAATAAATTCAGTTGTACGTTTGCTTGAATGTACTATTTTTCCTAGCTTACTGAATATGTTCTTCACTTTCTTTAAGATTGCAAAATTTTCATAAACATTTACATAGAAACTTCTTTCACTCATGTATCTCAACTATGCAACCAACACAGGAGGGGAAAAGGCGAAGAATTCAAGTTAACCGAATATTAGTTTTTAATATCTACAACATTTTACTTCACAATCCCAAAATTAAAAGTAAGATCTGTTTGCAATTCAAAAAGCCTTAGGAAATACTATTTTTAAACCTTAGGCATGTTTAAATTGCCTGGTTTGAATCAGGGTAAGAAACGAAAACCTAGAAAAAAATTTTAAATATTTTTGTAGCCACTGATATTTGGCAAAAGAACCTGAACAAATTTCTAATTACTTTCACCAACATTTAAGGCTGGAAATAAACCTAAAAATATCTATTTCATTAGTTAACTTATATACGTAATTGCCACCCTAAATTTCAAGGGCATTACCGTTCTCTCAGATACATTCAGGCTTGGCGGTTTGGGAGAGAGCCAGTAAGTTCCATATGGAAACCCTAAACAGAAAGCTCTCCCATCGCTTATATCTTACCATTCACCAAATCCTCCAAAATATCTTCTTCCCTTCCACTCTCACTAGCCTCCTCGCCCCTGCCATCATTCAGGTATTCTGGGTCCTTATCATCTCACATGCAAAGTTACCAAAGCATGGAAGCACAACATCCTTGAGTTGGAAGGGACTTTATATATTATTTATTCCAACCTCACCATTTTATAATGAGTAAGCCATAGCCCAGAAACTTCCTGATGTCATATAGCAGACATTGAACACCAGGGCTAGGATTAGAGCCCATGTTTCTAAGTGGAATGCACTCTTGCTCTCTCTCACTTTCTCTCACTCTTCCTCACTCTCTCTCTCTCTCCTGCTGCCTCTATTATAACAGACTAGAAACCAGCCTCACTTTGTTTGGCACACCCACCGTTATCAGGCTACTTCTCCTAAAACATGAGGTCCTAAAGCTCACCTCTCAAAAATCTTCTCTGACTCTCCAGCATCAACAGGATAAACTTGAAACTTCTAAGCCTGAAATTCAAGGTCATACTTAAGTCAGGACAAGTCCTGTGTCTAGTCCTTTGCAATCCTTCTCCTAATGCACGGGACCATCCCCTCCAGCCCAGCGGTTCTGCAGCATCCTTCCTACACCTGACGACAGAGCATTCCTATCCCTGTACCTGTAACTCTTCTCTCGAACTAATCAAATCTTACAAAACTTTTAAAGTTCCTTTCTCCAAAACATATTTTCATCAACACTCACTCTCTCTGCCTACCTGTTGCATTTCAGTGTTTAACCTACAGTCATAGTCAATTTTTACACTTGATTACATGCTTTATTTTCCTTCGTAATGGAAGTGGGAATGGGGAATACTTTTTAAATGTTTGTTCTGTCAGTCACGATACCAGCATATACCACAAGGCTTAAAGTAAATACTTAATGCAATGAATTTTATTAGACCACGAGGAGTAATTTCCCTAGACTTCCCTGTGAAAGCCAGTAAGCTCTAATCTATAACCCACCCAGGGCAGCTCCAGTCCAATAAGGAGAGAAAATTAGGAAGAGGGAGGAACAGTGACAGACTCCTTAACCAAACCAACCATCACTGCCGCCACCATCACCCATACATACACATACCTACACACACATACACACATACACACCACATCCCCCCCGACATACCCCCCCCCACACACCACACCCCATACACACACCATACACACACATACACCAACCACACACACCATACACACACATACACACATACACACCATACACACCCAAATATACACACACCACACACCCTATACGTACACATATGTACACACACACCACATACCCCCCCCACACACCACCTACACATACACACCATACACACACACACACACACCACATACCCCATACACACACCCCATGCCCCCCACACACGCATACCACATACCCCATACCCACACACACACCATACACACGTATCACACCATACACTTCATACACACACAGAGTTTTTTCTCAGTTGTATGAAAGCCCACATAAACATCCCCATGTCATGTTAAAAGGTCAAAAATAAAATTTTACTTGATACAGCCACTAAAATAAAATGGAAATGTTTTTAAAAAATTAATGTAACCATACAACATCACCTTTTTTTTCAAGTTTTCTAATAGTCTCCTCCATCTCATTTTGTTTCTTTTTGTATAAAGTTTTCAATTCTTCTATTTCATTATTCTTTCTTCCTAAAATCTGCAAATGAATTTAAAATGTTTTAGTAAACTATTTTTTATACATAGAACACATAACTTTTTTAAATAAGCACAATATTTTTTGCAAATCTCTCAGCTAATCCCATAAATGGTTTCCCAAAAAAAGATGTAAAAATTGTATTTTAGTGCACTGAGAAAATATCAAATATACTAGAATAATTGATTACTGAAAGAAATATGTTATCAGCTTCCAATTTTCATATATTAAGTTTTGAGAATATAAATAATAAATTAGGTGATTCTCTAAAATACAATTCAGAGATTAAAGGGTCATAAAGTAGCAGAGAGAAGCCATCAGAAAATCGGCATGTTGGTGCAACACGATCCACCCCCCACTGCACAGGGACAGAACAACTTCAGATGAGTGGTCCCTGGATCCTCCCTCCCTCTGGTGTCCTTTCTTTTTCATGCACAATAACAAGAATCCCCAGACACATGGGAAGATGAGCTGTATTAGGTTTCTTTTATATCTAGTTCTGCTATTATGAATCAAAAAAATCAGTTCAAAATAAGTCAAAAATTGCATGAATATTTTACATCGTTAATTGTATTGTGCCAGAAGTTTTAAATGAATTGTTTTATAAGATTTAATCATGATTTTATACTCCTAAATACATCTGTACACACATGCACAAAAAAAAAGAAAAGAAGAGAAAAAGAAAACCTGGAGAAATAACCAAAATGTAGTAGCTAGCAAGTAGGACCAAAAATGTGCTAACAAAGGGGAAAAAAGAAAACCAAACAGAGGCAGGAGTATGAATATCCACTTTTCTTATGGTTGGAGTATATTTCCTATACACCCAAATTCAGCTTAAAAAAAAAAAAAATGGCAGGGGGCATTATTCACCACCGTCTAACCAACTTTTTCTTAGTGCTTTTATTACCAGCATTTTACTTTACCTTTCATGGTTTTAGTTCCACCTCTAAGAATGATTGGTAAATAAGAAAAGGAGCCAGTTTGATCCCAATGTTCATAAAGAAGCAAAAAAGGAAAAGAATGTATGCAAAAAGGTAAAACACTCTAATTTTGTTCCTTCCCAATTCCTGACACTTAGAAAATGCCTTCTAAGCAACAAACTGATGAATATACTTTCCAAATCTGGCATAAGATCAAGGATTTTATTTATATTTTACCTGGCGTTTCAAACTAGTTGCATTGCTTTCTTTTTTCATGCAGAATTTATTTTAAAAGAGAAATTCCTGGAAAGAATTTTATTATTAAATGTTTTTCTTAGAATAGATTTTTGTAATGGACATACCGAGAAGCCTATTTCAAACTCTATTACCGTGATTTTTCCAAATATATTTTTATACTTACTTATCTTATACATCAATAGATTCTATTTCATTTGGATAGATATATTAAAATTATATTACTAAATCTCTAACATATTTGTGATAGAGAGCTGTTTTTATCTAACCAATTTAAGCTAAGGTAAAATTCTAGTAAGAGCAGAAAGTTATACTGGCCTTTAAATGTGAACAGGAAAGAAGAAAGAAAAAGGAAAAGGATTCAATATTTTTTCTCTTTCTAATTTTCAATCAGTGGTTTCCTTCTTTTGCTTTTAAAGAAAATGAGCCAAATATGCACCTGAATAAATATTAATATATTTTCAGCTTTTAAGAGAGCTTGGGTATGTGATGTGTGGCCTCAAGTCCCTGCCACCATCTCTGTCACTCAGTTTTGGGAGGCTTTGCTGTGAAACAGAAAATGCCAAGTTTCTATTTGGATTAACCTTCATGTATTAAAATATATAAAAATACCACTCAGTTTTTTAAATCAATACTAAAATACACTAATCATTCAAATTCCATGTGGGATAACAATAAATTAATTATTGGTGCTGTGCCCATTAAGAAGAAAAATAAGTTTTCTTTAAAAAAGCAAACTGAAACATTAAAAGGCATAAATCCAATGAGCTAGTGAACAAAGAAGCCTATATTCCATGCTACCATCACAATGCACGCAGTCTATACCAAACAGAACTAAATCCAAAAGTTCTTTTTCCAATTAAAAAGAAAATTTTAATTTCCAGAAACCCAAAAGAACATCAGACTATCAGACTAAAAGAAATGCTAGTGTTTACAGCTGATCTCTTCAGCTTTTACGAAAGGTAATGATAGAATGCAGATTACGGACTATAAGAAGGCCAGCCTTCAAACAACAGAGGAAGAACTAAAAGGCAATTGAAACCATAAGGATATTTACATAGACACATTTGTTTAGAAGATGAAGTTTAAAGATCAACTTTGGCCAAATTATTAATTTAGCAAATTCCATTTAAAGCACAGACTGTTATAAGTACGTAAATAAGTGGATGGTGGGATGAGGGTTACAAGACCTAGAATATTCCGGCAGATACCCTACCTTCTGAACGTCGGCATCATGTTTCTGCTGCAGTTTAAGCTTCTCCTCATGACATTTAGCTTCCAGCATTTTTGTTTTTATGTCCAACTTCAAGAAAAACATTTTAAAGGTGTTATTAACATACTTTTCCCTTTGGCAAAAGCACACAAATTAAAATAATTGCCGATGTGACAGTATCATTTTCCACTTTTTTCTTATGGCCACTGGTCTAGCAATCACATCATCTTACCAAAACTTTGGTTACATTCTTTGATTACCTCCAAGCTAACTTTCAAATAAATTTCACTGGACAGGCAAAACAGAGACTACTAAATACAGATTCAGCAGTTATCCCCACCCCACTCCACCCTCAAAAGAAGTCCTCTTAAATTTATATTTTGCTATAAATCCAATAGTAGTTTAGCCTTTGTTTACTATTTCTGAGCCTCTATGCAACCTTTTTACTTTTTTCTTTTCTCGTATCTACATGCTTATTAAAACTACTCTTATTTACCTACATACTTAAATATGACAATTTGAGAGTGGATGTCCACAATTATGGCATATTACTGATAATCACACATTTCTCTTAACAGATTTTCCAGTTCTGTCTCCTGGAATCATAGACCCTGACTACTTCAAGGAAGTAACTTAATCTCCTTTCGAGCATTCATTAACAACTCCTATCCTTATCAAACCAACACCTACTGTACCAGTGCTCTGAGCGAAGCCAGCCAAAATGTAACCAATCCTTATTGATAATAATGGGCACATCTCAGAATTAAAAGAATAATAGTGACAGGTTTTAAAATGAACAACATGAAATTGATTATCTCAAATGTGAAAGTGTTTGACCACCTGATTCCTTACCCTTTGAAAGAGTATATACATTGGAGTCTGACAGACCTCATTTCTATTTCGAATTCTAATCCCACTACATTAACTGTTGTGACTTTGGGCATGTCACCATTTTGAGATTTTATTTCCTCTCCTGCTAGTTAAGATTAATTACCCTTACCTCAACGAGCTGTGAAGCTTATTTTCAATGATATCACTTAAGTAACTATACTCAGGACAATGCTTGGCACAAAGTAGGTACTCAAAAAAATTAGTCTACAACCTTCAGGAAAATTTTCTTTTAAAATATTACAGGGACGCCTGGGTGGCTCAGTCGGTTAAGCGTCTGCCTTCAGCTCAGGTCATGATCCCAGGATCCTGGGATCGAGTCCCGCATCGGGCTCCCTGCTCTGCGGGGAGCCTGCTTCTCCCTCTGCCTCTGCCTCTCTCTCTCTCTGTCTTTCATGAATAAATGAATAAAATCTTTAAAAAAAATAAAAAATAAAATAAAATATTACAAATGTACTGTCAAAATACTCTCTTGAAAATTTCTGAAATACACTTTATATTTTTCAATTGCTGTTTCAAAAAAGTAATGAATCTGAACTTAAGATAAACAGGCATTATCAAATCAACATAGTAAAATGAAATTTAAAACTTTCACAAAGTTAACACAATCTCATGATTTTTTAAACACTGAGTGGTGGAGAGGAAAGCAGTCATCCATTTACTACACACAAGGAAAAAATTGTGAATGTTTCCATTCTTTTGCCTCTAACTCCCTTTGTTACTTCTTCCTCATTTTAGCAGAAAGGGGGCTGGGTGGTCTAAGTCCATGTGAAGATCCTCAACAGAAGCATTTTAGGAGTCTATTAAAAAATAATCAAACTCAAAAAAGCAATGTAAGCAGGCTGGGCAGACATGGGAGACACAGTTCATTGCCGTATCTTTCCCTAACACTTTCGAGAGAATTTGTCATACCCTCGGCTTCTGAGGGCCAGCCCTAAATGCCATGGATCTATGTTGCCATAACCCAACCCACCTCCTCCCATCTGTTCCACTTCCATCTTGGTTGACCAGATAAGGAATAAACACCTGACACATGCTTAACCAATCCATTAGTTAGAGAATAATCATTCCGATGCTCTCTCTCAAGAATCTGAACTAGGACAGCAAGTTAGTGACTTTGAGGAACAAACAAGTCCTAGAGGGGCAGCAATCAAAAGAAAGCAGATGAATCCATTATACAGAAGAGAGCAAAGCACATACACCAACATAACAAAGACCAGACACCATACAGCGTCTGAAATTTGAAGTAAGCAAACTCAGGCCCTAATAGTGTCCATGACAGTAGGAGTACTTAAATTCAAAGGTTTCCTACATTCCTTTTTATTTCAGGGAAACTTGATGGATCTCTGTTCTTGCAACCATACAGATATATCTAAATTTGATTTTTCTGCTATAATTTTTACTTTGGTATAATATTAAACTTAAAGAAAAGTTGCAATAATAGTACAAGGAGCTCCCATATACCCTTTACCCAGATTCGCAAACTGTTTATATTTTGCCTGATGTGCTTTATCATTTCTTACGCCTGTATCTATTTATAGACATAAATAAAATTATTTTCTGAACCCTTTGTGAGAAAGCTAGAGACGTCATGCTCCTCTGTCCCTAAAAAATTCAGTGTATATTTCCTTAAAACAAAGATGCTATCTCCTATAACCACAGCCATTATCAAAATCAGAAAATGTAACAGAACACAATAATATTACTTTTTTTTTTTTTTTAAAGATTTTATTTATTTGACAGAGAGAGCACAAACAGAGGGAGAGAGAGGGAGAAGCAGGCTCCCTGCTGAGCAAGGAGCCCGATGCGGGACTCGATCCCAGGACCCTGGGATCATGACCTGGGCCGAAGGCAGCCGCTTAACCGACTGAGCCACCCAGGCGTCCCCACAATAATATTACTTAATGCACAGTCTATAGTCAAGCTTTATCAATTATCACAATAATGCCATTAGCAAGTATTTTTTTCCCAGTCCAAGATCCAATTCAAGATCACGCATTAGCCTTAGGTATCATATCAACTGTATCTCCTAGGACAGCCTTTCTTTGTGTTTCTTGACCTTGACATTTTAGAAGAGTACAGCCAATCATTAAATGTCCCTCAATTTGGATTTGTCTAATGTTTCCTGATGACCAGACTTATTTTTATTAGATTTTAGCAAGATTAACACTAATGTGATGTTGTGTCCTTTTTCATTCCATCTTATTAGGAGGGGGGTGGTTTGTCCCAATATTGCCAATGTAACATTTGATAACTTGGCTAAGAGAGAGAACACCAAGTTATCATAAGGGTAGTATTAAAAAGAAAGTTTCTCTACTGCCATCCTAAAATAATGATAATAAAAGAGTATCTCTTTTCTAGAAACTCTTACCTTGACACCACAAAATAGTTCTATATTTCTGCCATACTTGGGGGCATGATTCATGATAAATTATCAGGATGAGAATATAGAAACAATCTTATTAGTATAGTATATAAAGGCAATACAGGACACAAGATACAGATATATAGATATGCATAAATCTATGTGCATCCATATACATATACCATATGCATATGGAAAGACAGTAAACAGCCTTGCTTAATTTAACACAAAGACTGAAATTAAGACTAACTATAGCACTTCTAATTTGTTTGACAAAACCCCCCCCACCCCCCGCCTCCAGTAAGTCTGATTCCAAACAACATTTAAGTTTTCTTTAACTGGGCTCAGTATATACACTATCAATTTCAAACTGAAGAACCATGGAGGTCTACTTCAGGTTATAATGGAGTAACTAGTACCAAACTCACCTCCCATTGTTAACAAGCACAAAATGGGATGAAATATAGGAGGTGACCATTCCCAGGTATTAGGAAACAGGCAGTGTGATATTGTCATCCTCCTAAGCTGAGTCCCACTATCATTCTGGCTCTCTGCATGGGCACAACCACAGTCCACATAGAGCCCCAAAGCTCTACTGAACTGGGAAGGCAAAGGTCAGAGTTCAAGACAGTTGAAGAAGCTGGAATCCTAAGGAAAGGGCACTAGGGAAATGGGAACTGCCAGCAGGAGCCCCTGCCAATCCTTGAGAATGGGCTGGGATGTGTGTGCATCTGATGCACCAGGTGCATGCACTGGGTAAATAACAAAGCCTGGCTGCTATAAGGTAGAAAATACAAGAGAAAGCACAGATTATACAGTGCTGTGAGATATTGAAGGCCCAGCCCAGCAAACTGAAGACATCTTCCTAACAACTTGGGAATACCTGGGCATCTAGCTGAAACACCACAAAGGCCACATTTTAGGCTTATCCTAAACCTACACAATAAAAGCAAGCCTTTGTAAGATCTTCAGAAGAGACAGAGCTTGTAGATTAGATCCCACCATGTTGGAGGAGTTTGGGAAATATCTTTGGCTTTCCACATATTTTCCTTAATAGAATGTAAAGCCAAGTTTACACAGGTTAGAGGTAACTTACCAAATAACTGAACAGCCCATAAGAACAATAACAATAACAATAAAAATCACGATTCTATGGCAGAAAACCACAGAATCTAGAGGTCTCTAAAATGTATCATCCACAATGACAATGTCCTTTACACAGAAATTAATAAACACGGGAAAAAAATGTCTATAGGCAAGAACAAAAAAGTAAAAGGAGTTAATAAGGCCCAAGATGAACCTACTTGGCACGTAAGACTTTAAAGCAGTTAATAGAAATACTGCAGAGAACTAAAGGAAAATGTATTAAAAAAAATAAAAATTCATTTTAATGAGAGAACAGATAAGGAATCTCAGCAGCGTAATGGAATTGTAAAAAGAAACAAGTAGAAATTCCAGAAAAGAAAATTATAACAACTGAAAGGGAAAAAAATCTCTAGATAAGCTTAGCAATACATTTGAGATGGCAGAAGAAAGTGTCTGTAAATTCGATGACACATCAATAGAAATGATCTAACCCAATGACTTGAGAGGAAAAAAAAAAGATTAAAGAATTAATGAAAAGTGAACAAAACTTTAGGCAGCTGTGGAACAAAATCGAAGAGTCTAATATACCTAAAGAGGTGAGTGAGAAAAGGGAGAAAAAATATTTAAAGAAATAGTGGCAAAGAACTTCCCAAGTTTGAGAAAAAATAAATACTAACTTAGAGATCCAAGATGCTCAGTCAACTCTGAGATGTGATAAATACAAAGAAAACAACATCTAGGCGTATTACAGTCACACTGCTGAAAACCAAAGATAAAGAGAAAATTTTAAAAACAGCCAGAAGAAAAAAGACATTATCTACAGGGGAACAATAATAAGAATGACTGCTTGCTCCCCATGAGAAACAATAGAGGCCAGAGGACAAAAGAATAATATCTTAGAAGTGCGGAAAGGGAAAGAAAAAAAAATTTTTTTTTCAGATAAAAGAAAAACTGACAGAAGTTGTCACCAGTAGAACTGCACTACAAGAAATAATAAAAGATGTTCCTCAGGATGAAAGGAAATTATACCAGATACAAACTCAGATGCGAAAGAAAGAAGAGTCCCTGAAAGAGTAAATAAGTGGGTAAATACAAAAGAGGGGTTTTCTCTTCTCCTAATCTCCTCAAAAGACAACTATTTAATGCAAAATTAACAACACTGGAAGGTGGGGCTTAATGTACTTAATGTATGTAGAACCATGTCAACAATAGCACAGAGAATGGGGGCAGGCTTAAACTGAATTATACTATTTTTAAATTATTAGATTTGCGACGTGGGAAGAAGAGTGTGGGAAAGGTCCAGTGTGAGGTGGTTCAGTCCTGACACTACATAGACTCTGACAGGGGCAGGATGCACAGTTTTAGCCCTAGAACAACCAATAAAGAAAAATATCAAAGCATATATAGCTAAGAACTCAAGAGAAAAATTTAAATGAAATAATTTTTTAAATTAATAACTGAAAATAGGACAACAAAGGAGTGGGAAAAAAGAAGGTCCCAGTGGAAACAAGTAACAAGAAAGTACACTGAAAGCCAACTGGCCATATCAATAATTACATTTAAATGAACTAACCACTCTAATAAATGACACAGAGACTGTTAGACTACATTTTTAAAGAATGACCCCATTATATGCTGTCTACCACTGATCTGTTTTAAATATAAAGACATAAATAGGTTGAAAATTAAAGGGTACGAAAAGATATGCCACACAAACCAAGAAAAGGACTATGATACAAGATAGAGGGATATTTTATAGTGATAGAGGAATTCATCCTAGCAATATTAAGAAGATGTCCTAATTATGTATATATCAAATAACAAAGTTTCCATTTGTATGCAGAATAGAACAACATACTTTGTATCCAGAATGTAAAAAGTATCTAGAATATAAAATATAATTGTGTCCAGAATATAAAAAGAGCTCTTACAACATAATAATAAAATGGCAAAAAACCTTATTTCTTTTCAAATGTAATAGCATGAGGAGCGGCTGAGTGGCTCAGTCAGTTGAGTATCCAACTCCTGGTTATGGCTCAGGTCGTGATCTCAGGGTTGTGAGATGGAGCCCCATGTCCAGCTCCGTGCTCAGTGGGGAGTCTGCTTAGGACTCTCTCTCCCTCTCCCTCTGCCCCTTCCCCCTGGGCTTTCTCTCTCTAAAATAAATAAATCTTTTAAAAAATGTAATAGCATTAAACAAATACTTCACATAAAAAAATATATAAATGGGCCATAAGCATATGAAAAGATCATTAGCCATCAGAAAATGCAAATTAGAACCACGACGTCAAGGCAGAAAAAGACATGGAGGAAACTTTAATGCACATTGCTAATTAGAAGAAGTCCTTCTGAAAGGCCACCTCATCTGATCTATGGCCATACCACCCTGAATGTGCTGATCTCATTTGAAAGGACAACTATCTGACATTCTGGAAAAGGTAAAATTAAAGAGATAGTAAAAAGATCAGTGGTACCAGAGGTTCAGGGGAGGGAGGGAGAGAAGAAGAGATGGAGAAGAGGAGATTTTTAGGGCATACTATTCTGTATGATACTATAACGGTGGATATGTGACATTATATATTTGTCAAAACCCACAGAACTATATATATAACCCAAAGAATAGATATTAAAGTAAATCATGGACTTTAGTTAATAATAATCTATCAGAACTGGTTCATCAATTCTAACTACTGTACCATACTGATGCAATATGGTAATAACAGGGGAAACTGGGTGGGAAGGGAGGTAATTTAGGAATTCCCTATACTTTCTGCTAAGTTTTTCTAACCTAAAACTGCTCTAAAAAAAATAAAGTCTATTATTATTTTTTAAACTACAATGAGATACAATTTCAATGGCTAAAATAATTCTTTTTTTAATGGCAATTGGTATCAGTTTATTTCAAGACAGTTCTCATTCTGGAATTTTAGTTCATCTAACTTTTGTTGCTTCCACATACCATACACAGATGTCTTTAAAAGTATGACTTTTTCATATTTACCCAAGCTTATAAAACAAATACATATCTTTATGTTGTTAGATTATTTATTGTTAGTTATTTCCTATAGGACTCTTAACCTGTAAAAGGGTATTGGAAATTCTTATTCAGAAAGTTTAATTAAGTTGGCATTGTATATCAACAGATCTTTTTTTTTTAAGTTTTTATTTAAATTCTAGTTAGTTAACATACAGTGTAATACTGGTTTTAGGAGTAGAATTTAGTGATTCATCACTTACACACAACACCCAGTGCTCATCATAACAAGTGCTCTCCTAATCTCCATCACCAATTTAGCCCATCCCCCAGCCACCTCCCCTCTAACAACCGTTTGTTCTCTGTCGTTAAGAGTTTATGGTTTGCCTCCCTTTCTTTTTTTTATCCTTCCCCTATGTTCATCTGCTCTGTTTCTTAAATTCTACATATGAGTGAAATCATATGATATTTGTTTTTCTTTGACCGACTTATTTCGCTTAGCATAATACACTCTAGCTCCATCCGTGTTGTTGCAAATGGCAAGATTTCATTCTTTGTGATGGCTGAGTAATATTCCATTGTGTGGCTTTTGGCTTTTGGCTCGGGGAGGCAAAGGTGCAACTTTCTTCAGTCATCCCGAATCCGGGTTCATCCGACGCCAGCCACCTCCACCATGGCGCCTAAGTTCAACCCCAACGAGATCAAAGTCGTGTACCTGAGGTGCACCGGTGGCGAAGTCGGTGCCACGTCTGCCCTGGCCCCGAAGATCAGCCCGCTGGGTCTGTCTCCAAAAAAGGACGGTGATGACATCGCCAAGGCAACCGGTGACTGGAAGGGTCTAAGGATTACAGTGAAACTGACCATTCAGAACAGACAGGTCCAGATTGAAGTGGTAGCTTCTGCCTCTGCCCTGATTATCAAAGCCCTCAAGGAACCAGCAAGAGACAGAAAGAAGCAGAAAAACATTAAGCACAGTGGAAATACCACTTTTGATGAGATTGTCAATATTGCCCAACAGATGTGACACCGATCTTTAGCCAGAGAACTCTCTGGAACCATTAAAGAAATCCTGGGGACTGCCCAGTCTGTGGGCTGCAATGTTGATGGCCGCCACCCTCATGACATCATAGATGACATCAACAGGGGTGCAGTGGAGTGCCCAGCTAGTTAACTACAAAGGAAAATGTTTCGATAAAGGATCATTTGACAAGCAAAAAAAAAAAAATTCCATTGTGTGTGTGTGCGTGTGTGTGTGTGTATCACATCGTCTTTATCCATTCATCAGTGGATGGACAATTTCCATATTGTTGATAATGCTGCTATAAACATCAGGGTACATGTGCCCCTTCGAATCAGTACTTTTGTATCCTTTGGGTAATTATTTGGTAGTGCAATTGCTGGGTTGTAGGATAGTTCTATTTTTACCTTTTTGAGGAACCTCCATACTGTTTTCTGGAGTGGCTGCACCAGTTTGCATTCCCACTAACAGTGTGAAAGGGTTCCATTTTCTCCGAATCCTCGACAACATCTGTTGTTTCCCGTGTTGTTAATTTTAGCCATTCTGAGAGGTGTGTGGTGGTATCTCACTGTGGTTTTGATTTGCATTCCCCTGATGATGAGTGATGTTGAGCATCTTTTCATATGTCTGTTAGCCATCTGTGTGTCTTCTTTGGAAAAATGTCTATTCATATTTTCTGCCCATGTCTTAACTGGATTATTTGTTTTTTGCTTTTTGTTTGTTTGTTTTTTGTGTTTTGGGGTTGGGGGGGTGTTAGTTTTGATAAATTCTTTACATTTTGGACACTAACCCTTTATCAGATATGTCATTTGCAAATATCTTCTCCCATTCCATAGGTTACCTTTTAGTTTTGTTGGTTGTTTCCTTTGTTGTGCAGAAGCTTTTTATCTTGATGAAGTCCCAATAGTTCATTTTTGTTTTTGTTTCCCTCACCTCCAGAGACCTGTCTAGTAAGAAGTTGCTATGGCCGAGGTCAAAGAGGCTGAAGCCTGGGGTGCCTGGGTGGCTGAGTCAGTTAAGTGTCCAACTCTTGATCTCAGCCCAGGCCTTGATCTCAGGGCCGTGAATTCAAGCCCCACCATGGGCTCTACGCTGGATGTAGAGCCTACTTGAAAAAAAAAAAAAAGTTGATGCCTATGTTCTTCTCTAGGGTTTTGATGGTTTCCTGTCTCACATTTAGGTCTTTTATCCATTTTGAATTTATTTTTGTGTATGGTATAAGAAAGCAGTCCAGTTTCATTCTTCTGCATGTGGCTATCCAGCTTTCCCAAAACCATTTGTTGAAGAGACTTTCTCCCATTTGATATTCTTTCCTGCTTTGTCAAAGATTAGTTGGCCATATAGTTGCGGGTCTATTTCTGGGTTTTCTATTCTGTCCCACTGATCTGTGTGTCTGTTTTTCTGCCAGCACCATACTGTCTTGATAACTACAGCTTTGCAATACTAATATAGCTTGAAGTCTGGAATTGTGATGCCTCCAGCTTTGCTCTTCCTTTTCAAGATCGCTTTGGCTATTCAGGGTCTTTTGTGGTTCCACACAAATTTTAGGACTGTTTGTTCTAGCTCTGTGAAAAATGCTGTTGGTGTTTTGACAGGGGTTACATTAAATGTGAAGACTGCTTTGAGTAGCATAGACATTTTAACAATATTTGTTCTTCCAATCCATGAGCATGGGGTGTTTTTCCATTTCTTTGTGTCCTCTTCAATTTCTTTCATGAGTATTCTATAGGTTTCAGAGTACAGATCTTTTGCCTCTTTGGATTTGTAATAAACCTAACTCTTCTATAAATGTTTGGTAAAGGTGCGCCTGGGTAGCTCAGTTAAGTGTCTGCCTTCGGCTCAGGTTATGATCCCAGGGTCCTGGGACTGAGCCTCGTGTCGGGCTCCCTGCTCAGCAGGCAGTCTGCTTCTCCCTCTCCCTCTGCCCACCCTCCCCACTTGTGCTTGCGTGCTCTCTCTCTCAAATAAATTTTTTTTAAAATCTAAAAAAAAAAATGTTTGGTAGAATTCCCCCAGGAAGCCATCTGGCCTTGGACTTCTGTTTGTTGGGAGATTTTTGATTACTGATTCAATTTCTTTGCGGTTTATAGGTCTGTTCAAATTAAAATAATTTTTTAACTGACAATATAAAGTGTTGGTGAGGATATGGAACAACTTGAACTCTCATACACTGCTGATAGGAGTAGAAAATTGTACAACAACTTGGAATGCAGTTTAGCAGTTTTATCCAAGAGAACTTAAAAACATAAGTCAACCAAAAATTTATACATTAATTTTCATGGTAGCCTCATTCATAACAGCCAAAACTGAGAACAAACCAAATGGTGATTAACAGATCAATGGATAAACAAATGATGGTATATTCATGCAATAGAACTACTGCCCAGCATCATAAGAGATGATCACACCACATACCGCTAGCCCAAGAAAAGAGCAAAATTCAAAATCTTAAGCATGATTTCTACTGAATGTGTATTGCTTTAGCACCATCATAAAGTCAAAAAAGTGTTAAGTCAAACCACCGTAAGTCGGGGACCATCTGTAGTATCAATTTCAGTAGCAGCAGCAGCAGCAAGAAGTGAAAAGAAAACGTTGCAGAAACAGAAAAACAATAAATACTTGACTGATTACGTTCAACTTGCAAAGCTCTGTTCCTAACAGTTTACATGCATTGTTTCATTAGTTCACGTAATCCTCATAATGGCATCTGCAAGTGGGTACTTTCACCAGCTCCCTTTTACAAACAGTGAAACTAAAGCACAAAGAGGTACCTGCTCAATGTCACCCAGCCACAGAAGTATAAAGCCTGGATTCATACTCAGCAGTCTGGGTCCAGCTAATGAATGCAAGCTAAATAAAGCTGAGTAGCTTTTCAAATATGAGAGTTAGGGGCATCTGGGCGGTTCAGTCAGTTAAGCGTCCGACTCTTGGTTTTGGCTCAGCTCATGATCTCAGGGTCCTGAGATCAAGCCCCGAATCTGGCTCTGCCCTGAGAGTGGGCCTGTGTGAGATTCTCTCCCTCCTCAAGCAAGGAAAAGAAGATGCTTTCTAAATAAACAGTCTTATGGTTTTAATGAGAAATGCCTGCTTGGGACAGAAAACCTGGCACAACTAGGGAAGAGAGGAGCGACCGGCACATAACCCATAAGTCACTGACACTATAAAACTTGCTATGATTCAACTTCTGTTCCCTAAAGACTTCTCTTAATTTTTTAAGATTAAGAACTCCTACTTTTTTTAGATTATTTAGTACTTTACACAAATTTTCCTCAGTGATATTTAATAGATTAATTAAATTAATATTTAATTTTTTAAAAATCCCAATTAAAGGTTATCAGCAGAAACTGCTCTTTAAATATCTGCACTTGCGCCACAAAATATCATTTTTCTTTTTCCCTTCTTTTTAACAATGACCTTTTCATTGTGCGTATATCCCACGTTCTGTACTTCCACTTCCTCCCCTCCTTTCAGAATTTGCCTTCATTAAAACTGCAATCTCAAAGGTCACAATGTGACATAATTGTCATTCTTCCTCCAAAAGCCCTTTGATCACCAAATCTAAGGGCAAATTCCATGCTTTTGTCTTCAGCGATTTGCACGAGGATCATCTGTTTTCCTCAGCTTCTGTGACTCTGCTGTTCTGGTTCTCCTCTTGCTCTGGAGAGGGTTTCTCTGTCTCCTCCACATCATCCCATTCTTCCAGCCAGCCCTGAGGTTGCCTTCACTATGGGTAAACACTTGCCTTTGGTGATTTTATCTGGATTTAGCTCTAATCTCCCACACAGGTGAATCACAATTGTCCATCTCCAGGACTCAGATCTTTCCTAGTTTCCACCACCTCCTAGCCAGCTCCTGTTGGTCATTGCTCTAGGACAATTCAACACTCGATACAAAATAATAGCCACTACATATAAATAAGTCCCTTATCTTTACTCCTCCTTGTCCCTGACCCTCAACATCCCCCGAGTCACCACATTCAAGGCCAGCACACTGCCTTGTTTCAGCCCTGCTGTTATGACCCTACAGAGTTCCTCATGCACCCACACCTCCGAGGTCAGAAAGCCTCTTCACTAGAGACTCCTCACGCCCATCTCCCACCCCACTAGGCCATCTGAGACACCACTGCCCATTCACTTTCCTAAAGCACAGTTGTGAAATGGGCATTCTCTGGTCAAAACTTCAGTAGCTCCCTGGGCCTTGGCTTGGCAGCAACATACATGGGTGACTTTAACACACCCCCTTCTTTTCTTTTCCCTGTACCACCAGCCAAGTGGTCTATGAGCTCCAGCTAAACACACACTTTGGCTTCCTGCTTCCATGTCTTCTCTGCCTCTTCACATCTCATGGCTCAAATGTCATTCCCTCCATGAAGTCTTCCTCAAGCTTCCCAGAAAACAGCAACTTCTCCTTCCTCAGTATACCTTGTAACACTTTATATTCAACATTGCCCCGCAGTTGGTTTGCACAGTACTTTCTTTCCTTCTTTCCTGGACCTGAAATACAAGTTTTAGGGGATTTTCTCATCATGTTTGCTGAAAAAAATAATTAAACTTTGTAGTCACATTTGTCTTTTCTGTGTACTATACTTATGTACACATATAAGTACACAGGTACGTATATGTTAAAATTAAGTTTTAAAATTTAGACAAATGAATAACTGAGCCTAAATTACAGAACTTTTGATGTCAGACTAAGAAGACGGAGCCATTAAGGAGACTGGGCAGAGAAGGCTTGCTGAAGGCAATGCATAAGAAATGCAAGTACTTTTACCCCATTTCTAAAATCAGCCATTGTTCAACGTGTTTTCATCTGTCGATTCTCTGATGTAAAACAGGTTAAGTTGGGAAACGACATACCTGTCTAGGCCATCTGCCCCCTCAAAAATATCTTACGGAAAGAATCAGTTGGGGTAAGTGGAAAGAGAAGAGCTTTACCTCCTCTGACAGAGGCAGAGTCATAATAGGACCAGAAGAGCCACTCAATTACTTGAACCACCACCTCAGGGCTAAACCACCCACTTCTAGAAAAAGAAGCATACTGCCAGCAAGAGACTGAGA
The DNA here is from genome assembly GCF_054177405.1 of Leptonychotes weddellii. Classification (NCBI taxonomy): domain Eukaryota; kingdom Metazoa; phylum Chordata; class Mammalia; order Carnivora; family Phocidae; genus Leptonychotes; species Leptonychotes weddellii. The sequence goes on from NC_138383.1 coordinate 11,341,665, forward strand.
GGATGCCACAGGAATAGGAGGCGTGTGTGACAAGACATTCCGACAACTTACTGCCAAAGTAAAGGAACTGAAAATGGATAGCTTCCCTCTCTAGAGGACATGCCCCCAAGCTGTTTTTAAGAGAATTTCTAAAATTTGTACTTAGACCTTAAGAAATTTTATTTAGAAAGTCCATTTGGCTTCATTTTCTGTGAAGTATGTGCTTCAAAGAATAGCTCTGAGGTTGGACACTAACCAAGTGAATACAACTGATGAAGGTGCTCTCTTAGGATTACATTATTTCCTTGAGTTTAAAAATAGCCCCCTTACGGCATAACTAATTACATTTTAGGACAATTACCATTGTCATTTTATTCAACTGAATACTCACGAAAATTTAATTAAGGGTTGTTTTTTTTTTTTAAAAAAGGAATACTTACCAGTCTATTCACTCTGGTATTCAACATTCACTCTTACAGAAGAGCAAATTTCTTATTCAGAATGGTACTTTTTATGATTAGCAGTTTTGCAGGTGCAAACTTTAACATTTGATACTGAAATCAGTTCAATACCAAAATAAAACAGCATAATAACTATTAATGAATTTGTAAGGGAAAAAAATGTATTAAAGTTATTTAAACAGGCATCATCTATATATTTTAAAATACCAATGAACTCCTTTTAAGGTCATTTCAAAGCTTTAATGTTGATCAACCACCTCAATCGTATCAAAAGGAATAAAACACGCAAAAAGAGCAAGATTTATTCTGATGCAGAGAATAACTCAACAAACTACAAGTTTTCCATAAAGTAGAAAATGTCATACTTCTGAAATATTGTTTGCCTTTACTTGTTGTACCTACATAGTAAGTCAACTGTAAGGCAGAAAAGCTCAAAAACATTGCTGATGTCAACCATCTGCATTGCCCAGCAATTTCCGAAGCCACACAACCACGTGCTGTATCTGCTTACGACCACTTTCTACATCTCAACAATCACCACAGCAAACTGCAGAAGAAGTGGTTTCTAAAATAATAATCACTGTACCTACTCAGATACCTAATTGTTACAATCATTTTTTAGAGAATTCTGTTAGTTACCAGTCAGGGGATATTATCATGTGTTGATAATTAAGATTCTTCTTCCTGATTAACATCTCCAGTGTACCCTATTCTCAAAATGTTCATTTGTAATATTTCATAATGCCAATTGTTACTCATTATGCTTATTTCTAAACATAGCACAAAGAACAATGCATCTATCTCTCTTGCTACCTTATCCGTGGGGCTTAGAGATGGAATTCTCCTGAACAATAATTTCTAGTCTCCTCAAAACTCATTACATTCAGGGAAGAAGTGGTATTTAAACATACACAGTGCATGCCAGTATTTTTTTTCTAATTTTTAAATTTTGTTATACATCATATACAAACATAATTTACATGCAACACAAACATAATCATAATCCTACTCTATGCTGAGTTTTTGTTTATTTTGCTTAGCTTCTCTGCGCTCCTTGGTGTTCATTATTTATTTGAACCTCTCCCTGTTCTCCCTCTCCTCCCCATGTCCTTCTATATTAACACCTGCATGGGGGATTCCTTACTAACAACCCAGCATATTTGCATATCTCCTGCCATGTTCACAGAATCATATACAAATACACACAAGCTAAAATGCATACACCAGTATGGGGGTTTGCAGCACAGACTGCCAGTGTCCTCAGATATCTATCTTCCTTTTCTTCCTTTGAGGCCCCCCACCATCACCACCAAATTTGGGCTGGGTTGTATCCCTGGAGGCTGCATGTGACCATGTGACTAGCTACAGTCAAGGAGGGTACTGAGATAGAAATGCTGCAGGCAACTTTGACTGGATATTTTTAAAAACAAAGTGGCTTTCTTTTCATGCTCTCGTTCTTTCTGAAGGATGACTCTTAAAAGATAAGGTACCAGTAAGCAACCACCACCTCAGACTCAGAGGCTGAAGTCACACACTGAAGACGGCAGCCCCCGGAGCCTGGGGCCCCGATGATGTCACAGAGCAGAACACCTTCTACACACCCTGGGCTGTTAAATGTGAGCTAAAACAAATTCCCTATACCTTCAGCAACACATATTTTTTTATTATGAATGTTTTACACACATAAATATGTTTTTTCTGCATCTCGTTTTTCTCTCTGAACAATATCTCATGGAAATCCCTCCTAAAACACCTGCTGTAGTTTTTATTCATTCCTTTAAATTGTTACCACCTATTCCTTAATGAAAACAAAATTTGTTCCCTTAATGCATATTCATCTTATTTTCAATATTTTTCTAATGCAAACACCACCACAAAATAATTCTCGTCCATGTGTCCTACACACCAGAGCTTGGGTTGCTATAGGATAGATTCTCAGAAGATAAGCGGATGAGTCAATGGTGGATACATCTTACTAGATCTTGCCCTCTGGTAAAGGTAAATTCAGGTGCTTACAGGGCAGAATAAATGTCTCCTCCCCTGTGGCAAAAAAATAATAATAAAAATAAAATAAAATAAAATAAAATAAAGGTAAATTTATATTTCCCCCAAAAGAGTGGTTACCTCTTTACTACTTTGACTTGCATTCCCCTGAAAACTACTGTCTTAGCCCCTTTTCACACATTCTGAGTCTATATGACTCTGTTCTGGAAAATGTCCCGTCACAATTTTGATCCACATTTCTCTCTGCTGGTCAGTAGGACCCCCTGATGTGCTATACACATTAACACACAGTCTGTCCCAAATATTCTCCCCCAAATCCATTATATCTCTACTGATCTTGTTTGTTGTAATTTTTACTATACAAAGTCTTTTATTTCACTTGAATCAAATACTGCTATCATTTATTTTATGTGTTCTGGGTTTGGAAAGCTTTTTAGGTTAGAAAGATCTTCTGATTCCTAGAGTTCTGTTTTGCTTTGTTTGCAAGATTTCTGTTGTTTTGAGGCTTTTTGTTTGGGCATTTACAGATTGTTCAGCATATCCAGAATTTGTTTTTGTTTCTTTTTGTTTTTAGAGGACAAGGATAAAATTTTATTTTCTTCCAGGTAAATGAAAGATTGTACCAGCATCATTTATTAACTAAAATTTTCTTTTCTCAGTGTACTGATAATGAATTTTGTTATTAAATTTTTATTTTTACTGGGATTTAATTTTTTTCTCTTCCGGTTTTGGTGTCAGGGTCTATCTCATAAAATGAACTGAGAAGTATTCCCTCCTCCTCTACATCTCAAAGAATCTGTATAATACTGGAATTCATTCTTTCTTAAATGCTTCCTTACATAAATATGTAGTTGGAAAGGGAAAAAGTGTCTTAGTACCCTTTTCAGATAATTGTGGATAGTCTCTTAAGTAAGCCAACACTCGCAAGTACTAGATTTTTAAAGTTACTTGCACTGTGGAATCTGAAACATTTCATGGTCTGTCACAGTAAGTTCTGTTATTCTACCTTGAACTTGGAGCGGACTTTCTACCCATGTGTGATCTTATGACAGCATGCATTACTCATTTGGAAAACATCAGTTCAATGAGTTATGTAGATTTCCAAATATCGAAAAATTCATAGTACAATACCAAAGCTTCACAATGGTTAATATCACCACCAATCTCACCAGAAAAGTCTTAGTAAAAGTCTTCGTATTAGAAAACTCTCAAGCTCACAGTGACTGAGAGTCTCCAAAATTCTAATATTGTCATTAGCAACAAATATCGGTTGTTTTACTTGAAATGACAGGCTCATCTTGTTCATTTTTCAGAGAATGTCTGCCAAATATCCAAGTCTGAATAACCACTGTTCGTCAGTCATTGTTTCAAATAAAAACGGTCTTCCACAAAAACAGCAGCAGCAGTTCCTCACACAGAGAATCATGCAACCATGTCTCCTCTAGGCAGCCTTCACCCCTCAGTATGGAACGTTAAGTTCTCTTGAAATCCCTTCACTCAGGTATCAAAAAGAATGCATTATGATTTAATAAAATTAAGAGTTTCACGGCTTGTTTCATCAAAAACATTCTTAAGTAAAATGGTTCATTTTTGTCCCGTGACCACATGGCATGGAAGAATATAATAACCCCAAGTACAATGTGGGCCACTGCCTTGATTTGGGCTAAGATACAGGTTTACCTGGCATTGCATCTGCACCATCATGAACACAGTAAAAAGATAAATCACATTTAGGGGGGTGGAGCAAGATGGCGGAGGAGTAGGAGACCTGGATTTCGTCTGGTCTCAGGAATTCAGCTGGAAAGGGATCAAACCCTTCTGAACACCTAGAAACTCAACAGGAGATCGAAGAAAGAAATAGCAACAACTCTCTGAACAGAAAAGCAACCACGTTCTGGAAGGTAGGACGTGCGGAGAAGTGAATGGGAGGCGATATTCGAGAGGATAGATGGCGGGGGAGGGGGTCTCCATTGGTCACTTCTGACAAGTGATAGAGCCGCGGAGCACAAAATTGGAACTTTTAAATGTGGGCTCCGCTGAGGGACGTCGCTCCAGTGGCTAAGCAGGGGGTGGAGCCCTCGCGGGACAGTGTGGTCTCAGGACCCTCAGGGTCACAGAAAGACCAGGGGTGCTTGAGTGTGGCAGATCTCCCAGGTATGGGAGCCGGGAAGCGGCTGCAGAGACAGAGCCGAGGCGCGGGCTCTCAGCTGGGGGTTGTCATAAACCGTGATCCACGGCACAGTCGGGCCACTGCTCCTCCAGCAGGGACCCAACAAGCGGCAGATCCGGGGAGACTCACCTTCCTCCCCCGGGAGGAGCGGCGCGGGAGCGCACCGCAGGGATCTGCTGGGTTTGGAGACTTCACACAGGGTCGTGTGCCAGAGATAGAAATGCTCGGTCACAGGCCGGGGGGAGCACGGAGTGTGGCTGGAGACCGGAGAGATGGGAGTGACTGACTACTTTTCTCTAGGGGCGCACTGAGGCGCGGGGCCCCGAGTTCTCGGGT
>NC_138383.1:11347114-11363651 GCF_054177405.1 Leptonychotes weddellii
TATAGCAGCAATGTCCACAATAGCCAAACTGTGGAAAGAGCCAAGATGTCCATCGACAGATGAATGGATAAAGAAGATGTGGTATATATATACAATGGAATATTATGCAGCCATCAAAAGGAATGAGATCTTGCCATTTGCAACGACGTGGATGGAACTGGAGGGTGTTATGCTGCGTGAAATCAGTCAATCAGAGAAAGACATGTATCATATGACCTCACTGATATGAGGAATTTTTAATCTCAGGAAACAAACTGAGGGTTGCTGGAGTGGTGGGGGGTAGGAGGGATGTGGTGGCTGGATGGTAGACACTGGGGAGGGTATGTGCTATGGTGAGTGCTGTGAAACGTGCAAGACTGTTGAATCACAGATCTGTACCTCTGAAACAAACAATGCAATATACGTTAAGAAAAAAAAAAGAAGAAGAAGAAGATAGCAGGAGGCGAAGAAGGAAGGGGGAGAAATCGGAGGGGGAGATGAACCATGAGAGACAATGGACTCTGAAAAACAAACTGAGGGTTCTAGAGGGGAGGGGTTGGGAGGATGGGTTAGCCTGGTGATGGGTATTAAAGAGGGCACGTTCTGCCTGGAGCACTGGGTGTTGTGCACAAACAATGAATCATGGAACACTACATTAAAAACTAATGATGTAATGTATGGTGATTAACATAACAGTAAAAAATTTAAAAAATAATTTAAATTATATGCTCATGCTATTGTTTGGAATATCTAAGCAATAAAAAATCAATGTTCTTTGTGACATTTTATAAGTAGGGTGGTGAGAAAACCCTTTCATGTTGAAAATCACCAAACTGAAATTAAATTTTAAAAATTCTTAGAAGCATCCTCATTAAAATAAAAGAAAAAAAATGAAATATAAAATTATTTAATTAAATTTATTAAAAACATTAAATCTAAGTCCAATAACATCTTTCACATTTGCACATTTAAACTACCATTTACAAGTGCCATACATATTCATTATTCTCATTAATTTTGGTAATGACCCTGTGACATCAATAATTATCCTCTCTTTAAGCAAAAACTAAACTAATATTCTTGACTTCCCTGGCTAATATGACTAGAGAATGGTAAAGGCAAGTTAAGGACATTGTTTTTCAGATTCCTAATCTATCACACCATACAGATGACCAAAGTGCTCGAATGGTGTCATAAGCAAAAATAAAAATAATAATGATGGCTTTCAAATTTCCTAGAATAGAAATTTTAAAAAGAAAATCATCAAATTCACCTTCATTTTATGTCTACTACATGTGAAGCATATAGGTACTTACAGACTATAAAATCTTCATACTAATCCTGTAAAGCAGGTATCTCCCAAATTAGACAAGGGGCAAGTATCTGTCCGTTTTCACAGAGCAAATAAGTCAGATTTAAATCCAGGTATTCTTTACTCCATAGTTTATGCTTTTAACTAATAAACAAATACCAGTAAACCTCTTGGATAATTCTGTTTTCAAATGACCAAAGAAAGATAGTATATTATGTTATATATCAACCATAGCATAGCTTAATTTAGCAGATCAATTTAAATAGTAGAAACAGTAAGAATAGTGAAACTAGAAGGCAGGATGGAGGGATTCGCTGAGGTCAAAGACACTGCTTCTGAAAACTGCCATCTCCCCAGGCCCCGACAAGCAGGAATGGATAGTCAGGAGACAGTCCCTCAGCACACTCTCACAAAGTGGGAGATGTACATGAAAAAAAACGAAAAACAAACCTTACCTACCCGGCATCATTATTTTACATTTGTACCAAAGACAACCTCTCCCTACTGTGCATGATTATTCAGACCTGAAAACTCATACTAACAAAATACAAAAACTGCGTTCATTATTCGATACATCAGAAATATCTCAATCCTACCTCTTTCTCATGCATTCGAGAGAGTAGATGTTCATCATGGAAACTGCTGGATTTTCTCAGGTTGAATTTGGGAGTCATCTGTTGAATGAATAAGAGTTATTCAATACTTTTTTTGGCCTGCCTTACCCTTAACCCAAAAGGAAGCTCTAAATTGCCTGAAGTTCATGCCAAAATAATACCAACATTGGAGAAAAAAGTGATTTATTCACTTGCAAGTGATAGGATTAATAAGACTGTTATGCTTCGAGGGGCACCTGGGTGGCTCAGTCGTTAAGCGTCTGCCTTCGGCTCAGGTCATGATCCCAGGGTCCTGGGATCGAGTCCCACATCGGGCTCCTTGCTCAGCGGGGAGCCTGCTTCTCCCTCTGCCACTCCCTGCCACTCTGCCTACTTGTGATTCCTCTCTCTCTCTCTCTGTGTCAAATAAATAAATAAAATCTTTAAAAAAAAAAAAAAAAAAAGACTGTTATGCTTCGTAATGTGTACTTTTGTTCTTTTCTGTAAATGACTTAATAATTATTTTATTTAAAAGTATCTGTCCATAAGGGGGCGCCTAGGTGGCTCAGTCAGTTGAGCGCCCAACTCTTGATTTCAGCTCAGGTCGTGGTCTCAGGGTCATGAGATAAGCCCTGCACTGGACTCCATGCCCAATGTGGAGTCTGCTTGGGATTCTCTCTCCCTCTGCCTCTGCCCCTCCCCATACTTGCACATGCACTCTTTCTCACTCACTCTCTCTCAATGAATAAAATTTTTAAAAAAAAAAAACCTGTCCATAGGAAAAGTCCACTGAAATTCTCACCTACCAGAGAAACTGGGATTGGCTTCTGTCTCAGGTATCGAGGATTTTCTATCTGAAAATTTGAGATCGAAATTAATAATTTTATTAATTATTAATCATTATTTTTGAGTTTTAATTATTATTTGATAAAATATAGAATTAAGCTGTTAAACAAAAATGTTTTCTATGTATCTTAATATTTAGTTTGTTTTAGGATGGGTATTGCATAATATATTTTTAGTAGCCCACTAACAAATAAAATATAAAACATAAACTTCTTTGCAGACAGAAATGCACCTTCGTGATCCTCTCATGGCCTAACTGCCCAGCTTCATTTCCATTACTCCTCCCATCATGTTTTATACTCTCAGAACCCTGGATGACTTACATTACTGAAATAAGGTAGTCTTCTTGTGCCTCTCTACCTCTAGGCACCACTCTGTGCCCCTCTAACCCTACAAGCATGCACCTAATCATCTTTTAAGTCTCAATTTAATTACTAAACAGCCAGGCAGGTTCAGAGCATGAATCCTTACATTCACCTCCAGAATAACTACTAGAGTAGAGAATTCCTTTGGTACTCCTCCTATATCTACCTTTCAGTTTCATCTACCCCCTCAGTATGCCCTGTATTCCAAGGACACTAAATGACTTGTTTTACCTTTAAAAGCACTACATTCTCTCCCAAATCTGAGTCTTTGCAACCTACGAAATCATTCTTCCAACTTCTTGTGGTTCACTTACTCAAGACTCTTCCCAAGAAATTTAATTAAGTTCCTCCTACTCAGATAGTACCCTTTTATAATCAAACATCTATCTTCTGTAAAAGAGTGTAAACTCTGAAAACAGACTATGACTGTCACAACCCAACCATCCCTAGCATCTACCACAGGGCCTGGCAGGTGATGGGTGCCCAACAAATACTCATTAAGAAGAAAGGAAGGAAGGAGGGAGGAAGGGAGGAAGGGGCAAAATGTACCTGATCCCACCCTCTTATCAAGCTCCTAAAGTATCCTATGTATCTCTCATAGCACATTCTAAGTGTTTATCAGTATGTCTCCACATCTGTCTTTATGCACAATAAGTGCAAGGATAATGACTTCTCAATTTTTTATTTCTGGTAATTAGCACAATACCTAATCTGTAGTAGGCTTTCAAGGAAATATTTGTTGAATGAATATACTATATGATAAATTAGAAACACTGATTATTATCCCAACTATTTCATTCACAAATGAAGTGATAATTAAAAATCATTATCATGGAATTCTAATCTCTTGATATCTTAAACTTACACTTTACAACATAATCTCAAAATGTACAAGAATATAAATACAACACTAACCATGACTTCAAACTAGAATAACTGACAAACTTTGTCAAACATATTATCAGAATCTACTCCTCCAAAATCTCACTGTGTTTTCAAAAAGCTCCTCAAATGACTTATTATAGTTCATAATCATAGAACATAAACAATCCATACCTAAGTTGATAATAAAGATAAGGATGGATAAAGGACCAATTAATCAAAGAATACAGAGGCAATGAAATTAAAAATAGAACTGACTATTCATGTTTAAAAAACATAAAAGCCTCTATAGCAACAGATAAGATCTGAAGAGTTACTGTATTTTAGCACCTAGATAAGGCGTAATTTACAAAACAATTTTCTTTCGCCTGAAGGCTGATTCCTGTAAAGTAATGGCAACTGTCTGAATTTAATTTTCTCTCCCCATCCTCCAAACACCCATACAGATCAACAAAGAGAGCACATAAAAACACCCATCACCTATGCCTACATCATAACAAGGAGAGATTACTAAAACCCTCGATTCACATGTAAGTGGCCAAAGAAAGATCACAGATCAGCAGAATTAGATCCTGAGGCAAACCAGAGTGACAGCATGGAACAAAAAGGAAGTGCCTCAGCATCCTAGTGGTGTTGGAACATAAATGTCATCAAACACTGACCTGTAGAAGGAGAGTGATCTACCTTTCCTGGGTCGTACAAAAAACCCGATGGATCAGAGTGCTGGAGACAGGAGAATCAAAAGAAGGGTGTGAGAAGTGTAAAGAACCAGAGAAGGTTCTTAGGAAGGAACCACTTCTGCAGTAGAGAGAGGCCCCTTGGGAGGAAGTTTGTCCATGATGGAGGGAAAGAAAGAAGGAGCTGAAGAAAAAGAACCATACAGAAACAAGAAAGAAGCAAAGAAGCAGAGGATGACAGGTCAAAAAGGCAGAACTTATTAAAGAAACTGAACTTCAGTGGAGCGGGAGAAGAAGGCCTGCCTAAACCAAGAAATAAAGTAAGCTACCCAAGCCATCCATCCCATACAGCCACTGGCTACTGCTTGTTCAAAAAAATCTAACATCAATAATCATGAACAACAGCAACAAAAAGAATCCAACATCCATAAAAACAGAAAATCAAAATCAAAGCCTGTCAATAGTAGGAATTACTTTTCTTCTATTTCATGGCTTTGAAAAAAACAGTAATATGGGCCTCGAAATAGAAGAAAACAGTAATATGGGCCTCCTTTGGCCTCCCCTGTGTCCAGCACTTTCATTCATTAGGTTTTTTTGTGCAACCCACTTGAGGTAGACCACTTTCCTGCAGGTCAATGTTTGATGATGTTTATGTTCCACCAGCAGACAATAAGTACTCAAGTATAACTTCTAAATAATCTCAGGAAGTTCATAAAGAACACTACCAATAAAGACAGAAAATAGAAAGATATTAAACAGGAGCTGACCAAGTAAGAGCTTAGCGAAGTTGCGAGATGCCAAATTGATACATAAAAGTCAGCTGCATTTCTGCAAATTAGCAAAAATCATCTAGGAAAAGAAAATAATTTTACAGAGATATCATTTTTAATCACAAAACAATATATAATTCCTAAAAGTAAATCTAAGAAAATACACATAAGCTCTTTGTGGAGAAAATAATTCAGCTTTTTTGAAAAACATTAATAATGAAATAAATGTGAAACCATGTTTTTGGACAGTCTCAATATTGTAAAAATGACAATTCTCCTTAACTTGATCTAGTGACTAAATTTATCCAAACCAGGCTCCATAGCTCATGGGTTAGAGCACTGGTCTTGTAAATTTATCCAAACCAAAATTTCAATAGGGCTTTTGTAAAACTTCATAAGCTCATTATAAAATGTATATAAATAAATAGACAAGAATAGCCAAGACATGTCTGAAGAAAAAAAATCGAGGTGGAGCTGACTTACAAAGATATAATAAAACTAACAGGGCGCCTGGGTGGCTCAGTTGGTTAAGCAACTGCCTTTGGCTCAGGTTATGATCCTGGAGTCCTGGGATCGAGTCCCACATCGGGCTCCCTGCTCAGCAGGGAGTCTGCTTCTCCCTCTGACCCTTCTCCCTCTCATGCTCTCTGTCTCTCATTCTCTCTCTCTCGCAAATAAATCTTAAAAAAAAAAAAAAACTAACAGTAATGAAAATAAGTCAATGGAACCAACTAGAAAGTACTAGAAACTCAAAAAATATGAGAACATGATTCATGAAAAATCTAGCACTGCAAATTATTGAGAAAATAAAGATGTGTTCAATAAGTGGGGGAAAAAATGAGATCTGATTCCTTCTCGTACCACATATAATAAATTCCCAATGGATTAAATACTTATAATTAAAAGCAGAACCATAAAACCTTTCAGAAGACAACTTAAAAGAATGACTTGAGGTGCCAGGGTGGCTCCATCAGTTAAGAGTCCAACTCTTGATTTCACCTCAGGTCATGGTCTCAGGCTTGTGAGAATTGAGCCCCTTGTGGGGCTACATGCTGGACATGAAGCCTGCTTAAGATTCTCTCTCTCCCTCTGCCCCTCTCCACCCCACAGCCCTCCGCTCGCTTGCACGTGTGTGCACTCTCTCACACTCTCTCTCTCTAAAAAAAAAAAAAACGAGAAAGAATGACTTTATGGCCTAAAAGTAGAAAAGATTTTTTAAACAAGAAACATAAAAACAAAAAGCATAAACAAAAAGGAAATTAATAAATTTAGCTAGGAACTCCTCTCCAAAAAAGATATCATAAATAAAACGAAAAAGTAAGCCATAAACTGGGAGATGTTCGCACAAATGATCGGTCTCCAAAATGTGTAAAGAAGGTCTTTAAAATTTAATAAAAGAAAGAACAATACAAATTTTTTTAAATGGGAAAAACATGAAACACATTCTACTGATGAAGAAATTTGAATGACTAGTATACATATGAATATATGGGCAATCTTTTCAAAAATATGAAAATGTAAAGTAATTCCACAGTGAGATGGCATTTTATAGCCACCAGATTGGTATACATTAAAAATTTGACAATAAAAGTGTTCCAGATGGTGCACCACTGGTGGGTGTATGAATTAGTACATTCACTTTGGGAAATATTTATTAAGTAGAGATAATAATAAAACCCACTTAAATATCATACCAGAGAAAGAGGCACATTCTTTAGTAAATAACGCTGTACTATATACAGAGCTTTTTGAAAAACAGAGGCAGCAAATTTCCAGCAGGCAGCAAAGTACACTCAATAAATATTTATTGTCTGAAGGTATATATATGAAAAGTAAGTAACCATTCTCTATTTTTGGAATGGAGAAAAACAGCCAAGAAAGTAAGTTCTTCAAAAATACACCCAAATCTGCAAATATATAAAACCCTAATTCATGAAGCAGAATTAAAGAGAAGGGGAAAAATAAAAGAAGGGGGAGACGGAATTCTCAAAGATGCTCAAGCTCTAATTAAGCTTAAAATTTAAAACCAAAAGCCAAGAAAACCATCTGTGACTTATTTTGACACAGCTCTACATTTATAAGCAGAGTACAAAATATTGGTTTAGCTAATTACAATGTAGCCTTTCAACTATGCAGAAGTGACTCCTGTTTCATCCTCTGCATCTTTAAAAGCCATTAAATACAGAAGTTAAAGACTCATTGTTATCATAAATTTTCTTTCTCAAGTTGACCAAAAAAAAAAAAGAAAAAGTCTATTATAATATTTAAAAGCAACAATGAACACTGTAAACAAGTATAAATCTTTCTGTTGTTGTTCATTTACAATACATTGAGTTTGTCTCATAACCACTTTGAATATGTAATGAGAATTATCCATAGTAAAGCATGTTCTTGCGTCTATTTGGGAGAAATAAGCAATCTATTTTCTGATTTTATAACAGCAGCCAGATGTGCTTTGAAGTTAAATGTTCCCACTTTGTAATCTACCAGTAAATGGACTTGAAGCAATCTGTAAACAGTCTTAGCATTTACTTTTTTCATGCTCTTTTGGAGAATTTCTTGTTCTCTCATAATACCTCAAAAAAGAAGACCACAATAAAGAATGTCCAAAATGGAAGATAAAAGGGATTTATGCGAAACATTAAAGTCTAACAAAATATTATAGAGAAAAGAAAGCCAAAAAAATTAAGTTCCAATAACAGGAATGAATCACGTGACCAAATACTTCTTGTTTAAAGAGCAAATAGAATCACAGTAATAAAATATGTAATAGTTTAAACTAGACAGAAATACAGATATTTGAATGCCAGTTTCTAATGAAGACTGGCTTTTGACATTTTATTTTGGTGTTTTAGCCAATTTATTTGGTTACAAAGGGTTCTGTCAGATTATCTCTTTGGATTATTCAGGATTTTGGTCAAACTGATCAAATACCCTTAATAGACTAATGTTGACCAATTAGAGATGTTCTATGATTCCAGAAAAATAGAAAGACATTTTATCTGATATTTTAGCTGCCTTAATAAAGGAAAGGACATTTTCAAGCAATATATTACTGGCACCACAACTAAAATAAATGTTTTTAAGTCATGGCATCAGTCAGAACTGCCAAAATTCTCTCAATAGCATAAAATAAATTCAGTCCTCAATGTCAAATCAATTATACTCCAAAATAATGTTTCTTAAGTCAACATTTTAGAACTTGAAAGTTTTTCCTCAGAAATAATACTACAAGTGGAGGTTCATTTGTTGGTTTACTCACATTTCAACAAACATTTAGTGAGCACAAATTAAATACAGATATATAAAGGCATAGTCCCTTGGCACAAGAAAAAGCAAATAAGCCAAAGGAATAGAATGGAAACAGACATGTACTACCACCTGATTTATGAGACAAATAACACTATAGTACAACAGGAATAGTCTTCTCAATAAATGGGAGTGTCACCCACATATATGTATAAGGGACAAAAATAAATCTTAACACCCTACCTTATAACTAATATACCCAAATCACCTCCAGATGGTATGTAATCTAAATAGAAAAAGTGGGGCGCCTGGGTGGCTCAGTCGGTTAAGCATCTGCCTTTGGTTCAGGTCATGATCTCAGAGTCCTGGGATGGAGCCTCGTGTTGGGCTCCCTGAGGACAGGGAGCCTGCTTTTCCCTCTCCTCCCTGCTCATGCTCTCTCTCACGATCTCTCTCTCTCTCTCAAATAAATAAAATCTTTAAAAAATAAACAAATAAAATAAATAAATGAAATAAAACAACAGGGCTGCTAGGAGACAACACAGAAGAACATCTTCAGGACCTTTAAGATAGTCAAAGATCTTAAACAGGACATATAACAACACTAATCACATAGTGAAAAAACGAGAAAATGAACTGCATTAAAATGTACATTTTCTGTTCATTCTTCTCAAAGACCCCAGTAAGAGATTGAAGGAAAGCAATAAAATAGGAGAAAATATTTATAATACTCCAAAAGGACTCTTACCCAGAATAGATACAAAACTCTTACACATCAATATGAAAAAGGCAAACAACCCAACAGAAAAACTGACCAAGGCACAAGTAGGCACTTCACTCTGAGAGAGGCCATCTAAACTGTCAATAACATCTGAAAGGTCACCTAACTGTATTAGTCACCAGGAAAAAACATATGAAAACCACATAATGCAATGTCACTAACCACTCTTAAGAATGACTAAATTTTTTTAAGTAAAAAAACATTAACTGACAATACCAAGGCCTGAAGAGAAAGTAGAGAAATGGGAGCTAGCCCTTGGCTGATGAGGATGAAAACTAGCATAGTCACCTCAGAAAACCATCAGGTAGTATCTGTATCAATCAGCTTTCTGCTACACAACAAATTACCCCAAATCTTCACAGCTTCAAACTACAACCATTTTATTTAGCTTGCAATTCTGTGGTGCAGCAAGTTGGGCAGCTCTTCTCCTGGAACCGCTCATCTCAAATTACTCTTTTGTCCTCCTCTTCCTCTTTTGTTTACTAGACCAGCGTCACAGCTGCCCCAGTGCCTGATTAGGACAGTTCCCAACAGGTCCCAGTGGGGAAGGCCCCAGTGAGTAGACCAGCCAGGCTTCCTACGGGGAGAGTAAAGGCACATTCCTACCTGCTAACACCTCACAGGCGTCCCCTAGCCCTTGACAGGAAGGTTCACCCCTCCCAGATGGCCCCTGGCCTCCAGGTGGGTCTGCCTGACTCTGTGGTGCTGTCCACCCTCTGGAGCTACCTGCAGGATCTGGGGGACACTCACTCCTGCTGACCTTGCCCAGCTCCCACTGCCTGTCTTGAGAACTATTCCTGCACAAATCCCACACTACTCCCAGATCCTGCTCTGGGGCTAAGGGTCAAAGAGTTCTCACTGTTCCATTGCTCCTGGTAGGGGTGAGACTGCAGTCAGCATGTGGACCCACGGTGGGAGTGGGCAGGTGACTAGGATGGAAGTCCCAGGAAAGTCCTCCTCCCAGCCCCCCACCAGGGCCTCAGAAAAAGAAAAAAGAAAAAAGAGAAAAATGTACATAAAGATAGTTAAGCATGAAATATATATCAATTATATTGGCAGAGTAAGAAAGCTTCCCCAAAACTAAAGGTTAAAAAGCTTAAAGAGTAAGAAAAAAATATAGGAGGAAAATTTAATTGCTAGGTTTAATAAGTAAATCTCTACTTGAATTATGTATTCCTAAAAAAAAAAAACTAACACACTCCTGAAGAAAGAAAGAATATATTTGAGGGAAAAATGTATTTTTAACAAAAACTAGAAAATTCACATTCTAGAACATCTAATGCATCTGAATGAAGGTGTATGAAAGTCATGCCAGCAATATAAAAAATGTACCCTTGGTGTAGAACACTAAAATTAACTACTATTAACTGATCATTCACAGGAAGAAAGAAAAAAAAATCCATCACACAAAACTAAAATCAAAGCAAACTAAAATCTAAGCTTTTTAATACACTGGATTCTTAAAGTATTCTACTGTGATCAAAAGATATAGTTCAGCCTGATTAATGTATAGATGTTATAAATATATACAAATGCAAGACTTTCATACTTTACACTGTTAGTGCACTCTTTGAACAACAGAACTGTGAAACAAAACCCAGGCACACCTAGTTTTAAGGCATTACCTCAAAATATTTTAGATGTTTTATTTTAATTTTATTATACAAATGAAAATTTTAATCCTCTAAACAGTTAAATAATCAGGCAAAGTACTGTGTGTGCTAAGAAATGTACATCAGAAGTTTCAAATGGCTAAGGCCAAAGGCAAGTTTAAAAGGATAGCCCAGAATTTCACTTTTCACTTTGATATTGCTTTCTGGCAAATATCAAAAACATTGTCTTTCTGGGGGATTTCCTATGCTCTTCTCCCACCCTGGTAACTTAGGCCTTCCCTCCAGGGGCAGCTTCCCCTCCGCCTTCAAACATAACAATGTGCTTCTTTTGACTTACTATTCCCCTCTTGTTACTAATTCTCTCTCTTCTCTTTCACTAACATGCTCCCAAAATGGCTAGGAGATTCATATTGCTTTAAATTCTTATCCATTCCCTACCTTCTAATCATGTCCCTTGCAGGAGTCAGCTGTCCTTACTCTGTCCCCTGAAGACTGGCCGTCCAGCCTCTGGGTGCAGCCACCACCTCGAACAGCGTGACTACGAAATAGGATTCCAGCCCTCGAGTCTCATGAAGCTCCAAACCTTGACCTCCCCAGTTCGTCAGACCACCTCTTCAGTCTAAAAGGAAACCTGTAACCCTTCAAATGGATTCCAGTCTAAAAGGAAACTTGTAACCCTTCAGATGGATTCCCCCATCTGACAGTTAACTGACAGAGAGCCAATGTTCCCATTTCCTAGAAGCAAGCCTTTAGGTGCCCTTCTGGTCAGCTCACCTATCAGTCACTAGCATCCTTGACCCTCTTTGAAATGTCTTTTCTTTCAACACTTTCCATCTCACAGAAATCACACCATTGTGGAGTTCACCACAAATACCAAAAAGATGATTGGCTCCCTTTCTCCAATTTCTATTCACATCTAGTATAACCTTCAAAATGCCACCAAGTCAATTTTCCTAAAGCACCGCTTTCATTAAAGACCATTATTAGTAGGAAGGGTCTTAGGTTTTTTAAAATAACAATCCCTAATGTCAGTGAAGAAGTAAGAAATAGATAATCCTCTACAGTGGTGGTTGGAGAATAAACCGGTATATACCTTCTGGGGGCAATGTACCAGGAAGGGATATAACCTGAGAAATCAACCAAATATGTATACAAAGATTCTGTAGGGAATTTTAGTGCAGTATTACTTATATTAGCCACACACTGGGAGCAACCGAAATGTCCAAAAATAGCAGAATGCTTAAATAAGTTATGGAATACCCATCCAAAAGAAAAATTAGTGCTATTGTTAATATTCATATTTATAGAACTATTATAAAATTATAGCAAATTTAAAACAGCACATAATAGTATTTATGTTTTGTTTAAATTTTAGTTTTATAAATACACACAGGAAAAAAAAGGAGGGGAGAATATATATAGCAAAAGGTTAAACCATCTCTCAGTGTTAAGATTTTCAAACATACTTTATTCCTGATTTTCTATGTTTTTCAAATTTTCAAATTACAAATTATTTTATTAATAACAAAATGCAATAAAAATTGTTCTAACCCCCTTTTCATTTCCTCAAAGCATTTAAACGGCATCATGTAAAGTGGACCGTGGAAGGAAAAAATAAACGTCCAGGGCTCACTATTGCCTAAAATGTAAACACTCAACCACTCAATTTAGCATTCAAAGCTCCAATACAATCCAGCCTGATTAATGTTGCCCCCTAATCCACTATTTAAGTCCCAAAGATCCAACTGTGACAGCTGACTTACACCACCCACATTTTTTCATGCCTCTCTCTTCCTAGTTCTCCACCTCCACGCCTATCTGGATACGTCCAGGCCCCTCTCGGTCTTTACCTGAAAACTGCTGCCCATGATGGCAGCTCATCCAGGAAATCTCCCAATTTTTTTAACCGAAATGACCTTGCTTCTCCAAGTCCTTCCCTCCCTGCCCTCCACTTTAGTATTCTACTTTCTAACTCATTTTAATATTTTACCATGTACTATCTTCAATTATTATTTAACTATGTATGTGTGTATCTCCTACTTCACCAATAAGAAAGTCAGCTTGTTGAGGGCAGGGACTGTTTTTGCTTCTTTGGAATGTTCTTTCTCTTTCCTGTACTCAAAGTCCGTCTCCCACAGTACTACCACAGTACTAAATGGCTGACATCTGATAATATTCACGAAGTAGAATTAGTTCAGATGTTTTCCAAATACAATTCTCCTATGGTGACATACATACATAAAGTACTTTTGTTTTTACCCCAAGATTCCAACTATTAAGGCGAGCTTCGATGTCGCTGTCATCCAAAGAAACAGCAGATTTTTTGGAATGAGCTTCCTGAAAGACAAAAGACAAAAGAGAAGAAGGAAGGAAGAAATAAAGAAAAGGAAGAAGGGAGAGAGGGAGAGTGAGAGGG
The DNA here is from genome assembly GCF_054177405.1 of Leptonychotes weddellii. Lineage (NCBI taxonomy): Eukaryota > Metazoa > Chordata > Mammalia > Carnivora > Phocidae > Leptonychotes > Leptonychotes weddellii. The sequence continues at coordinate 11,360,598 of NC_138383.1, forward strand.
AAAAATAAAGAAAACAGAAAAGACAGAAAAGAGGACAAAATATATGTCATTCAGAGTAATGAGAATTTTGTGTGCTTTTCTGATAGTGCTTTATTGCTCTCAAAGGAAAGGTTTATGTTACAGCTGAGCTAGAGTTCTCAATTCTAAGTAATGACTGTTTATTATAGCTGCTTAGGGCTATGAGGTGCCTTCACAATATATTCACACAGTAACTAGATTTCAAAAAAAAAAAAACCACACATCAAAAGAATATCTTAAAAATTAATCCAGATTCTTCTAAGTTCTTTTACAAAAAGTTTTAATTGTGGTATACCACAGTAGCTTTAAAGGGGGGTGGGGAAACACTTGAAAAGATGAATTATTTATAATCCTTAAAATTAGTTAACAGGGAAGTTTGTGTTGATGTCCAAGAAGCTCTTTGTTCTTAAATTAATTCTCGTTCATACACTGAATATAAAGAGAAATAAGCTTTGGATTCACATCATGAGAATACAATTATGGTGAAATTTTACTTTTTTAAAAAATTAAAATTGCATGCTTTTTTCCCCTCCCATATAACTTATTATATTACACATTTATCAAAGCAGATTAAAACTTTAACTGAGCACAGACTAAAATCTGTGCCCAGAAATGGACAATGATCTAAAAGCTCTAAAAACTTAGAAAGGTAAATCTGTGTAAAATAATAATGCATATATTACAGCACAGCCAAAAAAATGTATTTTGAAATTAAATTTGTTGGCACACCATTTGCACACTTTTAGAAAACCTCACTAATAAATAAATCTACTTACCTATGATCATCTAAATTATCTGCAGTGATGAAAAATATACTAAAATGTTCTCCATATCTTATCTCCAAATTTCTTTTGAACAAAATGTTGCAGTTATTATATATACTATATTTAAATTCATTATTGTTTCTATTGTTGGTCCCCTGTTTCTCGTACGTCTTAAGAAAATGCACCTGCCTTGTTTATTTTGAGTAAATGAAATGGTTGATAATAACCCCACAAATATTTGAAATATGCTGCCCTTAAAATATTTTCCAAAGTTCCAAACTATCACTGGAGAAAATGCAGTGAGTTATGTTTAGAGCAATATGTGCTGAACAGTCACGCATCACACATGATCTCCTTGTAACTAAAAGTCATGTAACCCAAGACGAGCCAGAGTTACGCAAGAAAGGCCATAGTAAGCAGGCAAAATTCTTCTCTTTAGAAAGCTAACTGGAATGCTCACTAGCACCTTGGTCAAACCAAAACTATGTTAAGCATTAGATGCAAGAGAGGCATTCACATTTCAGGACATAAACAGCTCACCTTCAGCAAAAATGCAGTATCCCCTACTTCACTACAAGTTAATCCAAGTTTCTTAAATTTATGACCACTGGGTGTCTAATTATATATATATATATATATATGTACTGAGTAAAAGGGAAATGGAAAAAAACAGCTACAAAATGAAGCTTTCCAAAGTTATTCTTCAATGCACAAGAGAAACAACATACTGCTTCACATGATGCCTCAGAATCATTGAGAAAGCAGAAGGAACACTATGGAATATACCAAACACACCATTTTCTTTGATATCAGGATGCTCACCAAAACCTTTAGGTTGTTTTCACTGTTTTTAAGTTAATTGTTGGAACTTTGACAAACATGAAACTAAAAATTTGTGGAGTTATTTTAAAATAACAAACAAACAAATGAAAGTAGAATCTGATCTTACACAACTCTTTGGGGTAATATTTTGTCCATCTTCTCTGGAGGTTGGACTCATAGAATGTGATCTCATTTGGAGCTTCGCAGTGTATTGTTCCCTACTAACAGACCAAAATAGTAACAATCAGAATGGGGGAAATTCAGAGGACACAGGGCATTCAAATCTAGGATTACTAATTTTTTTCTTTTGGAAATGAGACGATTGTTTATATTTAAAAATAATGCTTCCATAGCAAAGAAAAAAGAAATGTGTATAATGACCATTTGTATTTCTCACATTTTATTTCATTTAGATTTAACTATACATAAAATGTCACCTAAATGCCACATACCTGCTTATAAACAAATGCTATTTTAAAGTGCAACTGTAATAAACTACACATATTTAAATCTTTTCTCCTTCCTCCCTCTTTTCTACGTGGAGAACAAAAGAAAAATGAAGCATATATTCTCAGAGAGGATAATTGTTTTAAAAGGTTAGTAAGTTTTATTGGATTCCTATTGTACATCAAGATGAAGCCTTAAAATACATAAAATTTAAAAATCCTCATGTACTGAAAATTTGGATTAATTTGAAACCATGTCAGAAACTACAGATAAATCAGTCTTAAATTTAAAATATACCATGTTAATTCAGATAAAATGTTATAAGTACAGTATAAATAGGAAAATAGTTGAAGCTTCCAAATGAATTTGAATAAAAAGGCTTTTCTCCAATATGAAATATAATATAAAAATATCATTCTCAATATTTTACTTTAGCCTGGAGTCTCTCATACATTTTTACTCAAGCTGCTTCAATGAAAGTTTCATTATTATGAATATCTATGCTCTGAACAGCTCCTTCAAGATAGATAAAATGGAAATTAACCATTAAAGAATGACTTAAAGTCACTAACTGTTAACCACAAGCCCTATCAGGATTCCCTTCACAGGGTGCCTGGGTGGCTCAGTTGGTTAAGCGACTGCCTTCGGCTCAGGTCATGATCCTGGAGTCCCGGGATCGAGTCCCGCATTGGGCTCCCTGCTCAGCGGGGGGTCTGCTTCTCCCTCTGACCCTCCTCCCTTTCATGCTCTCTGTCTCTCATTCTCTCTCTCTCAAATAAATAAATAAATAAATAAATAAATCTTAAAAAAAAAAAAAGGATTCCCTTCACAAATACTGATCCATACTAAATATTCCCAAAGACAGAATAGTAGTTGAAAAAGACAAGATGACAATGAATTTGTTTTTGTTAGTAACACCAAAAGAATAACATTCCTTAGACTAGTTACTAAGTAATGTAAAATGTCTGAAAAAGCTATTTTAAAGAAGCTGTTGGGGCGCCTG
>NC_138383.1:11364151-11397718 GCF_054177405.1 Leptonychotes weddellii
TTCACAAATACTGATCCATACTAAATATTCCCAAAGACAGAATAGTAGTTGAAAAAGACAAGATGACAATGAATTTGTTTTTGTTAGTAACACCAAAAGAATAACATTCCTTAGACTAGTTACTAAGTAATGTAAAATGTCTGAAAAAGCTATTTTAAAGAAGCTGTTGGGGCGCCTGGGTGGCTCAGTCGGTTAAGCGTCTGCCTTCAGCTCAGGTCGTGATCCCGGGGTCCTGGGATCGAGCCCCGCATCGGGCTCCCTGCTCATTGGGGAGCCTGCTTCTCCCTCTCCCACTCCCCCGGCTTGTGTTCCCTCTCTTGCTGTCTCTCTCTGTCAAATAAATAAATAAAATCTTTAAAAAAATAAATAAAGAAGCTGTTAATTTTTTATACCTGTACTCAATATCCCAGATATCCAAATACTTAAAATCAAATGAGAAAAATAAATAAAGTAATATTTTGAGAATAATTTCATTAGCCCATGTGCTTGAGCTGATACAAACATTTAAAACCTAGGATGTGGGAAGAGGCAACCTGATACACCATACTAAGCAGTGGCCTGTCCTTCTTTAAGAATAGATTAAACAATCATAAAAAGAGCTAACTTAAAAATTGAAAAATGCTTAAATATTAAAAGAAATTCTCATAGAAAATATTAATAAAAAAAGAGGACTGAAACATTTATTTATTACACAGGGTGCATACATAAAACAACATATCCTTTAATTCACTTGTAGCTGTCCTCTGTACCAATCTACCTCTTTCCCTTCACAATAAATTTTCAAAATAAGTTATTAGATCCATGTCCTAACCTGCCATACACTTATCAATCAACTGCAATCTAACTTCCACTCATCCTGAAAGTGCTGCAATAAGTCATCAACGATCTCCTAGTTGCTCAAGCAAATGAGCCGCTATCGGTCCTTCCCCTAGTTGATCTCACTAAAACATCAGGAACAGTGTTTTACAGATGCCACATTCACTGTCTCCGTAGAACCATTCTTTCCCGATTCTCATTCGATCCTTCAGAAATCTCCTTCACCATAACCTTCAGTAGCTTTTATTTCCCTGCCCACCCCAACCATGCTATAATCTCAGGGTTCTGCATCTAACCTTGTTTATTTCCATCTTACATGCATTCCCTCTGGACAATCCAAAGTGCTAATAAAACAACTATCCATTTTTCAAATAACAAGGAGCTTTGGTTACCAAATCTACATTTCCAACCCAAATTGCTCTCTCAGCCTCCAACCCCATTACAAATACAAATTGAAAAGCCCTACTTACTTACAATTCAACGTGTCCAAAACTAAATTCATTAGATTGTCCCTAAAACATGCTCCAATTCAGGCTAAATAAAGCAGAGGCATTGCTGAAGCCAGTTTCTTATGCAGGCAGTCGAGACAACCAATGAAGGAGGCCTTATCACTGCTAAAATCTGGCTGACACAAGAGACACAGGATGTTAGGCACAGAAGTTTAGTTTCTTGCCACTGGGACTGTCTCCAGCTGGAAACACCATTAACTGGAACTCAAAGTAGATAGACAGTTCAAACTCACAGTGATGGGGCTGACGGTCAGGGTGACAGTGAGAGAGAGGATAGGAGACAAAGCTCAACCCTATAAACCTCTTTAGGAAGAGTAACAGGTGCTATCTACCACACAGAATAACAAGGCGTGGTGCTCATAGAGCACCTGGTTCAGGGGACATGATGACAGGAGCTTGTGGTTATGGTACTTGCGCCAATGAGAAGAGAGAGACTGTGTCTTGATCAATTTCAGAGTGCTGAAACTGACACAGAAACATTAGTAAGCATGTTACTAAGTTTCCTGACAAGCAAATGCCTCTTTCCTCCTCAGAAGGAATAAAACTGTAGGAAATACAAATTTTTCCCTTTTACTTTTTCCTAATGCTAAAATATTTCGGCAAGAATCCAGAACCATTCTCTCAGCATCATTCTTGATTCCAAATACTAGAGAAACAAAGACTTGTCCCCATAAAGATAGAGATAAGACATAAGACATGTAAGATTTAGAAGCCTAAAGGAAGACCAATCAAATGTCCTCCTGCAAAAGAAACTTACCATATATATATAAAAGGGAAACTTCTAAATAACAACTTTAATTTGCGTTTCCAATGTCATTCAAGGGGATATTTCAGATATAAAATGGAAATGAACCTGTGATCATAAAAATGTGCTTACAAATGAAAAACATGATTACCAAATTTTAAAATCATAATGGAAGAAGAGAATAGCAGATTAAATATAGTATAAAATCAAATCAGTGAATTAGAAAACTAGTTCAAGAAATATTCAGATAACAAAGGAAAAAATAAGGGGATGATTATAATAAATGAAAACGCAAGAGATAAGGTAGAAAGATTCATAATCTCTAACATCGAAATAATATGAATTCCAAAAGAAGTAAATAAAACAGAAATGGGGGAAATAATAATTAAGAAATAGTAGTGACAGTGCCAGTCAAGACTGCATCAGAGAAGAGCTTAAAAGAGTAACTTATGATGCCACTTTTAGCTAGAACAAATGCAATGCCATGAAAAGGATGGAAACTGAAGGTCTGCCAGGCTCTGGTTCCAGAAACAACTAGAGACAGCAGGAAGTGTGACTCTGGAGAAGTAATAGGGAATCAGAGTTCCCCAAAGTAGAGGAACAAAGTCAAACTCACCAAAAATCCAGAGGTGGGGATGGATATCCTTGCTCTTGAGAGGAAGCTGAAAATCAGTGTGGTGATCACGTCTGAAAGCTATGGCTTATAAAAAACTGTATGCTTAGGAAAGGCAAAGGACACAGATATAGCCTCAAAAACCAAGGAATCAGACTAGCTTCATGTGAAAGGGACAGAATTCAAAATGAAAAGAGACATTTGATTCTCCAAATTCCTACAAACAGGAGGCAGGCTGGGAAACTACTCAGCTTAAAGCAAATCATTCCTTATAATTAAAAAAAAAAAAAAGATAATTCAGAGGGAAAAGCCAAAAGCCTGAAGGGCAGAAGAGCAAAGAGCTGGGAAGGAACACTAAACCCTTATCAAGAAATAGGCAACAAATGCCTGGCTAGATTTCAGAACTGCTACAGAATTGTCATCACTATGTGTCTCTTGCTCTCCCTGGTTTGTGAATGGGAGTTCTCCAGACCCTCTACCACGTGTTGGCTGTATGGCTGGCGGTGGGGGGTATAACTTGTTCCTTTAGTTCATAGGTGTTTACATTGGAAGCCACACCAAGGAAGCCTCAACTACATCTGGATATGATTTTTATTAAGTTTTTTTTAAGATTTTGTCAGAGAGAGAGAGAGAGCACAAACAGGGGGAGCAGCAAGCAGAGGGAGAAGCAGGCTCCCCACTGAGCAAGAGCCCGATGCAGGTCTCGATCCCAGGACCCTGAGATCATGACCTACGCCAAAGGCAGATGCTTAACCAACTGAGCTACCCAGGAGTACCTGATTTTTATTAAGTTTATTGAGGTATAATTTATGTACAAATAAATGGTATCCATTTAAAATGCAGTTTGATGAGTTTTGACAAATACCTGTATAACCACCACAATAAAGACACAGATTCTTTCCATCGCACCCGGAAGTTCCCTTGAGCTCCTTTGTTATCAATCTCCTGCAAACCCAGACAACCTCCATTTAGTAGAATCTTGTGTATATGGAATCAAACAGTATTACATGTTTATGTCTGGCTTATCTCACTGAGGAAAATGTTTTTGAGATTCAGCCAGATTGTTACATGTATCAAAAGTTCATTTCTTGAGGCACCTGAGTGGCTCAGTCGATTAAACATCCAACTCTCGGTTTCAGCTCAGGTCATGACCTCATGGGTTGTGAGATGGAGCCCCTTCTGGGGCTCCGTACTCAGCGGGGAATCTTCTTGAAAGATACTCTCCCTCTGCCCCTCCTTCCACTCATTCACGTGCTCTGTCGCTCTCTCCCTCAAATAAATCTTTTTTTTTAAAGTCCACTTCTTTTTATTGATTAGTAGTATTCCCTTATATGAATGAACCATAATTCACATATATATTCGTGTGCTGATGGCCATGTAGACTGTCTCCACATTTTGGATACAATGAAAAAAAGCTGCTATGAGCATTCAAATTCAAGTATTTATGTGGACATGTGCTTTCATTTCTCTTGACTAAATGCCTGGGAATAGAATTATGGGGTCATATGGTAAGTTACCTTAAACTTTTTAAGAAATTGACAAACTGTTTTCCAAAGTGGTTGTGCCATTTCACATTCCATCAACACTGTATGAACCTTCCGATTTCATCGCATCATCACCATAGTGGCTTTCGCAGTCTTTATCATTTTACCCACTCAGACATGTGTGCGGTGGTATCCCATGGTGCCTGATCATATTCATTTCTCTGATCAGGAATGATGCTGACCATCTTTTCACGTGTGTATATGACTCACTGATAGATTTTCTTTTGTGAGGTGTCTGTAAAATCTTTTGCACATTGGGTTGTCTTTTTCTTGAGTTATAAAGAGTTCTTCACATATTCTAGACACAGGTCCTTTGTCAGACATTTGTATTTAGAGTATTTTCTCCCATTCTGTGCCTTGCCAGGTGATTTTCCAAATGGTGTCTTTCAAAGAAAAAGGTTTCACTTTTGATAGCCCGGTTTATAACTTATTTCTTCATTGTGGTTTTTTTTTTTTTTTTTAATATCCTATTTCAGAAATCTTTGCCTACTCCTAGGTCATAAAGATCTGTTTATTTTTAAAAAGTTCGCTAGTGTTGGGGCGCCTAGGTGGCTCAGTCAGTAAAGTGTCTACCTTCAGCTCAGGTCATGATCCAAGGGTCCTGGGGATCAAGTCCCACATAGGGCTCCCTGCTCAGTGGGGAATCTGCTTCTCCTTCTGCCTCTCCCCCTGGCTTGTTCTCTCTCTCTGTCGCTCTCTCTCTCAAATAAATAAATCTTTAAAAAAAAATTTCTCTAGTGTTTAGCATTTTCATTTGAGTCTATAACCCATTTCATTTTTTCCCATATGGATATCCAGTTGTTCCCCCATAATTTGATTTAATTCCTTTCTTCATTTAATTTCATTGCCATCTTTGTGGAAAATCAGTTGACCATATACATGCAGACGTATTTCTAGAATTTCTGTTCTAATCTATGGCTTTATCTATCTTCTCACCAACACTGATATCTCTATTACTGTAGCTTTAATTCTAAAAATCAGGAACGTTAAGTCCTCTTTCTTTTCTTTATATATAATTGCTTTGATTTTTCATGGTTAACTTAAATCGAGCAGAGAAAGTTCCCCTCTATTTCTAATTTGCTGAGAGTTTTTATCATGGATGGTTGTTGCATCTTGTTAAATGCTTTTTCTGCATCTATTGAGATGGTGACATGATTTTTCTTTCTTATTTATGTGACGAAATAGATTTTCAAATGCCAAAAACCCTCATGTTCCTGGGATAAGCTCCATACATACATGATATGTTATCCTTTTTATCCTTTTTCTGGATACAATTTGTTAATTAAGAATGTTTATGTCCATGAGGGAATACTGGTATGCAGTTTTATGTTCTTGTAATGTCTTTTTCTTCTTTTGGAAACAACATAATACTGAATTAACAAAATCAGTTGGGAAGCATTCCCTCTTCCTCTATTTCCTGGAAAAATTTCATGCAGGATGATATTTCTTCCATAAAAGCCTGATAAAATTCACCAAGGAAGCTATCTGGGTTTGGAGATTTCTTTGTGGAAAGGTGGTTAATTACGAATTTAAGTTTCCTTGGTAGATAATAGGGCTACTCAAATTTCCCATTTCTTCTTGAGTCATTATTTGTTCTGTGTCTTTCAGGGAACGTGTCCACTTCCTCAAAGTTTTCAGTGATATAAAGTTGTTTATATTATTCTCTTATTACATTCTTAATGTGTGCAGGATCCATATGGAGTCTCCTTTTCATTCTTGATATTGCTAACTTGTGTTTTCTCTCTTTATTTTTAATTATGGCAAAATACACATAACATAAAATTTACTGTCTTAACCATTTTTAAGTGTATAGTTCAGTGGCATTAAGTACATTCACAGGGGTGCCTGCTTGGCTCAGCTGGTTAGGTGTTGGACTCGTGGGTTTTGGCTCAGGGCATCTCAGGATCCTGGGATCAAGCCCTGCACCCATCTCCATGCTGAGCACAGAGTCTGCTTGTTCCTCTCCCTCTGCTCCTACCCCCACTCGTGCTTTCACACTCTAGTAAATAAAATCTTTAAAAAAATAGTTCATGCATATTGCTGTACACCCATCATCACCATCCATCTCTAGAACGTTTTCATCTTTCCAAACTAAAACTCTGTACCCACTAAACAATAACTCCCCATTCCTCTCTGCCTACAGCCTTTGGCAAACACCATTCTTTCTGCCTTTATGAATCTGACTACTTTAGGTACCTCACAGAAGTGGAAACATACAGTATTTGTCTTCTTGTGATTGGCTTATTTCCCCTACAAGTTTCATCCATGCTGCAACACGTGTCAGAATTTCCTTCCTTTTTAAGGCTTACTCATCTTCCATTGTATGTTTATACCACATTTTCTTTCCATTCATCGACTGATGAATACTTGGAATTCTTCCACCTTTTGGCCATTTTATTTATTTTAAGATTTTATTTATTTGACAGAGAGAGACACAGCGAGAAAGAGAACACAAGCAGGGAGAGCGGGAGAGGAAGAAGCAGGCTTCCCGCGGAGCTGGGAGCCTGATGTGGGGCTCGATCCCAGGACCCTGGGATCATGACCTGAGCCGAAGGCAGACGCTTAACGACTGAGCCACCCAGGCGCCCCTGTAGAAGTTTGTTTTGTTTTGTTTTGTTTTTTTTAGAGAGTGCACACGTGCATGAACCAAGGGACAGAGGGGCAGGGGGAGAGGGAGAGAATTTTAGCAGACTCCAAGCTGAGCTCAGAGCCCAACTCAGGGCTCAGTACCATGACCCCAAGATCATGACACGAGTCAAAATCAAGAGTTGGATGCCTAAATGACTGAGCCACCCAAGCATTCCAAGTTGTAGAATTTTTTTATATATTCTGAAAATTAACCATGTTTCAATTTGCAAATATTTTCTCCCATTGCATGGGATGTCTTTTCATTCTGTTGATTGCATCCTTTGATACACAAAAGTTTCTAATTTCGATGTAACTCAATTCATGTGTTTTTTTGCTTTTGGTGTCATATCCAATAAATCACTGCCAAATCCACTGTCATGAAGCTTCTCCCCTATATTTTCAACTAAAAGTTTTAAAGTTGTAGCTCTTATGTTTAGGTCTTTGATCCATTTTGAGTTAGTTTTTGTATATAGTGTAAGGTAAAAGTCCACTTTCTTTCTCTTGTATGTGTTTTGCATCCAGTTTTCCCAGCACAATTTGCTGAAAAAGCTGTCCTTTTCCTATTGAGTGGCCTTGGCACCCCTGACAAAAATAATTTGGTCATATATGCAAGGGTTTATTTCTGGGGTCTCTATTCTAGAATATTTTTCTATATATATCTGTCTTTCTGTTAATATTATTGTTTTGATTACTTGGGCTTTGCAATAAACTTTGAAATCAGGCAGTGTGAGAATTCCAGTTTTGTTCTTCTTTTCCAAGACTGTTCTGGCTATTCATTGTCACCTGAGATTCCATATGAATTTTAGGATGGATTTTTGTATTTCTGGGGGGGAAAAAAAAAACACATCACTGGAATCTTGATAGTATTGCATTGGATCCATATATCACTTTGTATAGTATTGGCATCTTAACATATTAAGTCTTCCATGAGCACAGGATGTCTTTCCATTTACTAGTGACTTCCTTAATTTCTTTCTGCAACATTTTGTAGCTTTACACCTCAATTTATTCCTAAGTATTTTATTCTTTTTGAGGCTATTGTAAATGGAATTGTTTTCTTAATTCCTTTTCAGATTGTTTACTGTTAGTGTATTAAAAAAAGCAACTGATTTTTTTGTGTTGGTTTTGTATCCCGCTGCTTTGTTGAATTTATTAGTTCTAACAGTTTTTTATGGAATACATAGGGTTTTATATGTATAAGATCATGTCACCCGTGAAGAGAAGATTTTACTTCTTCCTTTCCAATTTGGATGCCTTTTTCTTGCCTAATTGCTAAAGCTAGAGCTTCTAGTACTGTGTTGAATAGAAGTGACAAGAGTGGGCATCATTGTTCTGTTTCCTGACCTTAGAGGAAAGTCTTTGTCTTTCAACATTAAGTATGATGTTGGCTATCTGCTTTTCATATTTTGAGATAATTTCCTTCTATTCCTAGTTTATTATTTTTATCATGAAAGGGTATTAAATTTTGTCAGATGCTTTCTCTGGATCAATTGAGATGATCATGTGGTTTTTTTCTGTCATTTTGTTTATGCAATGTATTATATTGATTGAATTTCATATGTAGAATTATCCTTGCATTCCAGGAATATCCCACTTGGTCATGGTATATAATCCTTTTAATGTGCTGCCAGATTCTGTTTGCTAGTTGTTCTTTCTTTCTTTTCTTTTTCTTTCTTAAGATTTTTACATCAATATTCATCAGGGAAATTGGTCTGTAGTTTTCCAGTAGTGTCTTTGTCTGGCTTCAGTATCAGGGTAATGTTGACCTCATGCCATGAATTGAAAGTGTTTCCTCCTCTTCAATTTTTGGAAGAGTTTGAGGAGGATTGGTGTTAAATATTCTTCAGATGCTTGGTAGGATTCACCCATGAAGCCATCTGGTCCTAAACTTTTTTTGTTGTGAGACTGTTGAATATTCCTTCAATCACCTTACCAGTTACAGGTCTTTTCAGATTTTCTATTTCTTCATGATTCAGTCTTTGTAGATTGTGTGTTTCTAGTAATTTGCCCATTTCATCTGGCTTATCCCATTTGTTGGCATATATCTGTTCATCATACTCACCTATAATCCTTTTCATTTCCATAAAATCAGTTGTAATATCCCCTCTTTCATTTCTAATTTCAGTTGAGTCTTCTTTCTATTCTAGTCAATTCAGCTAAAGGTGGTTTGTCAATTTTGTTGATTTTTTTGAAGAAAACAATTCTGGTTTTATTTTTTCCCTGTTTTTTTCATTCTCCATTTTGTTTATCTCTGCTCTAATTTTTATTACTTCCTTTCGTCTGCTAAATCTGGAGTTTGTTCTTCTTTTTCCAGTTCCTTAAGATGAAAATTTAGGTTGTCAATGTGAGATCTTTCTTCTTTTTAATGTAAGCTTTTACAGCTATAAATATCCCTCTTAGCACTGCTCTCACAGCATCTCACATGTTTTGGTTCATTGTGTTTTCATTTGCATTAATCTCAAGATATTTTCTAATGTCCCTTTTAATTTCTTCTTTACTCATAGCTTGCTCAGACTGAGTTTAATCCCATACATTTATGAATTTTCCAGTTTTACTTCTGCTACTGACTTCTAGTTTCCCTATATTTTGATCAGAAAAAAATACTGTGTGATTTCAATTTTTCAAAATTTATTAAGACTTTTTGTGGCCTACCATATGGCTTATCCTAAAGAATATTCCATGTGCTCCTGACAAAAATGTGTATTCTGCTATTGTTAGGTGATTTGCTCTGTATATATCTGTTTGGTCCAATTGGTCTATAGTGTTGTTCAAGTTTTCTATTTCTTAATTGATCTTCTGTCTGATTGTTCTATCCATTATTGAATGTGGGAATGTGGGGGTACTGAGGTTTCCTACTATTATTATAGAGCTATTTCTCCCTTCAGTTCTGTCAGTGTTTGCCTCATATATTTAGGACTTCTGATGTTTGGTGCATCTATGTTTATAACTGTTAACTCTTCTTGGTGAACTGACCCTTTTATCATAATATAATGCCCTTCTTTGTCTCATAACAGTTTTTTATTTAAAGTCCATTTTGTATGATAAATAGCCACCTCTACTCTCCTTTGGTTACTATTTACATGGAATATCTTGTTTCATCCTTTCACTTTTAATGTGTGTGTCCTTAGATCTAAAGTGAGTCTCCTGTAAACAGCATATAGTTGGATACTGGCATTTTTTATCCATTCTTCTAAGCCATGACTTTTCATTGTGGAGTTTAATACATTTACACATAAAGTACAATTAATCAGTGATAGACAAAGACTTACTTTTGCCATTTTGTTATCTTCTGTATTCTTATAGCTTGTCTCTCATTTCCTTCCTTACTGCCTGCCCTTTTTATTTAGTTGATTTTTTTTGTAGTGACATGTTTTGATTCCCTTCTCATAGCCTTTTGTGTATATTTTCTTTGTGGTTACCATGAAGATCACACACACACACACAAAAAAAACCCCTAAAGTTACAACAATATATTTTAAACTTCAATTGCATACAAAACCTCTACTCCTTTACAGCTCCACATCTCTCCCCACAGCTTTTTGTTACTTATACCATGTACTCATTAACACATATTTATAATTATTTTATGCATATTTCTTTATACTCCTATAAAAAACAAAAAATGGAATTATAAGCCAAAATTAAAATTATACAGGTTTTTATATTTGCCCCTGTATTTCTTTTTATTTGATCAGTCTGACCAAGATTTATCAATTTTATGTACCTTTTCAAAAAAAAATCAATGTGGGACCCCTGGGTGGCTCAGTCAGTTAAGCATCTGCCTTTGGCTCAGGTCATGATCCCAGCATCCTGGGATGGAGTCCCGCATCGGGCTCCTTGCTCAGTGGGACTCCCTCCCTCTGCCTGACGCTCCCCCTACTTGTGCACTCTCTCTCTGACAAACAAAATCTTTAAAAAAAAAAAAAATCAATGCTTGGTTCATTGATGTTTCTCTGTTGTTTTCTGTTGCATTGAATTCCACTCATCTATTTTTTTCCTTCATTCTACTTACACTGAGTCCACTCACCTCTTATTTTTCCAGCTTCCAAAGGGGGGAGCTGTGATCACTGATTTTAGATATCTCTTTTCTTTTTAGAGATTTTATTTATTTATTTTAGAAACACACAGAGAGAGAGAAGGCACACAAGCTGGGGGGTAGGGCAGAGGGAGAGAGAGAGAATCTCAAGCAAACTCTGTGCTGAGCATGGAGCCTGACACTGGGCTCAATCCTAGGACCCTGAAATCATGACCTGAGCTGAAATCAAGAGTCAGACACTTAACTGACTGAGCCACCCAGGCACCCCGATATCTCTTTACTGCTATACGCATTAGAAACTCTAAATTTCCCTCTAAGCACTGCCTTAGCTGTACCTCATAAATTTTGTATTTTCCTTATCTTTTGTTTGAAAATACTTTCTAAATTCCCTTGTGATTTCTTTCTTAAACAATGGATTTCTTAGAAGTGATTTTCTGGGGGGCACCTGGCTGACTCAGTGGGGCACGCAACTCTTGATCTCAGGGTTGTGAGTTTGAGCCCCACATTGGGTGTGGAGATCATTTAAAATTAAATCTTTTTTTTAAAAAGTTTTTTTTTAATTTATAAACATTTGAGGGCTTTTCTGGATGTACAATATTAGTGTTCATTTCTCATTAAATTCAAGTGAGGACAGAATATATACTCCATGTCTTTCATCTTCTGAGATCAACTGAGATTTCTTTTATGACCCAGAGATGAACTATCTGGATGAACATTCCATATGCACTTAAAGGATGTGTAATCTGCACTTATCGGGTGCGGTATTTTATAGATGTCAGTGAGGTTGAGGTAGGTCAGTCAGTGCACTTTTCAAGTCCTCTATCCTTACTGATTTTTCTGCTCCATCAGTTCCTAAGAAAGGGTGTTAAAATCTGCAATGTTTGTGGATTTGTCTATTTCTCCCTTTAGCTGTTGTTTTGCCTTGTGTTTTTGAAGCTTTACTATTTGCTACATACACATTTATAATTGTTATGTCATGCTTATGAACTGACCCTTATATCATTACAAAATTATGTTTGTCTCTAATAATTCTCCTTAGTTTAGTCTATCTTATCTGATATTTAATATAGCTATTCCAACTTTCTTATGCTTATTGTTTTCATTTTACATCTCTTTACATTCTACATCTCTTTCAATTTACTTATCTTTGTATTTTAAAGTATGTCTCTTAAAAATAACATACAATCGGTTCTTGGCTTTTTTAATCCAATATAACAACCACTGCCTTTGGATTGGACTGTTGAGTCCATTTACATTTAATGTAATTATTGATATAGTTCTATTAAGTCTGCCATGTTGCTATTTGTTTTGTATTTATCCCATCTCCTCTTTGTTCCTCTGTTCCTCTTTCCCTACCTTCTTTTGTGTTGACTACTTTACTGTATTCCATTTTAATCCTTTTAGTTATATTTCTTCCTGGTTACAGGTCTATTATATTTTTAGTACTTGTTCAAGGTATGTGCTATGCAACATCTAATACGGCTCCCAATGATCCCCATCTCCTGGTATTCATACCCTTGTATATAAGCCCTTTTCCTTGAGTGTACACTGAACCTAATGATTTACTTCTAATAACCTGAATCTAACACAAGTGACAGGCTATCACCTCCAAGATTAGTTTACAAAAAGACCCTGGTTTCCAACTTGCTTATTCTCTCTAATGCAAACAAACTGCCATATTGCATGCTGTCCATTGGAGAAGTCTAAACAACAAAAAACTGAGGGAAGCCTGTGAAGGAAAGCCATAAGACGAGGCCCTCAGACAAACACCCCACAAATACTTTGCAGCTTTATAAGAGAACCTGAGCCACAAATCCCAGCTACGTCATGTACACAAGTTAATAAATGTTTATTGTTTTTAAGCTGCTAAGACTTGGAGTAATTTGTTATGCAGCAATAGATAATGACTAATACAGATTTTGGTACTTGGAAGGGAGGTACTGCCTAAAAATGTGGAAATGTCATTTGAACCAGATAGTAGTTGGGAGTCTGGAAGGACTTTAAATAGTATGCTAGAGAAAGACAAAATTGACTTGAAGAAGCTGTAGGTAGAAATCTGGAATTTGAGGACATTGCCAGTGAGAGCTCAAGATGAAGTGAGAGGCATGTTATTAAAAACCAGAGGAAGAGGGATCCTTTTTATATAGTGGCAGAAAGCCACACTTCAGTAACATGTAAAATAGAAAATGTTGTTAATAAATTGGGTAAGTGGGGCACCTGGGTGGCTCAGTCGGTTAAGTGGCTGCCTTCGGCTCAGGTCATGATCCCAGGGTCCTGGGATCGAGCCCCGCATCAGGCTCCCTGCTCGGCGGAGAGCCTGCTTCTCCCTTTCCCTCTGCCTGCCGCTCTGCCTACTTGTGCTCTCTATCTCTGTTAAATAAATAAAAATCTTTTAAATAAATAAATAAATAAATAAATAAACTGGGTAAGTGACATGGTGAAGGAGATTCCCAAGCAAAGTATTTCTTGTTGCCTACAGTAAAATGCAAGAGGAGAGTAATAAATTAAAAGAAAAAAGAACCAGGGCTTCATGGTTTTAAAAATTCTCAGTCTCCAGCTGGCAAAAGATGCTAAAGTAAGAAATGGCATCCAAGTGAAGTTTGGGCACTGCCTAGAGATAAAGCCAAGAGTATAAATGAAAAACCTTTTTTTAAGATCAAAAAGATTAAAGGTGGTACATCAGGGTACTATACATTAACACGTAGAGACCTTTAAAAAAGATTAAGCCTATGCCATACAGATTCTCTCAGTCAAACAACAGAGTCTCTAGAAAGGTTATGGTCATTGTCCCTCAATCTTCTCAGAAGAACCCAATGTGGAAAGGGAATCTCAATGAGATTAATACATGTGGCTTTTGTCTAATGGAATGAACATGAATGAGATGTACAGGAGGTCTACAAAGTTTTTGAGAAAATTATATCAGAGAGAGAGAGACTTCTCTCCTGGACTGAAAAGATAGAGTACAAAATGAAAAGGGGCCACTGGACCCCCAAAATTCTGGAAGGAAGCAGGTCGAGAAAACTACTCAGCTGCAAATACATGCTATCTTTCATGAAAAAGGAAGAACTCAGAAGACAGAATCAAGAATCCAGTGGAAGGAGCCAAGAGACATGGAATATTATTCCCAGGTCTTAAGCCTTAATTAAGGAATTTTTAATATTTGTCCAACTGGATTTTAGAATTGCTATGGACCAGTGACTACTATGTGCCTCTTATTATTCTCCTTTTTAGAAATGTCTATAGTGATTATTGTAGTTGGGTGTGTGGGGAGCAGGTAACTATTTTTTTTTTTTTTAAGATTTTATTTATTTGAGAGAGAGAGAATGAGAGAGAGAGAACACATGAGAGTGGATAGGGTCAGAGGACGAAGCAGACTCCCTGCCGAGCAGGGAGCCCGATGCGGGACTCGATCCAGGGACTCCAGGATCATGACCTGAGCCAAAGGCAGTCGCCCAACCAACTGAGCCACCCAGGCACCCGGGAGCAGGTAACTATTAAAACAGACATTTCTTCAAAGAAGATATACGAATGGCCATTAAGCACATGAAAAGATGCTCAGCATAATTAGTTATTAGGGGAATGCAAATTAAAACCATAATGCAATACCACTACATGCCCATTAAAATGACCAAAATCAAAAACACTGATAATACCAAGAGCTGAGGATGTGAAAAAACTGAAACACTCACACATTGCTAGTGGGGATGTAAAACGGTACTGCCACATTGGAACATAGCTTGATATTTCCCTTAAAAAGTTAACTATACACTTATCATATAACCCACTGCTAGATATCTACCCAAAAGAAATGAAAAACACGTATTCAAACAAAAATTTGCAATATGAATGTCCATAGCAGCATTATTCATCATAAACTATAGATACATGCAACATGAACTTCAGTAATAACACACTAAGGGCGCCTGGGTGGCTCAGTCGGTTAAGAGGCTGCCTTCGGCTCAGGTCATGATTCCAGGGTCCTGGGATCGAGCCCCGCGTCAGGCTCTCTGCTCGGTGGGGAGTCTGCTTCTCCCTCTCCCTTTGCTGCTCCCCCTGCTTGTACTCTCTCGCTTGCACTCTCTGTCTCTCAAATAAAATCTTTAAAAAATAATAACACACTAAGTGAAAGAACCAGATGCAATAAGACTATATAGTTTATGATTCCACTCATATGAAATTTCTAGAAAAGGCAAAACTATAGGGACAAAAAACAGATCACTGCTTGCCTGGGCCTTGGACTGTAATTCCGTATTATAAAGACATTAATTCTTCCCAAATTGATCTACAAACTCAATACATTCCCAATCACAATCTCAACGGAGGGGTGTCTGTGTGTGTGTGTATAAACTGGCAAGCTATTTATAAAATTTAAATGAGAATGTAAAGAGCCAAGAAGAGCATACACTACACTACTAAAAATCAAGATTTATTTCAAAGCTACAGTAATTAAGGCAGCATAGAATAGCACACAGATAGACAAACAGACCAATGGAGGAGGTAAGAGTCCAGAAACAAACCCCCACAAATAAGATTTCCTAGTTTACAATAATAATGCCAACTACAGGAATGGGGAAAGAATGGCTTTTTTTTTTCTTAAGATGCTGGATCAAATGGCTATCCGCCATCCTAGGCCCGTGGCAGGGGGGTGTGGCAGGGAGCCCTACCTCACTTCATATGTAAAGATCAACTCCAGTGTAGCACACGCCTAAACTAGAAGGATAAAATTAGAAAGCTTCTAGAAGCTAACATAGGCAAGTATCTCCATGATCCTGGGATAGGTAAGGCAAGAAATCTTAAACAGGACACACAAAAAAGAAGCACAAACAATATCAGAGACAAGTAACAAATAAAACTATATTATAATTTAATATACTCAACAGAACACACAGTGAAAGTAGGAGAAGATATTTGCCATACATGTATCAACAAACAATTTGTATACAGAATATATAAAGAATTATGACAAATCAATATAGAAAAGACTGACAAACTATTTTTCATTAAAAAATGAAAGGAACTTCACCAGATGGCCAAAAAGCATGGGGAAAAGTGCTCGATGTCATTAGTCATGAGGGAAAATGCAAGTTAAAACACCATACTAGAATTGCTAAAACTAAAAGAAACTAACAAATCAAGTGCTGGGAAAGATGGGGAGCCACAGACTCTGAAGTTCTACCATGGAAATGTAAATTGCTATAACCATTTGGGAAAATTCTTTGGCAGTATCTACTGTAATTACACTTCCAAGTCAACATAGTGTACATATGTGCACTAAAAGACATGTAAAAGAATGTTCACAGCAGAATTATTTATAATAGCCAAAACCTGGAAAAAACCCAAATGCCCAGTAACAGTAGAATGGATATATAAATGTGATATATTCACACAGCAGTAAAATTTTAAAAAAATAATAATCCATTGCTAAATGCAACAACATGCACCAATCTCCCAACATACTGTTGAGCCAATGAAACTAGAAAAAAATGAACATACTTTATGAATCAGAAACAGTTAAAACTAATCTATGGTGATATAATGCAGAATAGTGGTTACTCTGGGGGTCTGATAAATGACTGGGAAGGAGCAAGACAGAGGTTTCTGGAGAGCTGGTGATATTCTCTATCTTGATTTAAAAGGTGGCTATATTAAGGTATTCATTTTGTAAAACTTCATCAAGATTGAGATTGTGTGTCTTGTTGTATGTTACATGTTGATTTTAAAAGTTTGCCACAAAGATTGAACTACAGCTACATTTATTAACATGGATGAATCTGAGAAATATAATGAGAAAAAGAAGCTTCAAAATAATATATAAAGTATGGTCCCACTTATATAACGTAAAGCAAAGAAATGATTAACACAAAAGACAGGAAAATGATCCTCTCAGAAGATGGGAAGAGGAGCCAAGAGGGAAGGACACCCAAAGGTCTCCTGGAGTACTATAACGTGCTATTTCTTGGGTGGGCCAAAAGTATAGGGATGTTTATTTTGTAATTGTTCTTTAGAGTGTACCGGTATATTTTCATACACTTTTTACATGTATGCTATTTCACAGTTGTAAAATATCACAAGATTAACACAACTCCTACACAACTACTGCATTATAGATGATCAGAAAATTAAAGCAAGAACTAACTAGATTTCATGTCTTTGCATTCATCTGAGCAGCGGGTAATAATGTTATACACCATCTGAAGAATTGTCTTAAGGTATTGCTAAATACAAATGAAACATAAAAATAAATAGCAACAATTAATAATGCAGTAAACTATCAAGTAACACTGAAAATAAGAAAATAAAAATAACTTTCAATGATCCATGACGTATTTATTTTAATTTTTCAAAGGGAACTTTATTAGGAATAAAAACAAAAACTAAACGAAAAAAAAAATTAGATGTTTGACAAAACTAAAAAATGACCAGAGATTCATAAACTTAAGACTTCATGTTTTCCCCATTTCCTACCTTAAAATAACACATGTAATTTTAAAAATTAAAAGTAAAAACCATCTTTAAAAGTCATACAATTAAGTCAACATTTATTAATAGATCTCTGGTTTAACAGTACAACACTTAGAGAGTATTTTAATTCCCTTAAAATTAAGTTTTACAGTAATATACTTTGCTTACTGTCATCCTTTTTTGTTTATTAAAAGGACAATCAAAACTGTTCAGTATTATGATCTCACAAAAAGAAACTTGCCTGTGAAATAAAAAGATGCTATTACAAAGCCCCACTCACTAAAAATTTTTTTAAAAAGTGACTACCTTTGTCAAAAATCTGACTCACTAAAAAAAAAAAAAATACCTAAGAGAAAAGCAAGGCCATTCTTTTCAAAGCAATTCCATCTCAGTTACAATTTGTTGCCACTTCCTTGCCTTGGTAAACACCGAAGAATGATATTTAATTAGCACATGAATGTTGAAAGTTAATGAGTAGTTAAGTGGTTTTATGAGAGTGAAATGTTATGTTTTATGGAATACCCTAAGAAACAGTTTCCATTCTTCATTTATATAGCAGACTTATTTCTAGAGCTCAAGGTTAAATGGCCAATTTACCAAAAATATCAAATTAGTCAGATATAATCCATCCTAAGTGTTCTATCCAAACAAAATGGCGAAAAAAATTTAAGAAAAATGGTTAATTTTTCTTTCTTTCAAAAATATTTATTCACAAGAGCTCCTCTGAAACCTGAGACTGACTGAAAGAAAAGCAACTAGGTGTTGATCATGGGTGATTATCATCAATGAAGAGATACCTGTGAAATTACAAGGAAGCACAGAAAAAAGGTCTCCTATGGAGCAGAGGCGGTTTATATGCACCAACACCCAACTCCTAGCTCCTGTCTGCATCCCACTGCCCTATCTAGACGGCAGCTCTCTACTAGTAGGTCAGGCTTTACAATGGCCCGGCCGAAGACCCAGGTCTATAGCTCCAAGCCCAATACAGCAGCCACTAAATCACATATGGCTATTTAAATTAATTGCCATGTAAAATTCAGCTTCTCCGTCACACTAATCGCATTTCAAGTGCTTAGTGGTCATATGTGAATAGTGGCTACTGTGTTGGACAGCATAGCCATAGACCATTTCTATGCAGAAAGTTCTACTGGACGGTGCTGCTGCAGAATATAGCTTTGCCCAAACAGTGGGGCTATTCGTAACTATAATGAATGTACCTAGTGAACATTTAAGGATGTTTTACTATGTGTAATCCCAACCATATTTATTTATGCCACTGGATATAAAGAATCCCTAGGAAGGAAAGGTACTGATCAGCTCCCCCATATATTCATCTAACGATTTAGGAGCAGGGGCTATTTACAGTATTAATGTCATTCACATATAAAAATAGAGCCTAACAAAGTAAAAAGATTTTTTTGTGGTTTTTTAAGTATCCAGACTAAAAAATTACATCATTATTTTTCAAGTGAGAAATGTTTTTTTCACAGAGATCAACATCTCAATCACAATTACATTTTCATTATACTTGATCACCATCTGCTGGCCATGCTGGTAAACTGCACAAGCAAATTAAATGCTAGCTGTTAATGGGAGACATTTTTAAAGGACATACATACTACATAGTCCCAGCTTTTTGCTGCAATGCATTCCTGGAAAACCACATCATAAAGAGGATCGTTGTAAAACAAATCATATTTTCCATAAGGGCAGGGCTATAATTAGATTCTTCATTCCAAACTAAAATCTGGCATCAAATAACCCATGGAAGATCTCATTAAAGCAAGATGCAAAAATTATAGTCCTCTATAATCACTTAAAATAGGATAATTATTCTCCAAGTCCTTTCTTATAGGTATGAACAAATTTATTATTTAGAGGACAGAACATAAATTGAAAGATAAAACTTTAATTCATATAAAGATAACCTAAATCTAATATGGTAAAAGTAATATACAATAAATAATAATTCTGTTTGCACACTCCTAGAATTTTTATGTAATCTAGATGGTAGCTCTTTATAAAATGGCATCTAAAGAAATCCAAACCAATGCCTACTTTTTCATGAACAAAGTCCTCTAAAATAAGCAGAATCCATGTGTTTCTTCCACTAGGGAGCAGGCTGATTCATCTTTATTCCCCTCCACCCTCTCCTAACGCATAACTCTTAAGCAAAGTTTCAAGTAAAAATAGTAAGTGGTATGAAAGCATTCTTTTTTATTTTTTCTATCCTAGCCCCAACTTCATTTTGGTGATAAGCTACCAAACCACATCATATTTCACTGAAAAGTCATAAAAATAATTACAAGCCATTAAAAAGAAGCTTCAAAACATTTTTCACAGAATCATAAGACAAGAATACAACTTATTATCTTTGTGTTCTGTGTTTGGGATAATGCACAAAAAGAGACAACATGAACTTATGTCTAACTATTACTTTGGCAGCTTCTAATTCAGGGTATGGCCAAATGCAAAAAAAAAAAAAGTGGGGTGTGGGGCCAGCTACATTGTATTCCTTCTATCTGAGGGGAAAGGGATTTGCTGAGTTACCTAAATAAAGATTCCTTCGAAGCCTCTTTTAAAATACTTTTACCCTCTTTATTCTGAGTGTGCAGGATTCATACTTAACCATGAGAACCTTTCTGCATAGCCATTAATTTATTTTTCTCAAGAACACAACGATTTTTAGTAACTCAAAATAACTGACCAATGGATTTTAAGATAATATCTTTAGGAAGATTAGATAATTAGAGAAGCAAAAGAATGGTCAAACAAACTAACAAGCAAGCCCCTGCAGGAACTATTAAAATCCCAATCACCATGCCAGTGACGGTGGTCGCAACAGCTAACACTTTCCCACGTCCCATGTCAGAGGCTCTAGATCTCCACTTTACAAATGATGAAACCAGGCTTTAGGGAAATTAAGTAACTTGCCTGAGGACACATGGTTGCCAAGTGTCAGAAGTGAGATTTGAACAAAGGCAAACTGCCTCATTTCAGCTCAACCTAGAAATAACCAAGAACAAAGGCACAGTCGCCCAGGACTGCTGATGCAGCTCAAGTGGGGAGAAAGATGGATGAAAGTGGAATTTCCATATTTGCTGCAAAAAGTACTCGTGCCTACATGGTACACTAGAAAGAACATGAGGTCTGGAATCATCAAGACCTAGATTCTGAAACCGGATCCATGACTGGGAAAGTGGCACGACCTTACTGAAGCTGTTACCTCATCTATAAATACAAAGGGCCATCATGTCAACCTCACAGAACTGTAGAAAGGATGAAATCTGATAACTTATAAAAGATTTCTAGAATAGTATCTAGCATACAGTAGATGCTCCATAAATGGTACAACTTGTCCCACTTGATTTCTGTTTTAACAAACTAGAAATACAAGTGAAATCCACAAGTATTTATTTATTGGGAAAATTTCAATCTTACGTTTAAACTTGTATATTTGTTTCTTATAGTTAAATGTGCATCACTAATGTTAATGATGTGTATGCCCAAACATCTTAAGAAGACGATATTTTGGAGGGCAACTTAACAGAATCTATCAAAAAATAAGTGTGTAGACTATTAAAAATAACACAGACACATGTACAAAATAAAAGTTTTTAAGTTTCCACACTTGACTAGTCCCACACTCTAAAGGTAAAACTGTTTCAAATGTGGCACCCAGAAATATCCCTTACACATGTACAGATACATATCCACATATCCTCTTTAAAATATACATACACACATATAAGTGGAAGCTTACTATACTTTTATATACTTCTTTTAAATTCATATATCTTAGAGATCTCTCCATACTAGCCCATACAGATTTTTCTTACCAACGCACAAGATGTTGTACCTACTAATAATCCCACCAATAGTTTATCCATTAAATTTGTTAATGTACCTAGCTACTGAAACAGTGATTTCTTTTCTGGGCATCAGTAATACTCCAAAATACATGCAGCTGCATAATGATCTATGTACCAAAATGTTAACTAAAGCATTCTTTATAATAATAAAGAATTAAAAGCAACAGAGACAGGTTAAATTAGGTTAAATTATAGTAAATCCACACTATGGATTAGGATCTGTAATTAAAAAGACTACACAGACTGCATGACAGGTTCAGACATGGTTAAGTGGCAAAAGAGCAAGTCTCAGAATAGTACATACAGTATAAACGAACATAACTCTTTAATTACATTTGTGTGGCTATGTGTCTACTGCAGAATGATACACACCAAATTGCTGATGACTATTACATCCCATGAGGCAAGTGGAATAGGAGGACCTGGAGAGAAGGACTTTGACTTTTTACTCCACATATTTCTACATTGAGGTTTTTACAAGAAACATGTATTGTATATAGTTTGTATAATTTCCTAAAATGAGGATAAAAACTGTATTAGTCATCTATTGCTGCCTAACGAATTACCACAAACTGAAGAGTTTTAAACAACACATGTATACTTTACATATGTTCTCATAGTTTCTGTGGGTCAGAAGTCTAAGTACAGCTGAGCTGGGTCCTCTGCTTAGGGCCATACGAGGCTGCCATCATGGTTTGCCCAGAGCTGGGTTCTCATCTGGAGGCTCTATTGGGGAAGGATCCACTTGCCCCGCTCGCATGGTTGTCAGCAGCATTCAGCTCCTTATAGCTAGAGAATTCATGGCAGCCTGCTTCTTCAAAGCCAGCAAGGAAAACACAGCAAGACTCTAGAGTCAGTCCACTGGCAGGACAGAGTCTTACGTATCATAATGTAATCATGGAAGGGACATCCCAACACCAGTGCCATATTCTATTAGTTAGAAGCAAGTCACAGGTCCTGCCCACACCCAAGAAGTAGGGATTATACAAGACTGTGAACACCCAGAGGAGGACCACGGAGCCACCTGAAAGTCTGTCTGCCACAAAGATAATTAAGGTCTTTACCGGATCACAGTGGTAAGTATCTGAAGGATGACCAGGAAGCAATATATATGGATACAGCTCATGGTTGCAGAACTAAATGAAATCAGCCAAACTGTACAGGGATGAGATCTAAGTCTATGGTCTCATCAGTAACATTTTGTAAAACCATGCTCCAAACTCAAATATAAGTAAAATATTTCACTGTCAAGAAAATAAGCAGATATTTGACATTTAAATGCAGTAATAGATCTCTAAAAAAAATAGCAAAATGATTTGAAAAGTGGTTTTTCTAAAAGAAAACAGAGGTAATAACCTAAACTTAAACCAAGAAATATGAAAAAGGAAAGCAAAGAGTAAAACCAGGATGGAATCAGCTATGTGTCAAAGCTGTCTGACGTGAAATACTAAGTTTACTAGCGTATGATGTGTATTTGGTGGGGGGAGGAAAAAAAAGCATGAGAATAAGCATGATAGACTATAACCTCATACTACTTCTAACATGTTTAGAATGAAGCTACACCCCGTATCCTACAGGAAGAATAAAGGTAAAGGAAAGGTTGGGGCGCCTGGGTGGCTCAGATGGTTAAGCGTCTGCCTTCAGCTCATGTCATGATCTCAGGGTCCTGGGATCGAGTCCCGCATCAGGTTCCCTGCTCAGTGCAGAGCCTGCTTCTCCCTCTCCCTCTGCCACTCCCTCTGCTTGTGCTCTTCTGTCTATCTCTCTGTCAAATAAATAAATAAAATCTTTAAAAAAAAAAAAAAAAGGAAAGGTGCCACCTCTACTGAATAGGGAGGCCTAACAAAGAGGCTTCAAAAGGGCTCTGCATCTTTAATAATATGAAAAGGCTAGGACACAAACAGCATAATCTAAAATGCCATTAGAAATACTTCACATACAAAAAGGTCTAAGTAAAGCAGGATTTTATAAAGTGATCAAAAAAGAAACACTAAGGGGGAATATCTTTTAAGATTAAAGAGGTTTTTCAAAGGACAAGTTGAAGTGGTTGTAAAATTTATGAGGCAGCATTAAACTTCAGTTCTAAGTAACAATAAATTATTCACTATAAAAACATACATGTGTCAAATATTATAAGCCTCTTAAACTTTTTAAAACAATTTCTTACAGAACTGATTAGATGTATTAGGTCAACACTAGCAGATACTAACTTTTTCATTAGCACAGTATGACCACTCAGTAAAGGAACAACTTTAGAAAAATGAAGACAGACCATCAGTAGACTCTTCACCACCACTTCTGATCTCATCTCACACATTATGTATTTGGCTTTTAAATCAACTGTATTGCCCTTAGCTAAAGTAAAAGTCAGTTTTATTTTTTAAATGCCTTCATGTATATAAAATTACAAATATCTGTTAATTCATGTACATGTGGATTAGAATTTTAAATCAAATTAACATTTGAAAATAGACTGAATTAAATTAAGAGAAAAATAGAAGAAAAGTTACTCTGAGAAGTTTTGTTTTTATAGCACTAACCGGCCCTTAGCATTCATGGTATTCTGACACTTGACCAGAAAGATATTTCAGTATATCTTTTCCAGCTCACTGTCTTTCTATTCCTCATGGTATGTGAAGGGCACCTCTATAGCCTATATCCACACTTCTCTTAACTTCTTCTAAAATGTATCCTTTCCTCAACTTGTCCTGAAAGGTTTTTTTTTTGAATCCTCATGGGCCATTCTCTCTGTCACAATCTACCTGTCTCTAAAGGTTTCTGTACAGATTAAATTAAGTATGTGGCAGTGCCTAACACAATTCATTCATTCATACATGTAAGCATTCAACAAATATAAATACTTACGGAGTTCCCAAGAGGTTCCTGCCCAGCGCTAGGTGCTGGAAACACAGTGCAAATAGGCAAGGCACAGTCCCTGCCTCATGACATTTACAATCTAGCACAGAGGACAGATATGGAACCTTTGCACATCATGAGTGCAACAAGGAAACACAAAGTCCCTAAAACAGACCTGGGGTGTCAAGTAAGACTTTTTTGAATTGCAAGATCTGAAGGACAGAGAAGGACCAAAGGACTGCCTGCTTTTCCCATCAATTATTTAAGTATTATATAACTGATAGCTAATGCCTCATATCTGAATAACTGGCATTACGTGCCATTTTATTACAGGTGAGCAACAAAGAAAAAGAAGTTATATGTTAAAATTGTGGAGATTTTACTATGGTATCATTTTCCAGAAAAGTCACTGAGTAATATTTGAAGAATATTCTCACTATGTTTTCTTAAACTTTATCCTCTGTTCCAAGGAAGAAAAGCCCACTCACCTGGACTCCATGAGATCTCACATCTATTTCCTACCCTAATTTTACACACATCTCAATCTTCACGAATATCCCCACAACTACACATAACCACTATATGGAAATTATCCATGCACCTCTCTTCCCTACTTATCTAAAACAACCGTTAGAAATCCAGTGTCTGTCTCTGAAGAAGACATACAAATGGCTAACAGACACATGAAAAAATGCTGATCATCATTAGCCATCAGGGAAAGCCTGGTGATGGGTACTGAAGAGGGCACGTACTGCATGGAGCAATGGGTGTTATACGCAAATAATGAATCATGGAACACTACATCAAAAACTAATGATGTACTACTCTATGGTGATTAACATAATTAAATAAAATTTTTAAAAATTAATTAAAAAATTTTTTAAAGCTATTATATAAGTAAATTATAAAAAAAAAAAACCACATTGAGATACCACCTTACACCAGTTAGAATGGCAAAAATTGACAGGGCAAGAAACAACAAATGTTGGAGAGGTTGTGGAGAAAGGGGAACCCTCTTACACTGCTGGTGGGAGTGCAAGTTGGTACAGCCACTTTGGGAAACAGTGTGGAGGAGCCTCAAAAAATTAAAAATAGAGCTACCCTATGACCCAGCAACTGCACTCCTGGGTATTTATGCCAAAGACATAGATGTAGTGAAAAGAAGGGCCATATGCACCCCGATGTTCATAGCAGCAATAGCCAAACTGTGGAAAGAGCCGAGATGTCCTTCAACAGATGAATGGATAAAGAAGATGTGGTCCATACATATAATGGAATATTACTCAGCCATCAGGAAGGATGAATACCCAATTTTTACATCAACATGGATGGGACTGGAGGAGATTACGCTAAGTGAAATAAGTTAAGCAGAGAAAGTCAATTATCATATGGTTTCACTTATTTGTGGAACATAAGGAATAGCATGGAGGACATTAGAAGGAAGGGAAATATGAAGGGGGAGATTCGGAGGGAGAGACGAAGCATGAGAGACTATGGACTCTGAGAAACAAACAAGGTTTTAGGGGGATGGGTTAGCCCGGTGATGGGTATTAAGGAGGGCACGTACTGCATGGAGCACTGGGTGTTATGTGAAAACAATGAATCATGGATCACCACATCAAAAACTAATGATGTATTGTATGGTAATTAACACAATATAATAAAATTAAATTAAAAAAAAAGAAATCCAGTGTCTGTAGGATCTGGGTAACAAATGAGTGATTATGCTGCCAGATGTAGGGGTAGTCTTCACTTCTACAAAGATGCAGTCTCTCTCCTCTTTTTGAGTCATATGATCCCTCTTCATCTACCTTTCTTCTTTCCACTTGTGACAGAATGTAAAAATGTGAATAGAAATACTTCTTTCACCTCTCAACCCTTCTTCTTAAAAGGGAAAAAAAGCTCATACTCCACAAGAGATGCAACCGACCTCAAAATTAGTGTCAAAAATGAGCAGCAAATAATGAAGGCATGCTGCATTAGGAGAGTAATCAAGTATTACTTATCTCCAATCTATGGCTGTCTTCTGCAAAAACAACTGGATCTCCAGTTTTTTAAATAGTCCAAAAAAATTAGGTGTTTATATGAAATTCCCCAATTATTAATTTTTAATAATTCATTCAAAAATCTTTAGAGACACTATATAAGTCAAACAAAACAAATCTATCCACATGATTCATTCAGTCCAAGAAGATCACCAGTTTCCAACCTCTGCTCAGCTCCAAGACATGGGAAACTAGTTCACCTTTATACCATAATCTCCATATTCATTACCTAGAAAGGAATACAGCTTTTAGTTGGACACTCAAGAAATGTTTTGGCAAACACCTAACCAAGAATTGTGTTTTCCTTTGTATGCAGACCACAATCTCTTTACACCTCCATTTACCTGCTATAAAACTAACAAAAATTCCACAATAACACCTCTTCCATTTTTAAATCTCCTGTAACTGCAAAAAATAAGTATCTAACACCACCTGCTATTGACTCATCTATTCATTTCTCTTTAATCTTCTGAACATATCCTTAATTCTATCACCTCTTCCTTTTTTGCCTCTCCATTTTGTTTCCCCTTTCTAATAAAAAAAATTTCATTCACGTGGACTGGATCTCTTGCATTGTGTTCATCTCCCTGCTCTTTTCCATCATAATACCTGAGGTCTGAAAAACCTATAACCAGACTACATCAACCATGAAGACATTTCAAATTACTAATAACATTTCTCTATCTGATTAAGGAATAAACCAAAAAAATTATAGTAAAAAAGAAAGATTACTGTTAACCAAATCAAATTCCAAAAAATTAAAACTAGCAAGCGAATGGTGAGGAGTGAAGTATAAAATATGGTCCATGTCAATTGCTACTGTCCAATATTTTAACATTTCAGAAAATGACCAAAGTTAAATTCAAAATTTGATAAAAGCCCAATGTAAATCTATTCCTCCTAAAGGCCAAAAGTTATACTGCAACAATAATAATCTTTTTGTGTATTTGAAAAACTTAGTTTATTTTTATTTGCACTAAAAATCCTATTTAAGTTTAGTGCTTTAGTGAGAAAACACAATTGAATGAGGTTTACCTTTACATTCATTATTTTATTAAATCAAAACAAATATTGTTCAACGAGAGAAAAAGAAGAGAAATTCAAGCATAAGCTTCAAGACGAATATGCAGGATGTTATATTTTATTGAAGTCATTAATAATGTTCTTAATTCATGCTTATCATGAAGGAAAACAAAGTTATTTAAAGGTTCTCAGACACTACCTTCCAAGTAATGGGATGTATATATATATATATATATATATTTAACAAATACCCAAAAAGTGGTTAAAACTGTAACAGAATCTTGGGGCGCCTGGGTGGCTCAGTCGTTAAGCACCTGCCTTCGGCTCAGGTCATGATCCCAAGGTCCTGGGATTGAGTCCCACATCGGGATCCCTGCTCAGCGGGAAGCCTGCTTCTCCCTCTCCCATTCCCCCTGCTTGTGTTCCCTCTCTTGCTGTCGCTCTGTCAAATGGATAAATAAATCTTGAAAAAAAAAAAAAAACTGTAACAGAATCTTGAATATATCGTAAATATTAAAGCAAAACTGTTATTTTTCCTACCCAACATCTCTTGACAGCCCTCAACTTTAATGAAATTATAAAGTAAACCAACTACTTACTATTAAAAAAAACCCACAAGGAAAAACAACGTATGAACCAGATCTGAAGACAGGTTAAATGATGAATCACATTTAAATCCCATTTTCATAGCATACCTGTGTACATCAGTTGGTGACTGCACCAAAGAGTAATCTTCTCCGGAAGAAAGCTTCCATGATTCATTTAATCTGTGTTCACTGGTCCCCAGCTCACCCATTACCCAGTCTGGTAATCCTTCCGGGCTTGAACCTTTTGCTCGTGCTGGATTTGGTTCATCAAAATAGATGGACTGATTTTTTAAAAATTAGAAAAATTATTCTTTCAAAATGTACAATAATGAAATAGTTAAGATTTCCACCAAGTTTCAAGTCTGGTAACAGCCTTTCAAATACTCAGCTTAAATTCAATTACACAAAAAATGCATAATGAATTATGAAATATTAAGATACATAAAATGGATAACATTTTACATTTTAGTTATGCTGTGCTATATAAGAAATCTGATAAATGATAAAAATTACATAACAGATAAATCTGATAATTATTTGTATTATAAAAAATATAGCTTTATAAAAAGATAAATGGACCACATGATTTCACTCATATGTGGAATTTAAGAAACAAAACGAACAAAGAAAAAAGGAGGCAAACCCAAAAAAATAAAAACAAAAAACAGACCCTTAACTATAGAGAACAAACTGTTAGTTATCAGAGGGCAGGTAGTTGGGGGGATGGGGAAAATAGGTGAAGGGGATTAAGACTACACTTATCACAATGAGCACTGAGTGATGTATAGAATTGTTGAATCACTATATTGTGTACCTGAAACTAATATAATGCTGTAATTTAACTATACTAGAATTAAAATAAAAATAATAATAAAAAAATACATGTAGGAATGAAATGTATGAAAACTTATAGCACAAAGAATAGGAGAGGAAATGTTATAAGTTTCTTCCATAATTCATAAACTGGTATAATACTTTCGAAGGTAAACTGCCATAAATTAAAGATGCAATTTGTAAGCCCTAAGGCAACTACTAAAAAGGAGAGATACAGCTAGTAAACTGATAGTGAAGATGAAATGGAATACAAAAAATGCCTAATTTAAAAAAAAAAAAATGGAAAAATTCTTTTTAAATCATGTGCTCTATTTCTTTCTGTGATCATTAATTACTCTGCACAGACACACAAAATCAGTGGGCAGAGAAACCACAATCCATAAAAATCAGAAACAGAAATTAGGAATCCCTTGATAAGGTAAAGGAGGAACAACAGAGGTGAAGACCTAGAATTTAGTTCTGGTCATGCCATAGTAAACTAACCAGAAAATCCAAGATGAGTCCCTGGGCCTTCTCATTGTTATTATTTGTGAAATCAAGCCTTTCCTATGATTCTGTGAAATGAGTATGAATGGGAAAACATGATGCAACACACCCATATCTCAACATCTGAATGTGTTTCAGACAATGTTCTACCTTTAGTCTTTAAGAAGAATGGCAGGAACCCACTAATTGCTTTTCAAGTGAGCAGAGCTTCTTGACACACTTCTGAAGAAAACTCTGCATTAAGCGGAAACTTCGGCAACAATTCTCCGAATCCCACCCAAAGAATCCTCAAGAGGGGTGCTCTCTAGGGAGAGGTGACACATGACCCTTGATCCCAAGTCAGACATGTACAGCAGTTTTATGAGATAGTCACTGCAAGGTTCAATCGAATATCATGTCAGGTGACTACTGCCCCGAAGACCACTGATCTGAAGCAAAATATATGGCTCGACTTTACCATACAATTGCCAACAGCATTACAACGTCTGGCATCTCTGCCTTGGACAAAATTATCATCTCGTGTGCAGTGTGCCTCTTCACTGCATTTTGGTTTAAGTTAACCAAAGTTATTTTTTTTTAAATACATAAATATCCTAATAGCAACTACCAATACCAAGTACTCCAGTCGGATTTCTCAAGTATTCAAACACCCCAACCAAGGCATATTTCATGGTTACAAAGATCAAGACAGTGGTAATTCACCAATCAAACATAATTATAACTACCTTTGTAACAGCTGATTTTGATAGTGAAATTAAATGAAGTATAAACTCCAGTTTACTATCATTTTATTAGAATAGAAAGGAACTTTAGAAGTCACTCAATCCAACCTCTCATGAATTTTTAAATAATGTATGTGAAAGAGTTTAATAAACTAGAATTCACTGATATACATAAACTGTGGTTAATGTTATCCAGTGAAAACTAGTGGGAAATTGAGGTTCAATATAAAAGAATTTACTTTCAGTTCTTCAGAAATACAGTAGAATATTGTGGGATGGTTAAATTAATACGCAGAATCCCCATAAGACCCACATCTGATTTCTATTCAAAGTGGAAAAAAGTTAATTAGGAAGAAAAAAAAACAGTGTTAACTCTTATATTATCCAGTACTTATAACTTAATAATATAACCATTCCCAACTGGGATGATGAGTTGACATTTTTAAAGAAATGAAGCTAAGACAGCTTTTGGTCAATGACACCTACCATGTAGGAAGGTAAGGTTTTCAGTGTCCCTGGTTCAGGTCGGTGTGTAAAGGGGCCTTCAAGCACTCCTCGCTTCAGCATGTGCAGTAACAGTTTTGCATACAGGTTTCGATTCTTCCTGCCCATTATTCCTGCACCTGTTCCTGAAGGCTCACACAGTTTTCTGATCCAAAGTGCACACCTCTGCCGTTCTAGAAACACGTAAGAACCATTAGAAACTTGATTTTTCAGAAAATAAAACAATAAAGACCTACAGAACATCTGCTTTGGTCTAGAGCAGGGGCCTGGCGAACGTTGTCTGTAAAGTGCCAGGCAGTCATCATTTTAGGCTTTGCCGGCTAGCCGGTCTCTGACACAACTACTCGGCGCTGCCACCATAACAGGTAAGCAGCCACACACCACGTGTAATCAAGTGGGCATCAGTATTTTCTAATAAAACTTTACAGAAAAGGCAGCAGGCTGGATTTGGCCCTGGGAGGCTACAGTTCGCCAACCCCTAAAAAGTTTAACTTTTTCAGTTAATTAGTGATCAGGCACAACAAATGCAAAGAAATATTTTCTCAAAAATAAAATCTCTGGATCACTATCAAATAATTTCTGAGATAAATTTTTGCTATAAAAACATCTCTAAGATAATTTTAGCTGTGTTGAAAAATCTTTCTATAATTCTAATTATACAAACCAAAGGAGAGCTGAAATGCAATCTTACTTAAGCATTTTAAACTTAACCTAAAATTAGATCTCAAATATTTTATTTACTAAGCTGATAAGTTTCAGATTTGTAGTTGATTAATTTAGGGCTTTCTTTTAACCTCTCTAAAAATAATCGAGGGCTACTAACATGTAATTTAGCAAAATAATTATCCCTTTAAAAACCACCTTAAAATACAGTAGTTTAATCCACATATAATGACCTATTGACTACCTTATCTGACCTTTAGGTCTCATGAAAACTATTTTGAATTAATCTTTTATCAGTCTAACTCAATTTGAAGATTATATAGCTAACATAAATCATAAGTCTGCTTTAATCTCTTAGTTTCTAAAGGTCATACTCATTTATTGTTTTACCTACAAAAATCGCTAGGGCCGGATTTACCACTTTGCTCATACCAGATTTATCACTACAGGTATGAGGGCTAACCTTTAAAGAACTTTTGTATTTTTAGCTTTGAAAATCATATAATCACAAAGCAAACTTCATGAAATATCGGGTGTACTCTGAGGGGAAAAAAAGTGAAACTGATAAACTTAAGAAAACACTTTTTTCAAACTATGTATCTTCTATAAGCGTTGCAGCAAACTGAAATCTATATAATATCCTAATGGCCAGAACTTAGTACAATTTAGTTCGTGAAAGGAATTGATTACTCTACTTAAAATACTGGGGAGAGCCATTATCAGAAGAAGCATTTAGCTATAAGAAGATATAAATTATTATCATTGTTCAGGCTCTTGATTGGGAAGTGAGTTCTGAAACATTCATTATGAATTAATTAATTAAATAAAAGGGCAGGATATACCCATACTGAAATGAGTCATGAACCAAAGATTACAATTAATCCAATTCTATGTACCTAACATCCATTTTTAAAAGAAAATGAAATATGAGGATAGTTTTATTTCAAATACATTTATAATGGGAAACTTTAATGCAAATTTGTCCTAATCAGCAGATCTAAGACAAAAAAAAAAGGTAGTAAATATCAGAAGGGAGCACAGTATAGATATCGTTAAATAGAAATATAATTAATCAAATAATATACAAACAAATCAAATATACAATACAAATTATCATGAATGAGCCACAGGACATGAAATATACATCTTGAAGACTAGCAGAGGGAGAAAGAGGAGGTTACAGTCTCATGAGGCGAGAGAAGAGAGTAGAAAAAGAAGCTTGGAAGGAAGACCATGCCAAGGCATCCTGACTAAGAAAGGCTGCAGCCCCGGAACAGTGGGTGACCACAAAATGCATAACTCATACACTACTCTCCCTTTTCCCAGTGCATCTCCCTGGAACAAATATCTAATATGGAGTTGGTTTCTCATTTTGAATATGGAGTTCACAAGACACCTCAGGGAAACAGGGAACTTGGACAAAACTTGGGTAAAAGCCAGAGTTTCTTGGCCCCACTCCCCACTACCAAATCAGATTTATCTTTATAGCTTACTATAGCTTAGAGAATCATCCTGGCCCCCCAAACTCTCTCCAATTGTTCTCTGATGCCTTGAATTATCTGAAAAGTCTTTGACTTGATACAAAGATTCTCATCCCATTATTAAATAGGCCAGGAATTGCAGACAAGATAGCAACAAAAACTCATTCACAATTGATTTCATTCAGTCAACCAATAAACATATAAGACCAATAGATTTTTTTTCTGCTTTGATAAATAAAACTGTCAGAGAACAGACAGATAGTAGGCTTCTGAAAGAGGAAGCACTTCAGGGAGGAAAAAGATGCAGGAAGAAATAGTTGTAGCTAACGCTGGAGATCCATGGGCTTTAAGCTCTTGATGTCTGAGACTAGTATCACAGTAAGATCTTTCCACAGTTTACTAGGATACTATCACTAAATTTCTATTTACTCTTGAATAGCTCAAAGCAAACAATTCTACATCAGCTTAAGATGAAACTGTGCTTAAAGAAATTTAGCTTTTGGGGGCGCCTGAGTGGCTCAGTCGGTTGAGCGTCCAACTCTTGGTTTCAACTCAGGTCATGATCTCAGGGTGGTGAGATGGAGCTCATCTTGTCGGGCTCTGTGCTCAGCAGGGAGTCTGCTTGAGATTCTCTCTCTCCCTCTCCCCTTCCCCTTGCTCACACACATACACTCTCTAATAAATTTTTAACCAAGGAAAAAAAAAAGAAAGAAGAAATTAAGCTTTCTTTTTGTTGTGATAGTTCACTGGTTTGAAAAAATAATATAAAGAAAAAAATTAATCTTAAGAATCTAGTTTCCCAGAGAAAGACATGTATCATATGATCTCACTGATATGAGGAATTCTTAATTGCAGGAAACAAACTGAGGGTTGCTGGAGTGGGGGGTGGGGTGGAAGGGATGGGGTGACTGGGTGATAGACACTGGAGAGGTATGTGCTATGGTGAGCGCTGTGAATTGTGTGAGACTGCTGAATCACAGATCTGTATCTCTGAAACAAATAATGCAATATATGTTAAGAAAAAAAAAAGAAGAAGAAGAAGAAGGTAGAGGGAGGGGAAGAATGAAGCGGGGGAAATCGGAGGGGTAGATGAACCATGAGAGACGAAGGACTCTGAAAAACTAACTGAGGGTTCTAGAGG
>NC_138383.1:11397818-11441371 GCF_054177405.1 Leptonychotes weddellii
TGGGTATTGAGGAGGGCACATTCTGCATGGAGCACTGGGTGTTATGCACAAACAATGAATCATGGAACACTTCATCTAAAACTAATGATGTAATGTATGGGGATTAACATAAGAATAAAAAAAAAAAAGAAACTTAGACTACCACATGAAAAAAAAAAAAAAAGAATCTAGTTTCCAATCATAATCTTACCTGACCTATGGGGTAATTTTAGAACGAAGGGCTTCATATCTACCACAAAGTGATCAAATTCTGCATCCAGCTTCTCCCATTTTTCTTCTTCACTTCCTATTTCCATAACTCAGTCTGTAAAAGATTTAAAATTAAAATATTAAGATCTGTCTGCTGAGAACTACACAACTCTAATGAAAGAGGTCAAGGAAAACTCTTAGTGTTAAATAGTGTTATATATCCCCAAATTGATCTACAGATATATTGCAATTCTAGTCAAAATTCCAGCAGTATTCTTTGCAGATATGCACAAGCCGGTTCTAAAATTTATATAGAAATGTAAAGGAACTAGAATAGCAAAAACAATTCTGGAAAAAAAAAAAAAAAAACTTGGAGAACTCAATTACCTGATCTTAAGATGTGTTATCAAACTAAGTAATCAAGACAATGTGCTATTGGTGAGAGGATAAGACACACAGACATGGAGCAGACTAGAGTTCAGAAATTGACCGATGCAAGTATGGACAGCTGGTATTTGACAAAGGTGCAATTTATGGAGAAATGACAGGTTTTACAACAAATACACTGTAACAATTGGGCATCCATATGCAAAATAAATAAGTAAACCTCAACCTAAACCTTACACTGTATACAAAAATTAACTCAAAAAAATCAAAAGACCTATGGGGCGCCTGGGTGGCTCAGTCGTTGAGCATTTGCCTTCGGCTCAGGTCATGATCCCAGGGTCCTGGAATCGAGCCCCGCATCGGGCTCCCTGCTCAGCCAGGAGCCTGCTTCTCCCTCTCCCACTCCCCCTGCTTGCGTTTCCTCTCTAGGTGTCTTTCTCTCTCTGTCAAATAAATAAAAAAATCTTAAAAAAAAAAAAATCAAAGACCTAAAGGTGTAAAATTTAAGACTATAATACTCTTTAGAAGAAAACATAGGAGAAAATCTTCATGACCTTGGATTAGACAAGGATTTCTTAGATATGACATCAAAAGCACTTCCCATAAAACAAAAACTATTATATTGACCATTCACCAAAATAAAAAACTGCTCTGCAAAGGACTCCATTAAGGGATTGAAAAGATAAGCCACAGACTGGGAGAAAATATTTGTAAATCATGTATTTCATAAAGGATTTATATGAAGAACATATAAAGAACTCTCAAAACTCAACCATAAGAAAACAACCCAACAAAAATAAATAGAAAAAAAAAAAAGAGTCCTTTGCCAAAGAAAATATGCAAATGACAACTAAACAAATGAAAAGATGCTCAATGTCATTAATCAATAGGGAAATGCAAATTAAAATCACAACGAGATCTCACTATACCTATTAGGACAGCTAAAATAAAAAATACCAAATATACAATACATAAACGTCAGCAATATCTCCAAATGCTGGTGAGAACACAGAATAAGAACTCTCATGAACTGCTGGGAGGAATGCAAAACGGCACAGCCACATTAGAAAACAATTTATCAGTTTCTTACACAGTCCAACACACCCTTACCATATATGACCCAGAAATCCCACTCTTAGGTATTTACTCAAGTGAAACAAAGTCTATAATCACAAAAAAACCTGAATATAAGGCTTGTAGCAGCTTTTTTCTCAGGTAATCACCAAACACAGGAAACAATCCAAATGTCCTTCACCTAGGGAATAAACAAACTATGGCGTATCCACACAATGAAGGAGTGCTCAGCAACAGAAAGCAATGAACTCCTGACACACAGGGCATGGATAAACTTCAAATGTATTACATGGAGTGAAAGAAACCATTTTCAAAGGGCTACATACTCTAGCTATCCATTTGTATGACATTCTAGAAAAGGCAAACAGTGTGAGTATAGAGAACAGATCAGTGGTTCACAGGAGTTAGCAGTTGCGGGACAGTCTGTATACAAAGCAGTGGCAAAAGGGAAGTATTGGAAATTGTTCTACATACTGTTTGTATAGGTTATAAGACCCTATTCAATGCATGTGTAAAAGTTCAATAAATTGTATACTAAAAAAGTGATTTTTAACTGTATGTAAATTCAAAATTTTTAACTCCCCTCAAAAAATTTCAAATAGTAGACCTCACATCTCTTCCAAATTAGCAGGAAAAACACTACCTGTAAGAAGGTGAATCCCAAAAATCAATAGGTTTTGACGAACTTCCTTAAGTTAAAAATACGTACACTTCCCTCAGTAAGACTGCGCTCCTGCGACACCCTCCTTCATTCCCTCACAAAGGGTCTGCTGGAGAAAAACGGCGCTGCCTGCAGTCAGCTTCCCACCTTACCTGAACCCTCAGGTGTCCTTCACTATTTCCTCCTCCACAAAGCAGCTTTTAAGCTTCTGCCAGACATCTTAAAGCCCCTCAAACTGCTCTTGCTTCCCCTCATTCTCAGTTTTAAAAAATCTTACCTCCTGCTTCATGGGAAAAATAATAGTCAGGTGGTGACACCCCAAATTGCTCTTCCCTCCACCTCTCAACTTACCTCTAGGAGAACAGAATACCTCCTTACCTCCTTTGCTTCTGTACCCTAAGCATTAACTGTCCTCTCTAATGCCAATATCAGTTACCTCCTCATGGGTTCAAACTTTCCATCCCTGCGGCCTCCATCCCCTCCACTGTTCCCACTCTCTAGCCCCCCTCAAGCCAATATATCAACAAATACTCGGAAATGTCTCAAAACCTGCCAGTGTCTGGCTTTTCACTGCCACTGTCTCAGAGAAAGCCCTTCCCACCACTCCCCTGCCCTCCAGCAACAGCCCGCCTCCCCACTGTCTGGTTTCCCTACTTCAGTCACTGGTACCAGAGTAGGTTCCCTAAGTGCAAAGCTAAGCATATCACTCTCTATTTAAAAATCTCTCTGGACTACCTACTACGTCAAGATACTATCTAAAGCCTTGGTTAGGCTTATGAGTGCCTTTGCATTTGGAGCCCATCTCTCACCTCTCCCTACATACCCGCTGCCTAATATGTCCACCCGCCAAGGGCCACATCTCTACCAGTGACCTCTGCGCCATTCCAGCAATACTCCAAGCCCGGACATGTTTCCGCATCCTCTCCACAGGCGGTTCCCTCTGCCTGCAGTCAGCTAAATGCAGCTCAAATGGCACTTCTGAGGAAAGCCTGCCCCGCTCGGCCTAGACTCCTGTGCTCCTTTTTTTTTTTTTTTAAGATTTTATTTATTTATCTCAGAGAGAGAGACTGAGAGAGAGAGCACATAAGAGGGGGGAGGGTCGGGAGGGTCAGAGGGAGATGCCGAGCAGGGAGCCTGATGCGGGACTCGATCCAGGGACTCCAGGATCATGACCTGAGCCGAAGGCAGTCGCTTAACCAACTGAGCCACCCGGGCGCCCTAGACTCCTGTGTTCCACCCTCAGTGTGCACTGCTCACATCTGTGCAGCAGCATTCACCGTGCTATTATTTTTTGTACACATCTGTGTATTATTTGCATGTCTTCCACCATCTGTGAGATGTTCCTGGAAGGCAGGGCCCATGACTTACACATCTTGGTGGGTACCTGGCACATTATGTGGCACGTTATTAGAAGCTAAAGAATTGATTGGTAAAGAAACGCTAACAAAAGAGAATACTGTCCCACTTTAACGTGAGACTAATAATTTTTTAGAAGATTCTATTCTGAGTACCAAATAGATCTTCTAGAATAGAAATAGTATATGGCCTTAATTCTATCTACCATAACTGGTCATCCTACCTTCTGCATCACAGTAAAAGAAACATATTTTCAAACGTAAGACTTGGTTAAGTCAAATTTTATTTAAATGCATTTTCTTTTTTTTTTTTTTTAAAGATTTTTTCTTTATTTATTCATGAGAGACAGAGAGAGAGAGAGAGAGGCAGAGGGAGAAGCAGGCTCCCAAGGAGCAGGGAGCCCAATGCGGGACTCGATCCCAGGACCCTGGGATCATGACCAGAGCGGAAGGCAGACGTTTAACCATCTGAGCCACCCAGGCGCCCTAAATGCATTTTCTGATTGGTTAGTTGGCTTAGGGGTGTTTGGTTGGTTGTTTTGCATTCCTACAATAACTAACTGCATTCCTATATAATTACACCTGTTACATACTTGGTAACAGAGGGCTATGATACCACTGCAGGATATTAGACCATAAAGCTAAAAAGCAACTATTCAATGGATGAAAAGACAAATGGAAACTCCCAAACTCAGAATTGTAAGCACAGCTCTAGCCTAGGAGTACTCCCAGTCTTAAACAGTACATCCGGCCCATGTGCTCAAACATTTACCTGAGAGCACCCATAGATAAAGCTAAAACAAAAAGATTTCTAATAATCACTAATTCACAATAAATCCTTTGACACACACAGATGTTAACGTTTAATGTTAGGGAAAACTAAAACTCAACAGTTGAAAAGACTCCCTTAACGTCATGAAATTAAGCACAAAGCTCAGATTAAAATTCTGAAATCCCTAGCTCTCAGATCCATTATACCTGACCTCTTGGCCATTTACATA
The DNA here is from genome assembly GCF_054177405.1 of Leptonychotes weddellii. Taxonomy (NCBI): domain Eukaryota; kingdom Metazoa; phylum Chordata; class Mammalia; order Carnivora; family Phocidae; genus Leptonychotes; species Leptonychotes weddellii. The sequence continues at coordinate 11,402,486 of NC_138383.1, forward strand.
AACGTCAGCAATATCTCCAACTAATAAAGACGTATTTTGAAAAGTAGAAAGGCAACTGGAATTGCTATAATGACACACAATAGTGGAGTACACTTTTTTAAAAAACACAACAAAGGGTCAATGTGACAGTGGGTAAAAGCTAAAAATCTGCATCTCCTTATGCCTTCTTTATTCTCCAACAAAATTAAGGAATGCAAAAAGGAAAAAATTAAGTCACCATTTCAAACCTTCAAGGAATTCTTGCTACACAAATTACATCTTATAAACAAACTATACCTACTTAGTTCCAGCTAATCAAAAAGTTTTATCACTACTTAAAACTGTATCTTATGTCTCATGTGCCTACTAATCACATAAACTACTTCAAACGTAAAAAAAAGAACTCAACTGGGTAACTCTTGCTTATAGTTATAATCTATATTTGATCACGTCTTCTATTTAACTCACTGGCACTGTCTTTTTTTAAACCTATTTATATGTGGACACCTATCAAAGGGGCTAAGACCTACTCAAGGTGCTTAGCTGTCACACGAGTCAGCAAAGCAGAAGCAAGCCACAAATATTAAAAGACCTGGGGAGAAAAGCCACCGCACATACATCATGCCCTCTGCCAAACACAATAAACATATTCCTAGAAGTTGCAAAAATCAATTTTGTTCAAACCGTATTTTAAACGTATGGTGAGTCATTCCAGAAAATTTAAAATACGTCCCACGGTAAATCAGAAAGTTTTACAGGTGCACGTGATGCTTGGACAGTTACCAGAGCACTGACTGGACCTTCCCTGATGGTGCCAGGAGCATGCTGTGTGCTTTACAAACATTTCCCAGTCATCACCCTGGGAGACAGGCACTATTTCACGGCCATTTCCCAGAGGAGGAAGTCGAGGCTTAGCGGAGTTAGGTAACTGCCCTAGAGTCAGTCCCAGGGAAAGGGGTAGCTGGGCCTGGACACTGTGTGCCCACCGTCGTGCGCTCCAGGCTGCAGCCTGACCACTATGCAGAGGCTCCTGTCATTCCGGTCGCCTTTTCTACCTTATTTTTACTCATCTTTGAATACAAAGGACAAATAATAAAGCAGCCACACAAGGATGAGAATAAAAGCTGTTCGTCTGTACTTGTGTTGTCCTCCTGAACACTGAACGCGGGGACACTCGGTGGCTCCCGCACGCACGCCGTGGTGCTGGGCCAGGCCTTCCCGAGCGCTCGGGCGTCGAGACTGTCGCCCACACGGGAGCCAGCGCACCGGTCCTGCCCTAACTCCGGGGTCGCCCATCCTGTCCTGGGAGCAACTTGCCCTGTCTGAGCGGCCAGCGGGCGCGGGGCGGGCGGCCTGCGAGCCCGCGAGGCCACGGCCGCTTCCCTACCTTGTCCAGAACACAGATTTCTCCTCCCCAGCGGCCAACCTTGCGGTCGGATCTCGGGACCGCGTCCTGTGGACCAGCTCCATCCATCTAGCAAACTTTACCCAGAACTTTCCCGGTCCGCGCCGGGACTGGATTTCACCCACAAGTGGAATAGCAGCCGTCCGCGCCCAGGCCCCCCCCGCCACCCCCACCCTCACTCTCACGCCCCCTCACCCCCAACCCCCAGCCGGGCGCGCGCCCCACAGGCCTTGCGAACGGACCCGGGGCCTGCGGGGCGACGCCCCTCCCCGAACGGGCGCGCACGGGAGGGGCGGCCGCCACCCCGCGCAAAATTCCACTCGAGAACCCGGGTGGGGAAATTCGGGAAATCGAAAACCTGGCGCCCCTACATGCAAGCTTTCCGGTCGGCCGCGCCGCCGCCGCCGCCGCCGCCGCCGCCGCCACAGAGAAACGGTTTCAAATCCTTGCGAGCCGCCGAGGTCGCCGCCGCCCTAGCAGCCCAGGGGCGGGGACTTCCGCGCTCTCATTCCCCGCCCCCTTCCCACCCCTGCGGTCGCGGCCTGCGCGCCACGCCGTTGTCATGGCGACGCTCCCGGCAATTCGGAGGCGGGACTTCCGTACTCGTCTTCTCGCCCTCGCGGTCGCGGTGAGCGCGCCGCGCCGTTGCCATGGCGACGGTCCCGGGTGTAGCGCAGCCTCCAGGCTGGCTGGGTCCCAGGCGGAGGTTCCCAGGGTAACCCGACCGCCGTCCGCACACTGCTATCCTGGGTCACTGCCTGGTATCTCACAACCCAGAGGTGAATGAGGTCGGATTAAACGGGGAAAATGAGCATTAGCTTGTTTCTTTTTCTTTCTTTCTTTTTTTTTTTTTTTTTGCATTCACAACTATCCGAGGTCTAAAGAAACTGGACCCCAAATTCTGAAGATGCTGAAATAAAATAAAGGGTTTTGTGTTAACCAGTTCTGTGTAGAATAGCAAGATCAAGTGGGAAAATGTGATTTTGCTGCTCCCAGGAAATCTCAACCACCTCAACGGCAGTCTCCACGTATGCGCAGCTATGTTGTGATATTTTTTGGTCTTCTATTACATTTTCTGGAAAAGCTCTGAAGTATATTTATTTAAATACCAGGCAGAAACAAAATTTAAATTGTAAAAACACTCACTTAAATGAAATTCAGTTTACCACTGTTTTTCATCTAATTTCACAACAGGATTCCTTCTGCAGAATCTCTGCAACACATTCAGTGTGATGCCAAATCTCACGTAAGCACAGCTTGAAGCATCTTTTCAGTCTTCCATAAAGAAAATAGAAGATTCATTCATTTGTAACTAGTTACTTTCAAGCTTCCAGAGGGTAAGTCGTATTCTCTCCAAGGTGCTTTTTCAAACTAACCCACCAGAATTAAGCACCAAGAGTTCTTCATTGTTTCCATGACAAGTTATGAAGGCTAAAGGAAGGAAACGGTATGAAATGCTTTTAAAAATTAGTTTTCCAAAGCATATTTGAACATGTTTATAGCTAAAGAATGATCAGTAATCCAGATCATTTGCACTGAGATTCAGGGATGCAAAACCCATGCAAGCAATTAACTGCAGGAATTTGACCACTCAGTGAAGTTCAAAATATATAACCACATTGCAGGGAGAACATGAAATGAATTTTTGACAACTGATGTCTAAATGAGAATGAGCAAAAAAATGGAAGATGAAAAAAGGGATCAAGGGAAAAAAAGTCAAGTTCATCTGAGAGGAAATAATTGTAGAGGAAAAATACGATTGAAAGTAAAAAGTAATAGTTAAAAAAATTAAGAAAGTAAACTTCTTAAGTATTTTCCCTAATTAAGTGAAAGAAGATAAGAAAATAAGAAAATCTCCCTTTCCACTTTTAAGAACTAGAAGACTGTCACTTTTTTCATTTAAAAAATATATTGACCCTTGAACAACATGGGTTGGAACTGCATGGTTCCACTTATACACGAATTTTCTTTCCATAAATACAGTAGTATAGTCCTGTTAATGTTTTCTCTCTTCCTTATGATTTTCTTATCTCTAGCTTACTTTATTGTAAGAATACAGTAAATGATACGTGTAACATACAAAATATGTGTTAATCGATTGTTTATGTTATCAGTGAGGCTTCTGGTCAACACGTAGCTCTTAGTAATTAAGTTTTGGGAGAGTCAAAAATTATACATAGATTTTCAACTGTTCAGGAGTTCAGCCACCCTAATCCCCATGTTGTTCAAAAGTCAACTGTACATACACATATATTTATGCAAACAAAAATATTGTTATGATATGCATGGAGGTTTTTAGTGTTATTTAAGTTATAAATATGAAGCTGGGATACCAGTTTGAGATTGAGCTTTGTTCACCTTAGGATTCAAGCCTATACATCTTATTGAGAGGTCTGGTGGAAAATGTAAAGAATCTCCTTACATGAGAACCAAGGAACCCCTAGGAAGTAATTCGTCCTAAGAGATGATGAGCAGGTCTGGTTCAGTGATGATACAAACATTGAAGGAGAAGACAATTCTCCATAAAGCACAGTGCTGGCCTTGGAATAGCTTCCAGCTCTCCTCCTCTTGTTGTAACAGAGTAATTCCTAATCTTTAGAGGTAAGGAACGTCTTTCGAAAATCTTAAAAAGTTATAACCCTCCTCCCTTACTCCTCCACCATCAAATGCCCACATGCCCAAAAATATGCATAAAAATCAAAGGGTTTCCAGAATTCCTGAAGCTCACCCATAGAGCCTAGGTTAAGAACTCCTGTGTGTGGATTTTATACCCATTTAAACACAGAACAGAAGCCATAACCAGCATTTCTGAGCATAATTTCTGAAGGTAGCACACTCAGTACAGACAACATTGCCCCTAGCAGTGGGCTCCAGCAACCTCAGGGCAGGCATCAGTAAAGAGTAGCAGCACGGGGCGCCTGGGTGGCTCAGTTGGTTAAGTGACTGCCTTCGGCTCAGGTCATGATCCTGGAGTCCCAGAATCAAGTCCCGCATCAGGCTCCCTGCTCAACGGGGGGTCTGCTTCTCCCTCTGACCCTCCCCCCTCTCATGTGCTCTCTCTCATTCTCTCTCTCAAATAAATAAATAAAATCTTAAAAAAAAAAAAAAGAGTAGCAGCAGCAGGGATGCCTTCATCAAGCATCAGAGACAAGAAGTGAGAATAACAGCATCCTCACAGCTACATGCACTTAGAAATAAATGATGCACAGCGCATAGTAACTTAGTAACATACAGAGCACACATGAGACCCACCCTAGAGTCCTTCATTAATATTGGGGAAGAAATGGCTGGAATCAGAGTCTATTCAGGGACCTCAAGAGTAAAATCAGATAAACACTCTTTTGTGATTGTTGCAGTATAGCCCCAAGCTTATGTGGCCTGAAAAATACAGTTTCACGTAAACCTTTTATGGCCAAACACCTATGGCAACCAATTTATAGGCCTTCTATGTCTGGTTATCTTATAAAGCATAATAATTTTTTAGCTCAAAATATATTTATTGAATGCTACTAGGTGTCATTGAACATCTAGTATATATCTTCAGGAAATAATTCCTCTACCAGGAATGCTCTAACACCTTGCTTTTCACCTTAGCTTAAAGGTCACTTAAAAATAGAGACCTTCATTGATTCTTTTTTTTTTTTAAGATTTTATTTATTTGACAGAGAGAGCACAAGCAGAGGAAGAGAGGGAGAAGCAGGCTCCCTGCTGAGCAAGGAGCCCAATGTGGGACTCAATCCCAGGACCCTGGGATCATGACCCGGGCCAAAGGTAGCCGCTTAACCGACTGAGCCACTCAGGCATCCTGCCTTCATTGATTCTTAATCCACCCCTTATTCTCTTTCAAAACCCCTTGTTCCTTTTCTCCATTGCATTTATCAAAATTTGTAATCAATTACTAATGGATATTAACAATCTTTTTCAAATATTTGTAGGCCCCATAAGCACAGGAACCATATATGCTGTGTTTACCATTGTAGACCCAGCATCTTGCAGAGTACCTGCCACTTAGAGGCAATCCATAAATGTTTATTGAATCAAAGAATGAAGGCAGATGGGTCTTTTGTGCTTTTCTCCGCACCTGTGGTAGAACATGGCCACCCTTAACTTCCTAGTTTACAAAGCTTCCATTCAGGAGGCCCGGAAGACTAACTTTTCTGTATCCAAATTTCTTTCTGGGAGAGTGCACCTGATTGGTCTAATTTGAATCAAGCGAGACTGCTTAATCAAATCAGCTGTGGTTAGGAGATGGGGCATCCCACTGTATAAACATGACCGTATTAGCTCACCTTTGTGCTGAAGGACAGGAATTGGGATTCCTTTCTCAGAGAAGAGGACTAAGGAGTTACTGCAAATGGTTCCAACTTCAACAAAGCTTCAGGAGTTGTGAGAACAAACTTGAGTTTCCACCCTCCAAACGTTTAAAATATAGTAGGAGGTAATAAGACAAACACCAAATAACCACATTTGGAGTCAGATTATGTCACCTGGCTTAAAAGGTATATAAATAATATGTTATGGGAATAGAGGGAAGATAAAGCAAACACTATATAGTGATTATAAAGTCAGGATATGAAAATATATACTCAACCTTGTTTTAGCTTTGGCTTTAGAAAGGTATTGAAATTGAAACATTATTCCCATTGAAAATATTGTTTCAAAAAATACATATTATTTCCTATCAGCTACAAATGATTTTTAAATGAAAGAAGTTTGTTTTAAAAACAAGTAACATTTTACCTCAATTTTTAAAAATCCAATGGTAACACAGTTGGTAATAGAGTATGAACATGATAGTAAAAACATAACCGTAAAATGTAAATTGTTTTTCTTTCCTGTGTGGGAAGTTGATTATGCTATACTTCTCATGTTGAAAGCTATCTGTTTCTTTTCAAAATTAAACTTAAAACTGAGAGATTAGTCTAGATAATACTGAACCTTGTGAATTCAATTATTCCCTACATAAGACATGGGAAAATGTGACCTTTTGCTAATTAGGAAGATAATAATTATTCATACATAGTTTGAACTGGGCCTGCATTTTGTTGTATTAAATCTGATAAACTCTGTATTTTAAACTCCTGCTCTATAAAATTATAGTAAGTATAGCACAGGCCTGGACGTTACCTCCATTTTGTTTAAGCCACTGTCATTTGAATTTCCTGTCTTATTACTCAAATGTAAACCTGATTACAGTAAGTTACATCTCTTAACTTTAAGTTACATGCATATAAAACTTACATATTTCCTAAAGGCATTCTTTTGATACCTTAATTGCCCTAAAGATTCATACCAAAAGTAGAAGTCTGTACTAATAAATACAAAATGTGAGTTCCAAAATATGATTATTCCATTTTACATAATTGCCAGACACACAAAGAAAGGAAAATGTGTAAGACTACAAGTCAAATGTGGACAGCGATTCTCTAGGTGAAGCAATTAAAGATATTTTAAGTTCTGTCAATTTTACTTTCTAAATATCCTCAAATCTCTCCAAAAACAGCACTATTTTGGAAAAATTGACTCAGACACAACATTTTGAAATTTACTCTTTCTTCCCTAAAACTTTTTTGAGTCAGGGCTTCAACAACTTCAATGTGAATTTATGCGGTCATTTGAAGAACTGTGAATAATAAACATATAAAAAAGAAAGTACAATACCTAAGAACAAATGTTAGTGACTTTGGATCACTGCAATGGATTATCAGGCAGTTATTCCTCTTACTATCAATAGTAATAGGGGCGCCTGGGGGGCTCAGTCATTTGAGCATCTGCCTTCAGCTCAGTTCATGATCCCAGAGTCCTGGGATCTGGTCCCACATCAGACTCCTTGCTCAGCAGGGAGCCTGCTTCTCCCTCTCCCTCTGCTACTCCCCCTGCTTGTGCTCTCTCTCTCTCTCTCTCTCTCTGTGTGTGTCAAATAAATAAATAAATAAAATCTTTAAAAAAACAAAAAGAATAATCAAAAGTTGGGAAGCCTGGGTGGCTCAGTCAGTTAAGCGTTTGCCTTTGGCTCACGCCATGATCCCAGGATCCTGGGATTCAATCTCACACTGGGCTCCTTGCTCAGCGGGGAGCCTGCTTCTCCCTCTGCCTCTGCCTCTGCTCACGCTCTCTCTCTCTCTCCCCCCATCTCTCAAATAAATAAAATCTTTAAAAATAATAATAATCAAAAGTTTCCTGTAAAGAGAAATGAAACTGTTCTTCCTAGACTGAGACTTTTGAATTCTTTTTTTTAATCAGATTATAAAATTTTAATGGTATTACAGGGAAATTGGAAGACACTGAAAGGTTTCAAGAAGAAAATAAAAAATTATGTGTAATCCTATCATTAAAGACTAAGCACTATTAATAATTGCATATATTTCCTCAAATCATGTATGTGTGTGTGTGTGTGAGTCTGCATGTGTAATTATTCTACTGTCTCCTTATTGCTCCATCCTTTCGATGCAACAAAATTTGCTTAATTATGCTCCTGTGATTGGATATGTAAGTTATTAGCAATTTTTGGCTCTTATAAATAATATTACAATAAATATATTTTAATACGTACATCTTGAAGTTTCAGCTATCTCCATAAAAGATATTCCTATGGGCATAAAAAATTAAGGCTTTTGATCAGTACTGTCAAATTTCTTTCTAGGATTTGCAATCCCACCCAATGGTCCGTGAGAGTGGCTGTCTCACATTAACAATTTTTCTAATCTGTGCTAACTGTATATAAAAACAATCCTCTTTAATTTGCATTTTCCACTATTAGAAACATTGAAATATTTTTAAAATCTCAATTAGTTTTTTCCTTTTATTCATTTGCAAAGGATCTCTTTAGCCCTTTGTCCATTTTTCTAGAATTTGGCATGATGTACATAACTTCCATATTTTGATTTATTGTTTCAAAACCAGCATGGCTCTGTACACAGTATTTAGCATGGGCTGATATTCTAACTAATCAAATTTCAGTTGATTCACCATTTTGCATTATCAAGATACTCTGTATCATTAGAATGAAATAATTGAATGACTCTCGGCTATCTAAATGGAAAGCAATTTATAAATACCAAGAATATTTACTATTATGTAAACACATTAGAGGTAGATATCCAAAATAATCCTGCAGCCAGCAAATTCCTTAAATTGGATAGGAAATGATTCAGAACTTCCTATTTCCAGGTCATAAAATATAAATTATAGGACAAAAAATAGAAGCAGTATAAAGAGAGCAGGAACAGAATTGTGAGGCATATTTTCTTTTCTTCACTAATAAAAAAAAGAAGAAAAAGAGAGTTACTACCTTTAACACAATGATGCTGGATTCCATCCTTACGCTGGAACTAAGCTGCACTCAGTGTTCAGCGTTCTATCCCTATCCCTGTGGCTTGCTCTATCCTGCCCTCTTGGGCAATCCATACTGGAGCTATCAACAGAGAGAAACGGCTCTTCTCCCCTTCAGTAATATGCATATGCCCTAGTCAGCATGCATACCAACTGGCAACCACTTGCCAGGGTACATTATAGCCTCACCTACACAGAAATCTCTCCACTAATGTTTCAGCACTCCTCCCTAGGCTGTGAAATTCTAACTCCAGATTTCAGTCATTTCGACAAAGCCACCGGGAAAATTCATAGCTAAATTAGCAGCGTGAGAATGGTAGAAAAGACATAATTCTGAAGTTTGGATAACTGTCACTAGCTTTGTGACTCAGGTCAACGAAGTGACATAACCTCCCTGAGCTTGAGTTTCTTTACCTTCCCGATGGCATAATTGGGAAAATAAAATTAACAAAGGTGAGATATATGGAAAACTACCCGATGCTTGATACAAGGAGACTTGGATATCTTTTCATTCCCAACTGTTTTTGCAAACACTTTTTAAAAGTAATAGATGCCACTAGGAGGCAGCATTTGCCCACAAAGAACTATTTCTCTCACACACCCACACATTCGTGTACAAGCATACATTGCGTATTTGCACACACACTCACACACACATGTTCATGTCAACCCATACATCTCACATTCACACACACACATTCATGTACACACATACATCACACATCCGCGCACACACTTGCACGCATCCCAGGTGATTTTCTCCTTTCTCTATTTCTTGTATCTTTTTAAACTTTCACTTAGGGTTTAAGGTGGGGAATGACCCTCTGGGTAGATGGGAAATTTCACTGATGAATATCTGTTATTGAGTTTGGGGCCTCAGAAATGAGACCCTATATATTGAAAGATTGATCAATGCCTTAGAAATGAAAGAATTCATCTTTATGCTCTAAACCTCTTGCAGATATATAGGACAGCATGAGAGAAAAGCTAAAACATGGACAGCTTTGCATGTAGAAGCTTAACCAGCCATAATCAAAGAGAAGAAAGCTGATCATTGGGAGGCACAGCCGGGGACCTCCTCATCTTGAAAGAAGTCCTCCTTGGCCATATGCTGCTTATAGCGTTGGTTGGATCTGCAGTTGCTAGTTACTTACTATCACATAACATGGGAAGACAAATCCAGCCATGCTAAAATATAGGATGATAACAAGCTCCTGAGCCAGTTTCACTCTTTCTCCATCTGACTGCCTGTGGGAGGAGGAAGGAAGTACTTCCTGGTCTGTCAGCTGTCAGGGGAGATAACTACACACCTACGGGGGAGGAGATAGCTGAATTTTAATGCTGGGCAACCTGATGACCTAAGCTTTTAAGAAGAAAAACATTTGGGAAAGAGAATCTACCTACGTCACTAAATGGACCACATAATCATGAAATAGAGGGCTGCAATTGGGCAGTTTCTACTGATGGGGCCCTCTAATCCAAATTGCCAAAGTAGCAGATTTTTCTTTCTATGAAAATATCATCAAATTAGAAGACTTGGTACTATGGCCTAAGCTTCAAAGTCTATTTTGATTAATTTTTCAGGGATCCAAGCCTATCCAGCAGCCTGAAATGCCTTCCAATGAATGAAATGGTGCAAAAGGCCATCCTCAACAAAGCTACCATGTTCTAGGAGCTTCTTTGTGGATCAGGTTAAGGGAATAGGAGGTAGAGAGGTACTGTAGGTTTAAAATAGGAGTGCTGGGCTCAGGAACCTTTGGCACTGTGAACACCTGATGCTATGAACAACAAGCATGAAGCTACAGTTATCAAAAAGTGTGGTATTGGCAAAATAATAGACACATAGGTCAGTGGAATAGAACAGAGAGCCCAGAAATAGACCACCATGAATACAGTCCACTGATCTTTGATAAAGAAGCAAAAGCAATTCAAAGGAGCAAAGATAGTCTTTTCAATAAATGGTGCTAGAACAACTGGACATCCATATGCAAAAATATTAAGCTAGAACACAGACCTTACATCATCACAAAAATTAACTTAAAATAGATCATAGACCTAAATGTAAAATTAAAAACTGTAAAACTCCTAGAAGATAACACAGAAGCAAATCTAGATGGGTATGGCAATGTCTTTTTTAGATACAATGCCAAAGACACGATCCATGAAATAAATCATTGATAAGCTGGACTTCATTAAATCTGCTCTGCGAAAGACACTATCAAAAAGAATGAGAAGACAAGCCACAGACTTGGAGGAAATGTTTGCAAAAGACGTATCTGAGGAAAGATTGTTATCCAAAATATACAAAGAACTGCTAAAACTTAACAATAAGCAACCCAACTAAAAAAAATTGGGCCAATGGCTTTAACAGACACCTCACCAAAGCAGATATATGGATGGCAAATAAGCATATGAAAAGATGCTCCACATCAGGGGAATTCAAACTGAAACAATGAGGTACCACTACACACCCATTAGAATGGCCAAAATCCAGAACACCGTCAACATCAAATGCTGACAAAGATGTGGAGCAATAGGACTTCTCATTCATTCCTGGTGAGCGAGCAAAATGGAACAGCCACTTTGGAAGGCAGTTTAGTGGTTTCTTACAAAACTAAACACAGTCTAGATGAAATAGGTAAAGGTGGCCAAAACTTACTTCCAGTAATACAATACATACTTCCAGTTGTAAAATAAACTAAGTCCTGGGGATGTAATGTACAGCATGGTGATTATAGTTAATAATACTCTACTGTATAGTATATTTGAAAGTTGCTAAGAGAGCAGATCTTAAAAGTTCTCATCACAAGAAAAAATTGTAACTGTGTGGTGATGGATGTTAACTATATTTATTGTGGTGATCATTTCATAATATATATGTCTCAAATCATTATGTTGAACATGAAATTAATATAATGTTATATGTCAATTACATCTCAGTAACAACAAACATATTCTTACCATATGATCCAGCAGTCATGCTCCTTGATAGTTACCCAAAGAAGCTGAAAACTTATATTCACACAAGAATCTGCACACAGATCTTTATAGCAGCTTTATTCATAATCACCCAAACCTGGAAGCAACCAAGATGTCCTGCAGAACACAGAGGACTTTGAAGGCAGTGAAAATACTCTCTACAATGGATATATGTCATTATACTTTTGTTCAGATCCATAGAATAGACAACACCAAGAGTAAATCCTAGGGTAAACTTGGGGTGATGTGTCAGTGTAGGTTTATCTTTGGCTAAAAATGTAGCACTTTGGTAAGTGATGTTGATAATGGCTAGGCTCTGCATGGGTGAGGGTGGGCGGTATATGTGAACTCTCTGTACTTTCCTCTAAATTTTGTTGTAAACCTAACACTGCTCTAGAAAAATAACAAAGCCTTAAAAAATAAATGGTATGGCAATTTTAAATATACAATACGTGTTCTTGTTTTGTTTTGTTTGATGTGTGTGGGTTTGTTTGTTTTTTTTTTAATGTTGTTTATGTCCTTTCAACATCAAGATGTCCCAAATCTTTCTTGAAAGCAGGCGTGGCAGGGCACACAGGGTGTGAAAATATTGAAAAGCTTTTATGCCAATTGATAGATAGCTGTTGCCCCAAATCTCTGAGTACCAGCCACAAGGCCAACAGCTCTTCCCGTAAGACCTCTTGCCTGCTTTCACCAGTCTAACTAAAGGGTAATGCCTGATACATCAGGAGGCTTTCAGCCCCAACTCCCCACCCCAGGTCCCAGTCCAAGATGGCCATCCATTCTGATTGGCCCCATATCCTATTGATTATACCCTTGAGATAGGTCATAGGTAATAAATACTTAAGTAAATAATCCCCCATTGGGTATGTTCGTTCATTGGGTATAAGCTGGATTATAGGACTTAAAAAACTCTGGATTATATCTCAGTTGATCCAAGTAGGTAATGGCCTTGTGAAAGAACAGGAAAGCTTAATTGTGAGTTTTTATGAAAAGGCCCTCAAAGATTGAGCAAAAGGCCTTGGAGCTCAGGGCTACATTAGAAAGGGTCCCAATAACTACTCACCAGATGCCCAAGAAAATCATCACTGACTTTCACTGCTCCAGAGCCCTGTTCAAGTGAGCTGAGGGACAGTGAGCAATTTAACATTTTTTCTATGTATTTTTAAATTTTGAAATAATAAAATTAATTAGGAAAGCGTTTGCAACAAAAAGGAGGATAATAGGAAAATATATTCTCTCTTTCCTGGAGCAAACCTTGCAATCATGTCTGGAGCAGGGGGAGATGCTCTAAAATTTTTACTGCCATCTTTTCATTCCTAGACCTGTTACATGGGATGAGGGGGGAGGGGCCGTTTTATTTTTTTATTTTTTATTTTAAAGATTTTTTTTTATTTGTTTGGTTTTTGGGGGGCAGGGGGAGGGGAGGAACAGAAGAAGAGGGAGGGAGAATCTCCAGCAGACTTGGGCTGAGTATGGAGCAGGGCTCAATCTCACGACCCTGAGATTATGACCTGAACTGCAATCAAGAGTCAGACACTTAACCAACTGAGCCACCCAGGTGCCCCAGGAGGTCCATTTAAAAAATAATATGTAGCAAGTTAAAGAAAACAGTGGATCTAAAGCTTTGTGCTGAGAGAGGAAGTCCAGAGCGGATGGCTCTTTTGCTCAGCAAAATCCCCAAATAGGGCTTTTTGGTTTACAAAGGGGAGGTATCAAATGGTCTCAAACCCAAGCCCCAATACCCAGAGAGAGGGGGAGGGAGAGACAATACAGAAAGGAAGGACTGAGGAAGAAAAAGTAAAATTGTTTTTTAAGGCTAAGTAATGGGAATGTGGAGCTTTTGAATGACCACCTGAGAGGGAAGGAAAGGAGGAACAGAGAAACATTTGGGAACAGAGATCTGGCCCCCACCCTGGGCAAGCAGATCAAATCCTAATGAAATATCATCAGTGAGGGAATTTTGGGGAGACAGATTTCAAGAGTAGTGATGGGTACTATTTGTAGAGCTGGCAAACAGAAACAGCTTTTCCAGTACTTTTATAAAAACAGGGAACATAAAAAAATAAAAAATAATTAAAAATTAAAATAAAATAAAATAAAAATAAAAACAGGAAAAAAAGATGGGACAGTAGCTGGAAAAAGATGTCAGGCAACAGGAAGGGTTTTTGTAAAGGGTAATATTACCATATATTTCTACACTGATAGAAATGGTCCAATAGGAAGAAAAAGAAATAAAAATGGAAGATCATTCATGGCAGGAGCAAAATCCTTAAGTAGCAGAGAGAAGATGGGATCCAGTGCATAAGGTTTGCCCTTAGATGGAAACTGGGTTTATCCACTGCAACAAGACAGAGGGCAGAGAATATGGAACAGGTACTGCTAAGTTGACAGATTTGGTCATGGGAAGATTTTTTATTTTATTTGTTTTTTTAAAGATTTATTTAGAGAGAGAATGCACGAGTGGGAGGGAGGAGCAGAGGGAGAGGGAGAGAGAGAATCTCCAGCGCACTCCCCACTGGGGCTTGATCCCCAGACCCTGAGATCACAACCTGTGCCAAAATCAAGGGTCGTCTGCTTAACCAACTGAGCCATCCAGGCGCCCCATGGGAAGGTCTTTAAAAGGTCTTTTCTCTTTTCTTGGTGCAATAGGAGCAGGATGATCAGGTGAGCGTGAGGGGAGAGAAGGTGGCTTGAGGACGGTTGAGAAGAGAAGTAGCCACCTTGGAGAGGAGAGGAGTGTATAAATCAGAGAAATATGGTAAGCCAGGCAGAGCTGAGGGCTCATGTGATGGTTCTCTGGACCATTCTATGAAATATACTGCAGTTGGTTGAGGCAAAAGCATTTGAGAGTAGAACAAGGGAGAGGCGAACTGAGTTACCTGGATAACTGTGTACCCTTTCCATTCCACAGCCATGAAATGACCATGTTCCACGTATTTGGGTTTCTTAACCAGCTAACATAACTAAAAGTAAGCTACCACGCCGCAACGACAGAGGGAAAAAATTCAGTCACTTTATTTTTCCACTTCCGTTATGTTCCTTGGACAAACACTGATTCAAGTGTGGCATTTAATTTTGAATCTGAAAACCAGTTTAGCATGGCTTTACATCTGATGCATCGGTTTTCCAGAAAGCCAGAGTGTTGTGTTCTGTTTGGGAAAAAAAAGGTAAGACACTAAGATAAATGATCATTTCTTAAATTTGCTAAGTAGCTAAGCCAAATCAAATACATTTTACCAACATGTGGGAAAATTTAATTATATGAATAAAACCATTGACTGTGAGGTTTAAGTGATAGGAGAAAACATCAGGGAAATGATAAGGCACTCATTTCCAAGAGAGAAAATAAAAGGTTCTGTATAATTCTGATAGTCAAGATTAAAAGGAAAAAAAAAAACTTGTATCAGCCTTTTATTTATTCTCAGATGCAGTAGCAGTGCTGCATCTGTCTGAAGACTATAAGGAACAATAGCCTGAAGAAATTCATCAACAAAACTCTGTTTGGTTTTTTTAAATTATCCTCTTCTAATATTTTGTGTACTGATTTGTAGGAGGCTACATGCCCTCTGTCAATTTCAGTATTTAACATCTGCCCAGGGGTCTGCTATATTTTGAACAATAACAATTTATCCAGTGCATTTCTAACCATTAGTGATTATAATAACTATCATTGTTTGAACACCTCCTCAGTGGCATGGATCATATTTCTGATCATCAAACCTGTGAAGTAGGTGTGATTCACTAGTTATCATTCCATTCTCTGTCTCTAGCTGGTCACTTCTCAAACCCCTCTCTTCTCTAACCTGCCTGCCCAGGATAGGGCTGTCCACATTCTTGGAACACTTTTTTGGTAAGATTTTACTTATTTATTTGTCAGAGAGAGAGCACAAACAGGGGGGAGCGGCAGGCAGAGGGAGAAGCAGGTTCCCCGCTGAGCAAGGAGACCGACATGGGGCTGGATCCCAAGACTCTGGGATCGTGACCTGAGCCAAAGACAGACACTTAACCAACTGAGCCACCCAGGTGCCCCTCTTGGAACCCTTCTAAACTAAGAGCCAATAGTAGCTTCAGCCTCTGGCTCATTCTTCCTTCATAGTACAAAGATATTTAAACCCTAAACCCGAAAATTTAAAAAGTTAGCAGTTCTAAATGCTGATCATTATACAGTTCTCTATCTCACACAAACATAATCTCATCTTCCTTAAAATATTTTGCTCTAATGAATACTTTGCTCTAATGGGGACTTTTCAAACTCTAGGAGTTGCTGAAGAAAGGGAAAAAATGTTAGAAGATCTATAAACCAATCACCATTACCATGAGTTACTTTGTAATTGGGGTGAGTTCTCTATAATTTGGGACTGAGAGGCAGTAAATATTACTATTATTCAATACTCCATGCAACATTATTATTCTTATTTGAGCTTACTCTGGAATTATACAAGATGGCATAATTCATGTCAATATTCATTGAATAAAACTGCAACCCTGAGTTTTAGGGAAAAAAATTGGAAAGGAAAATGTTAATGCAAGTGGAGAAAATGAATCCGTTTATTGCTTCATCTCACTCTTTTCTCCTGCTCCCCCTCTCTTTTTAAAAATCCAGTGGCCAGGGGCACCTGGGTGGCTTAGTCAGCAGGGAGCCTGCTTCTCCATCTCCTTCTGCCCTTCCCTCCCATTCATGCTTTCTCGCTCTTTCTCTCCGTCTCAAATAAATAAATAAAATCTTTAGAGAAAATCCAGTGGCCAAACTGACATGGCTTCTTATAATGATGAGATATATGTTATAATTCCTGTTTTACTGACAAAGATACAAAGACTTGAAAACTTAAGTCATTTGTAGAAAGTCATTCATTGAGTAAACGTCAAAAATGTACAGTTCAAATTCAAGTACTAAAGCACAGAATTCTGTTTACTAGAAAACATCTTTTTCTTCCATTTTGTAATCAGATGTCTCTATTGAGTTTTATTTTATCATATGTATTTCTTATGCAATTCTAAATAAATATAACTGATTTTATGCAAATAAATAAATAAAGTACTTCTTGTGGTGAGGGGCAAGTGGAAACCTTAGCTAAAAGTACCAGTGTCAGACTCACCCTTGAAGCACTTGGGGATTTCAATGGTGCCATCGATGCACTGAGCATCCTCTGTATAGCTACACTTCTTTTCCTTATTCTTGCAGAAGAAAGAAACTTTTTCACCATGCGGCATTCCATCCTTGAATTTTTCTTGAAGCTTTACTCTCTCTCCTTGGTATAGCACAGTTGCTTTTTTAACAGATAATTTACAAGAAGCTGAAAGAGACAATATTTGTAGTCAAGACTTAGGAGTCCAGTTAGTCTTCTTTAAGGATGATGTAGCATTTGGATCAGTAGATGAGTACACCTGAAACACATTGCTCAAGACAAGAAGATTCCAAGAATGTTCATAGTGAGTAACATCGGTGTCATTGCTAATGGAAGTTCTTTATCAATAGAACACTTAGTCACGGCTTCCAAGATGCCCTTTTCCCCCCTTGTAGTAGCCACTTAAGAAGGTCAAAGCAGAAGCATCAGATTTTAGGCTTCAGTGAAAAAGAACTACGAGATACTGCCATTTCATATAAACCTCCACTGCCCCACTTAGATCCCATTTATTGAGCTAGTGCGTCCATCCACCAGCCACTGTGAGCACTGGCTGATGATAGCTCACAAATGTTCCTTTCTCTGAAAATTGCCCTCAGCCATAAGGGAGCCGTCTCTTCTGGGAGCAAATCAGCCCCCACACCAGGATCAGGGAAGGGAGCAGCCCATAGCCAATGACTGACCAACAAGGGGATACAAAAAGCAGGTCCCTTGCCTTTTGGTGGGATCAACTCTAGGGTAGAATTCATGGTCCAGAGCTCCCAAGGGGATGAAATTGAAACTAGACTCTAGTTGAGACCACCTATTTGTTCAAAACTTAGTTCCTGGATCAGCAGCAGCAGCATCACTTGGGAACTTGATAGAAATGCAAATTCTCAGGTCCTATCCCAGATCTACTGAATCAGAAACTCTGTGTTTAAATAAGCCCTCCAGGTGATTCTGGGGCACAGTGAAGTTTGAGAACCAGTGCCCTACTCGATCCTACCTGCCTCACTTTCTCCTGAGACACTCACTGAATAAATCATCTGCACCTGAATCCCTGTCTCAGGCTCTGCGGTCTAGGGGACCCCAACTAAGACACTAATTATACATCATTTTGCCTGCTGTGCCTAATTTCCTTTTCTGCTTAAACTGCCCAGCCCTGTAGCAACCTGAGCAGAAATATAGTGCTAGGTTATTGTTCTTTGCATAAGCATGACCCCGGGTCAAGGATAAACACCCTAACTCAAAAGGAACCAGTGTTCTCAGGAAAAAATACCAGTTAGTGATGAGTCCTTGGGTTGAGAGGTCCTGGTGTAGAGTCAAGCAAGGTTCGAGGTGAGTGAGCAGGGAAACATGAATGAGAGAGACAATGAGGCCACTGAGATATGGAAAGAGTAGTAATAGGGCCTGGCTTTCGGTTCGAATCCTCAAGACCAGCTGTATTTCATTTCCTCATCTTCAATGTCCATACAAATGCCTGTTGCCTGTTTATGATAAACCCCCATTTCCTTGAACTAGCTTGAATGTGTGATTGGTTTCTGCAACAAGGAGAAGAATCTAGACTAGAACAAAGCAGAAAAGGATGCTCACGGGAAAACAAGTAGAGGAAACCCACACAATTTTCCACCATATCATCAATGCTTACAAAGGATCTGTTTATAGGGTTCTAGAGGGGAGAGGGGTGGGAGGATGGGTTAGCCTGGTGATGGGTATTGAGGAGGGCACATTCTGCATGGAGCACTGGGTGTTATGCACAAACAATGAATCATGGAACACTTCATCTAAAACTAATGATGTAATGTATGGGGATTAACATAAGAATAAAAAAAAAAAAGAAAAGAAAAAAAAAAGGATCTGTTTATTTCCTACAGTTTCATCTCAAACACACTGCTAAGCATGAAGTCCCCCCAAGCACATGTAAGTCCTAAAGTCTTTCACATACAAATAACTGTGAAGCAAGTCTGAGCAACAAGTGGAAAATGATTGGAACAAGAAAATGGCAAGTAAGGGTAATCCACTGGATAAGTTCATGATGTATTAAAACCTCACCCATATTTCATACCTTTACAACTTGGTTGTGCAGACCAATTTCCAAATTTGTTACATTCTACTTCTTGTGGGCCATCCAAGACAAATGTATCATGGCAACCATATGTGGCTTTATCCTTGTAATAAAGTGTTTGTTTTGCAGGATAGTTCACAAACCCATTGTCTGGTCTTGATGGGAATGGGCATTTTACTTCTAAAAAGTGTATTCAATAAGACATATTAGTATAAATAGTAGTGCTGTCCCATAGATATGAAATATTTACATTCCAGTCTCCATTACCCCACTGAGTCACTGGGTGTTCCTGTAGCTGGACTACAATTTCTAGGGACTTAGGGGCTTAATTCTGTCCCCCTTTTCTTATGCCCACAGGACCCTAGATATTAAAAAAGAAACAACACTCTGAAAGTAAATCAATGAGTTACCAAGTTCTTTGGGCTCTCATATAATCACAGCGTATTATTTATTCCAAATTTCATCTCCATGCTGTCTAAAATGGTGGGTTTGAAAGAAGAAAAAAAAAAGCCTGTCTCTTTTAATCAACAAACCATGAAATTAAAACACAAAGACGCCCTCCATGCACACTAGCACACCATTATTGGATTTCAGATGTTAAATTTAATTCTTATGAATGTCTTCATTCTATATGAGAAGCCAGAATGAAATATGAAGGAGAAACATGGTGCTGCTTCCTGGCACCTGAATCTATGAGTCTATAATAATACTTTCAAAATAGTCCACGGAAGAAAAGAAAAGCTTTTTTCTACAGAAGAATGCAAGCTAATCAATATAGAAAAGATAGAAAGTCGCCAGTTTGCCTGAGTCATAATTGACTAAGTTGGGGATCATCAGAGGATGCCAAAATGCCTGCTAGAGAGTAGATAGTCACACCATCTCCAAGTATCACCCACCATTTGCTTTCCAAAAAGGGAAAGAAGATCTGACACAACCCACCTGACCAAGGGCTCAAATGAAGCATGACCAGTGATACCTCCTGATGTGATGGAATGGATTCTTATCAAAATTATTTAGCTTGAATCTAATCACAAGTAAATCATCACCTAGATTCAGATGATGGAATATTCTACAAGACAACTAGCCTGTATTCTTTAAAAATGTCAAGGAGGGGCACCTGAGTGGCTCAGTCAGTTAAGTGCCTGAATCTTTTTTTTTTTTTTAAGATTTTATTTATTTGTTTGACAGAGAGAGAGCACAAGCAGGGGAAGCAGCAGGCAGAGGGAGAGGGAGAAGCAGGCTCCCCGCTGAGCAGGGCACCTGATGTGGGGCTCGACCCCAGGACCCTGGGATCATGACCTGAGCCAAAGACAGATGCTTAACTGACTGAGCCACCCAGGTACCACTAAGAATCCAACTCTTGATTTCGGCTCAGGTTGTGATCTCAGGGTGGAGAGATTGAGCCCCAAGTCGGGCTCCATGCTGGACATGGAGTCTGCTTGGCATTCTCTCTCTCTCTCCCTCTCCTCTGTCCCTCCGCCCTACCCCTCACACATGCTCTCTCTCTAAAAAACAATAGAAATAAATAAAAATAAAAATGTCAAGGAAAGACAACTAAAAAGGCAGGGGATCATCCTTTTTTAAAAAATACTGTATTTATTTATTTGAGAGAGAGAGAGAGACAGAGAGAACGAGCACGAGCAGGGAGAGGAGGAAGGGGCAGCAGCAGAGGGAGAAGCAGGCCCCCTGCTGAGCAGGGAGCCCGATGCGGAACTCGATCCCAGGACCCTGGGATCGTGACCTCAAGCTGAAGGCAGCCGCTTCACCAACTGAGCCTCCTAGGCATCCCACAGGGGATCATTCTTAATCAAAGGAGACTAAGGAGCCATGACGACTAAACCAAATGTGTGATTCTTGACAAGATCCCACGTAAAACAAAACACATGTATAAAGAACACTTTCGCGCCAATTGAGGGGAAATTTCCACATGAAATAAATGTTGTTAATTGTTTATATTATTATAATATTTTAAATCATTATTGTTAATAATTCAAAACACATTAAATGTCTTGTCTACAGGGACAATGTTTTTGTTCTTATGACATTCATGCTGAAGTATTTATGGGTAAGTGTCATGATGTGTACAACTTATTTTCAGATGGTTCAGGAAGAAAAAGCATCTGTCTATGGAAAGAGAGAGAGACAGAGAAAGTCACAACATGTTAACGGTTCATACATGTAGGTGAAAGGTTGAAAAAAAAAAAAAGAACCTACTGCTTAGGACTTGAGAGAATTAAATGAGATGAGATGACACATATACAGCAGGAGACCAGTACCTGGCCCAGAGTTTAAGTCCCGCAGAAGGTGCTAGGTAATATTATTGGTAGTTTCCCCAGGCTAAAAAGCATTTATTCTTTGAATCATTCAAGAGTTATCTGCAATATCTACTACAGGAGAAAGTAGCAGTCCTTAGTATAACTCCTTGTGTGCATGATAAAGTCTATAATTTGTCTACTTGTTCTGCAGTTGACAAATTCAAAGATAACAATGATAGATCAAATTAAAAGAGGAAGGGGGCACCTAGGTGGCTCAGTTGGTCAAGTGTCCCACTCCTGATTTTGGCTTAGGTCATGATCTCGGGGGCATGGGATTGAGCCTCACTTCAGGCTCTGTGCTGGGCATGGAGCCTGCTTAAGATTTTCTCCCTCTCCTTCTCCTTCTCTCTCTGCCCCTCCCCACCCCACGAGCACACACATGCTCTCTCTAAAAAATAAAAATAAATAGAAGAGGAAGAATTTTCATAATTTTTAAAATCAAATATTCTTGTGATTCTTAAATTTAGGTGGACTATAGAAGCTTGGGACAATCTGACTACAGCCCAGTTTTTCACCCTCATCTCCTAGGATGTCCCAATTTAATCCTGGCTTCTCTCAACCAACCTCACCACCATATTCGACTGTCCATGCACACACCCTGTTCTCCCATGCTTCCCTGACTTTCCATGCCTTCCCCTCATTCTCCACTTCTCCTCTTCTGGGAAGCTCTCCCAGGCACCTCCAAACAGTTCATTGCATTATATATAATTCTCCTGAGGTCAGAAGCCAAGTCTCGTTCATCTGGTATCCCCAATACCTAGCACACTGCCTGGCACATGGTAGATGCCAATAAACATTTGTTGAACAAGGCCATTGGAAACACTCGATGACAGTGGAATTTTCCATAGTTCTTAAAAATGGGATTCTACACTGTCATAATAGCTTTGTCTTGTCCTTGCACCTACCTCTGCATTCTGGTAACGTAGTCCAATTTCCATGTGCTGTGCAGGTAATTGTATCATTTCCAAACATGGCATAGTGTGGCAAACATTCGAAGACAGCCTTGTTTCCATAGACGGAGTGGTTTTTAGCCAATGGCTTGTAATCACTAAGGGTTGCAAACTTAGGAATGGGTGGTAGAGGGCAAGTTACAGCTGGAAAAAGAAAGAATGATCACTTTTATGAAATAGTTGAGTCTTTTAAAAATGCTCTTTCCAGAAAGGAAAAAACAAAAAAACAAAGATTAACTTGAGAAAATCCAAAATTGGATCAAATACCAGGGTAAAAACAGTCCCTTAAAGAAGTCACAGAAGAAAATATGATCTGAAAACCAGATGTCTGAACCAGTGAAAAGATTGAAAAATGAAGTAAGTCTAAGTCTTGTCACCATAAATTTGCCTGATACAATGACATAATGCATAGGTCTCCATCAGTCTGTGATCCAAATGCTAGATATTTCTGGAAGTCAGAATTGGTGGAGGACCATCCTACAATAATTGCTCATAATAGCACTTGGTACAAAGTCTTTTGCGACATCTACGTTCCACTGCTGGCTTACGTTGGTTTGTTCCCATTGAATATCTCCTGCTTCTGCACTCTGAATGCATGGAGCTTACACAAGTAACTTTATGTGGAAACAGTCTGGGTTGTCATCCTGAGCGGACTAATACGGGGTTTCAATAAGTCCAGGGAGAGTTATACTAATGTAAAGGAAGTGAGTGAATGTGATTTCATCTGAATTATTTAGATCCTTGCTACTCCAAGTGGGATCTGTGAGACCCCAGCAGGGGCCTTACTTGGAAGCTTACTAGAAATGCAGCAGCTCAGACCCCACCCCAGAGCCGTGGATCAGAATCTGCATCTTAACGAGATGCCCAGGTGATTCACAGTACTTTAAAGTATGAGAAGCATTGATTTAGATTAGACTGAAGTGAAAGCGGATCTTCTCTTTGTAACCAAGAAGCAAAAGTGACTACATAGTTGATATAAATCTGCTTCCAAGGGAAACTATAGGAACAGTGGTGATTTTTACTGCTGAGTAAACTCTAATTTAGCCTTAAAAACCTTTGTTTTGGTAGTTCAGCTTTTCTTAAACCATCACTGATTTGAAATTGCTTGACTTTTTCACTGACTCTTGCTAGGACAGACCTCACTGAAATGTTAAAAAACCATAACCATGATTGTAATGCATGGGCCTCCTGGTCGAAGATTGGACTCCCGTGAATCACAATCAGAACATCCCTCCCTATATCAGCAATGCCCAGAGCTGCCCCTGACTGCATGGCTCAGGGTCCCCGGAATAAGCCAGCAGTGTTTGGGGGAACAATCCCACTCCACTCCTATGAGGCAAGGCCCTTTGATGGAGCCTAAGGTCACTGTGAAGGTTACTTTCCTATGTCCCTCATTACTAGACACACTTGCTGAGGGCAGGCAGAAGTCTCTTTCAGCCATATAGCCTCAGTGCTGAGAACAGGATATGACACACATTAGGTTCTCAATATGCATAAATGTATAAACGAATGTATAAATGTATGAATGTATGTATAAATGTATAAATGAATGAATGAGGTCCCAGAGTAGGAGGAAGATGTTTGATCTCAGTTACCAGTTTTTCTAGTCCAGTGATGGCAGTCCCTGATTGACCAATGCCACACGTAGCCTGTCAAAAACTGAGAGAATGATGGAATGACTAAGCCCAGATATCACTGGTTCCACCAAGTGGTGGATACAAATGTGTTCATGAGTTGAATGCTTTCCTTCTGTCCTTCCAAAAGGGTTGTTGATCCTCCAAGGTAAGATGATATCAGGATGAACACTCCCCATGAGGGTGAGCAACCATCCCAAAGAGTCAGGACTGAGGGATTTCCAGGGCATGGAATGTACAGGGTTAAGACCAGCAAAGTCCCAGGCAAACCAACTAATCGCTCTCCCCAGAACTGGGGACCCACAGACTCACGAGTACAGACAGGAAGGTCAACACTCCATTTTCCTTCCTCGGTACATTGAGCAGAACTACTTCCATTCAGATAAAACCTGCAAAAGGAAAATGTAACCCATCAAGCAGTAGAATAATCCATTGATGGCATCTCAAATGTCTTCTCCACTGAGCATCGCCTCAGGTTCACGCTACTGACTTTTTCCCTATTTTGTAATGCTGCTTTCTTGAGGAGCTAAGCACTCACTTAAGGCTCATCAAATCTCCCAGCCCAGGGCTGCAGGGGACTCACAGAAGAATGAGAAGTTTCCATAGCTGGAGGCATAGAAACCAACCCCCCAAATCTGTCTTTTCCAATCAGCAGGCCAAATTAGCTGCTTCTTACATGGAGCAAAGAAGCATCTCTTCTTCAGGGTCACAAAAGTGAATCAAACTGAGACATGGCTACTATTCATTTCCTGAAACTATTCACTCTACTGACATAAATGGGTAAAAACAATGCAGTATATTTCCATCAAAAATGTAACATTGTCTCCTCGAAGCCAAATGTTTCAAGGCCCTTTGTCATCAGACCCACAAGTTAGTTGGTGTTTCAGATGAAAGGAGTCCATTTCTCCTCAAGTATTTCTTAATTTCCAATCCCAAACAAGAATCCTCAGTAAAATTTTGCCCTAAGGTACAGCTGACCTATGTTGACAATGTCACTGGTGATGTCTTTGCTAATAAGGCAGATGAGCTACATGCTTTCTTGCTGGGGATGCTGCCCTGCATCGTGTGAGGATCAACAGAACTATGTTCTATACCATCACACTCCCAACCTTCGCCAGAGAACTCCCTTCTGGAGACTCCCAGGTCAGTCAATCAAATTAGGTTCATGTCCAAAGCTCAAGTCCAATTCCTAAAGTATTTTAACCTTCATGCCAAGATTTGTCCCAGAGATGATAAAGAATTACCATCCAGTTTTAGTCTTTCCAATGTACCTCCTCAGTTAAGTAATTAACCAGGAGAAGGAAAGTTGGATACAGTAGCAACTTCATATTTTACTAGTTGTTATGGCCTCCATCCCTTCCCCTACCCCAACACCACTGTGGTATAGATTAAAAGCAGGATTACAAATGATTGTATTCAGCAAGTCCAGCCTGAAGGCTAAAAGTAAAATATGTCTTGATGTTTAGCTTAAGGGCACAGAAATATTCTGCCTCTGTTAGCTAGAAGTCCTCACCCGGTGTTACAAGCAAAACTGATTGTGTTAGGATATTCAAAAGTTGTGTAGCGTACAGCTCCATTTTCTAAGATTCCAGCAAAAGGACATACTCTGGCTGTAATTTAAAGATAGAAAGGTAAATTTCAATTTGTAGAATTTTTCATTGAAGTAAAAACATATAAATTCATTTCTATTCTTTGATCCAATAACTCTACTGTTAACTATTCTAAGCAAATAACTCAAAATTAGTCAAATGATATATGCACAAAGGGGCTCATTGCACTGTTACCTCTAATAACAAAAATTGGACAGCCTAAATGTTTACCATCAGGTGATTGTTTTGATCAACTATGGTAAATCAACAGTTGCATTCTTATGCAACCAACAAAGTATGAATTATGAAGACTATGGAGACACAGTCAATATGTATGCTATGCTGATGAATATAGAAAAATACAAAATGGTACCTACTCTCTGCAATGATGCAAAAATATACATGTGGAAAGTAACTTGAAAAAATGAAATTGTTAGTATTCCAGAGTTATGACCAATTTAAAGAAAACTTTTCCCTTATGATGTTATAGCTGTTTTTCATTAAAAATCTTTAGTCCTTTTGAAACAAAAAGCATACTAAAATCACTTGTATGAAATGTATGATTTTCACAAAGGTCATGTTCATATGACCAAAATAACCAGGGCTCAGATAGACCCATATAGTCTTTTTTTTTACTGTTTAACTTCTACATAAAATTGCCAGAAATTCTATTGGGTTGATTGCTCCATATTTGACGTAAAAAGTAATGCTGGCATAATATCATGGAACCATGTACTGAGGAATAAAGAAAAGCAACCATCTACCATAAGGTGATAGCAATAAATCTTTGCTTAAGTTTTTTATATTATATTTATATGTATAAATTATTATAATTTATTTTATAAATTATGGTTATATAATATATACAATTCATATAATTATATTTATTATAAATTATTATAATGTGATAATTCTATTAAATCTGCTTTCATTTTGAGGTCAAGTCCAAAGATCTGATGATTCCTTGTGTTTTACTTTTTTAAGAGTCTCTTTTGGCATCTATCTAAATTTCAGAGTATCTGTACATCTTTTTTTACTTCTGCAGTGTTTCTCTCTCTTTTATCGTAGCAGGTCGCTTTTTTACATCTCTTCTAGTTCTGGGCTATGCTCACCTCCTCCTCTCTAAATAGGACCTATCACCTCTGCTCTCCCCTCCCATGAACACTCCCCCAGGCCCTCTTGTTTCTTCACAGCCCTCCACTCTGTGGCTCCACTGGCCCTCTGTGCCCCAGCATGACAAAGTGGGTTATCCCCCAAGTGTCCCGAATCCCAATGAGGGGAGAGCATGTGAGAGAAGGCACTGACTTACGAGTACACCTCAGGGTGTTGATGGGCCAAAGTCCTGTGAGAGGGCAGGTGAACTGCTTCATCCCACCCCGGGACATGTAGCCCGGACGGCAGGAGTACACGATCTGCTCCCCTGGGTCATAGAATGTTTTTAATGGAACAATGGTGGCAAATGGTAAATCATCTGGTTTGGGACAGGCTGAAATAGAGCACAAAGCAGTTAGTTAAGAAATCTATATTTTTCGGGCATCTGGGTGGCTCAGTTGGTTGAGCGACTGCCTTCGGCTCAGGTCATGAACCTGGAGTCCCGGGATCGAGTCCCACATCGGGCTCCCTGCTCAGCAGAGAGTCTGCTTCTCCCCCTGACCCTCCCCCCTCTCATGCTCTCTCTCTCTATCTCATTCTCTCTCTCAAATAAATAAGTAAAATCTTTAAAAAAAAAAAAAAGAAATCTATATTTTTCTAAAATAAGACGAAATCAGAGAGTGAGACTCTTAACTATCGGAAACAAACTGAGGGTTGCTGGAGGGGAGGCAGATGGGGGGCTGGGGCAACCCAGTGATGGGCATTAAGGAGGGACTTGATGTAATGAGCACCGGGTGTTATATGCAACTGATGAATCACTAAACTCTACCTCTGAAGCTAATAATACACTATATGTTAATTAGTTGATTTTAAATAAAATTTAAAAAAGAAATCTATATTTTCATTTTTAAGCTCTGCTAGCACAAAAATGAAAAAAACTATTTAATGCTACCGATAGTAACTATGCCAAGTTCTGTACCAAATATTTCACATATGCAATATCTCATCTAATCTCCTCCTAACCCTCCTTTGAAGGGTACTATAGTTATCCCCATTTTATAGGTCAATACATCGAGGCCTCAACTGGCTGAACATCTTCGGGAGGAGCTTTAAGCGTGGCAATATTGAAGAATCAGTATCAATCCAGACTCCCCAGCATCCACACTAGAAAGAATTTTAATGATCATTATTGATCCTTGTCATGTACTAGGGGGTTGGATATATTAATTATATTTGCAAAAGCAAAGAGTACTTACTCCGTCCTGCAGTAGCAACATGGCAGAGAAAAATTGAGAACAAGAAGAGCCCCAGAGAAATCATTGTGGATGACTCACACAGACACTACCAAAATGGTTTCCTCTGCTAAAAAGAGGGATGCAAATATAAAAGTGCTTAAACATTAACCTTTTCCCTTGTGTCCTTTTACCTCTGTAAATAGAAGGTAAAATATCACAATTTGAAAGGAACTCTGAGACCTACATTTTTTAATCATTTACTTTCACTTCCGTGGGTTTGTTGTGAAATCTTTGGCAAATGATTTCCATCTTCATAACATTTATTTTAATGGCACAACATGGTCCATTACTGCCTCCGACAGAATCCTGGTGATTCCCAGATTGTCAAGCCTCTACTCCAGACCTCTCATCCTCCATCCTTAGTTTTGTGTATGTAGTGGGTGGAGCATCAGAAGTCTGGAGCATCTGCTTCCCCCACAGTCTTGACATAGGAATTTTGGACCATCTCTGTGTTTCAGTCTCCACACCTCTAAAATGATATTCCAGTTTCCAGATGTATGATTCTAAAGAACATCCACAGGGAAGCATCTAAAACTATAATCCCTAAAAATCCGAGTTCATCATCTTCTCTCAGAAAATGATGATTTCTTCCAGACTTCTGTTTTACTTGCAGTTAGTAACAAGATCATCCTGGGAGCTTCAGGTGCAACCTCAAAGCTATCCTCAAAACCTCAGTCTTCTCACATCAAGTCAACACAATGTCCTGTTCATCGTTCTTAATACTTCTTAGATCTGTCTAGGCAGATTTCTAGATCTGTTTTAGGGATTGGAAAGTTGACACGAAGTTACAAGCTGGGACTCCGAAGAGAACAGAAGTTGAGTAGGAGGAGACAATGGCCAATGCTGATGTTGCTTGGAGGGTTCAGAGAGGACCAGCCATGACTCCCTAGTCGTCTCATGCATCCTTCTCTCTCAGGGACTGAATATACAAGTGGACAATGGTCAGAAAATATATAAAAATAGAACTCTGACCCCTAGTTTCTGTAGCAACCAATCCAGCAAGCCAAATCACAACCTCCATAGCAATCGGCCTAACTTAGGACAAACTAGAGAAAGCCAAATATGTTCTTTAATCAATCACATAGGATGCCCAGCTTCTAGTTAGTCCACTTCCAACGTCCCTATCATACCAACAATGTCCCATCAGGACGTACTTGAAATTTGCCCTTTGTGTCCACAATCAAGTTTGACCACTCCTCTGACTTTGAGTCTCTGCCAAATGCAAATGATGATGGCTGACTCCCTTGTTATGACAAGCTCTGAGTCAATTGCTTTTGCTGGTTCTCATTTGGATGGTCTTTGAGGTCTAAAGTTGTTCAACACACATTAGTTTAAGAAACATTCTTTTCAGGCAGTGATTCTTGAACTTTGCTTCTAATGCACATTGTGTCCTGCGACAAGAGGAAAAGTATGCTTCCACTAGTAGAAAATACCAGTGGCCCTTCCCCCTCTGTGATTAAATCACAGTCTTTACACACACACACACACTCACCCCACCTTCCCCTTCAAAGGGTTTTCTAGATCATTCACAGGCTCTGCTTTATTGTGGAGAATTCCCTCAATGTGTGGAGAAGAGAGAAACTAAAGAAGACAGGGACGAGTTGTTTTATATAATCAAGATCTGAGGCAGAAATGGAGAAAGAGAGAAACCAAACAGGCTGGGCATCAGGAAAACAAATTTGAGAAGTGTGAAACTAAGAAGAGACATTTTTGGCAACAGATGCAAATGGAGTGAGAGTCGTTGAGAGGAGCAGTGACAGAAGAGGGGTTTTTAACGATATTTGCTGATGGATGTGCACCCTCACCTGAGGGGCTTTTCTGGAGGGGCAGGAACATTCTATATTTTCTTTTACATGTTTGTTACTAGGGTACCTGCAATGATCAAAACTCATTTAACGAAAACAAATGAACAAAGAAATAAACAAAAAGCAGAAACAGACCCATAAATAACAGAGAACAAACTGATGGTCGCCAGAGGGGAGGAGGGTGAGGAATGGGCAAGATGGGTGAGAGGGAGTGGGAGGTACAGGCTTCCAGTCACTGAATGAATAAGTCACGGGGATGAAAGGCACAGCACAAGGAATATAGTCAATGGGATTGTGACGGCCTTGTATGGTGACAGATGGAGGCTACACTTGTGAGCACAGCATAATGTAGGGACTTGTCAAGTCATTATGCTATACACCTGAAATTAATGTAACATCGTGTGTCCACTATACTTCAATTTAAAAAATAATTTATTAAATATTAAAAATTCATCCAATTAAACATTTAAAATCTGTGCATTTTATTATATGCTAATTATACCTCAAATTAAAAACAGTGCACCCTTTCCTTCTTTCCTCCCTTTCTCCCTCCCTCCCTCCATTCCTTTGTCCTTCCTTCCTAATTCTGTCCAAAAGTCATGGGGCAGACCCAGTGGGGCAGTCACATTGACCCTTGTGATGATGACAGCCCAGAGTTTTCACAGGATTGGCTACAAAAAGGGATTGAGCAAACAGGCAAATATATTAGGGATAATGAGAGTCAGGATTTTTACTGGTGAGGAGAAGTAGCAAAAGGGAAAAAAGGAAAGCTCAAATAAACCCTGTAGTGTTGGATTGGAAGGAGCTATATCAGTACCAATTTTGCATATACACAGACACAAAAATTATAGATACAAAGGTGTGTGCATGTGTGTATGTATGTACGACAGGACGTACGTATTATTCCTAACTCTTCCACCAAGATGGCCTGGGAATGATAATACACTCAGTAGCAATGAGCATACCTCATGCCCAGATCTTGGTTTCTAATACAACTATCCGTGGAGAGCCACCAAGGCTCCTTGGAAAATTGGCTGATTCTAGGAGTGGAAAGTACAAGATAATTCTAGAACATCATGTTGTGAAGAGCAACTCAGGAAATATTCAGAGAACGATAGGGACATGTTAAAAGGACCCAGAAGGCATTTGAAGGGGCTCTCAAGATGAAACAATTTGAGTGTCAAAATAAGTAATGATAGTTACTTAAGTAATAAGTTATAGTCCATTGGCTAAAATGGAAATCAATGAGTCCATGTTGATAGCAATAAACATATTAACAAGTATATGGGAAGATAAGAAAGTTCTTCCTTATGGTAGAATGCCAATCAATTAATATACTAGGAATAGTGGAATTTGAAAATTGCAGTTTGGAGATCATCAGAGAAATATTTAATTCTGGCAAAAAGTATCAGTGGATGTTAAAACTAGGGGGTATTAGTGGGATTAGAAATGAGATGCTCATATAGCCTTAAAAATGTCTCCACTTAAAATAAGTATTTATTACAAAGAGAGAAAAAAGGAATTTATAGTGGAGAAACTTGGCAGACACCATCTTAATCAAATTATCAAAATTATACCACCAGTGGGCCACCTGGGTGGCTCAGTTGGTTAAGCGACTGCCTTAGGCTCGGGATCATGATCCCAGGGTCCTGGGATCGAATCCCACAAAGGGCTCCTTGCTTGGTGGGGAGTCTGCTTCTCCCTCTGCCTGTTCTGCCTGCCGATACCCCCGCTTGTGTTCTCTCTCTCTCTCTGACAAATAAATAAAATCTTTAAAAAAAAATTATACCACCATTAATGGGACAAATTGACATAGTGTGTCCCGCAGATAAGATGCAATGGGAAGGACACAGCATCTCTTCTGTAATACTCCTGCCCCAAACATAATGACCTGGGTTGTGTCTTGAGAAAATATTGCACATACTCAAGTTGAAGGATGTTATGCAGAATAACCACCCTATAATCTTTAAAATGGCAAAGGCCATGAAAAGCAAAGAAAGACTGAGGGAGCCTAGGGAGAATCTTTAAGTGGGTGTCCCACACTGTTGCTGAAAGACCCTGAGGGGATTTTGGTGAAAGTTGAATGGGGTCTCTGGGTAAAGAGTATTTGGAGGTTTTGTTCTATTCTTGGAAATTTCCTGTGTATCTGAAATTTGAAATTGCTTAAAAATATAACAACAACAACAAAAATATGTGCTTTTTTTGTGGTTTCCTTGAGAGTGGTCTTCATAAGATATTGTTCTCTTTTTTAAGATTTTATTTATTTGAGATAAAGAGCTAGCGAGAGAGAGAGAGCATGTGCAGTGGGGAGAGGGAGAAGCAGGCTCTCTGCGGAGCAGGGAGCCCGATGCAGGGCTCGATCCCAGCACCCTGGGATCATGACCTGAGCCGAAGGCAGACACTTAACTGTCTGAGCCACCCAGGTGCCCAATAAGATATTGTTCTTAAACCAAACTGTATGAGGCCTTAACTTTTTTTGCATCACTCCATAAAAATCAGTGTAATGGACAGAATTTTTTCAATTTTAAGTTCGTATATGTGTGTGTGTGTGTGTGTGTGTGTGAAGCAAAAGAGCTATAAGTAGTTATATGTATTATGTATACACATTATTTTTGAGCCATTAACATCCAGCTCCTATTTGCCAGCTACTAAACTATGGAAAATAGTGCAAAAATTATAGTAACAAGCCAATGAGGAAACAACTAAATCAAACTTAGTCTGACAGCTTTTGAGGGGAGTCACATGTATTTGTGGTTTCAGCGGGGGGAGGGGGGAGTTTTTCCCTTTTATTTTATTTTTTTGTTAATAAAATTTTCCCATGTTTGTATAATTAAATACAAAGATAATGGATGGTATTTTGCAAAACTAATAAATTATAATTATTATTAGTCCTGAGTGTACTGCCACTTGAATATGTCTGAGAATTACAAGATGTTCTCAGAACTCTTCCAAAAACACACATGGGTCTAATGAAAAGCCTTCACGATGAGCCTTAAGATGAGATGCAATCATTCATCTTGTGTTCGTGAGTCATCGCTCCACATAACATCAGCACCATGTGGTTGACCTGGAGTCTGATCTATCTTCTCCACATAGTTCAACTCACACTAACTACCTTACGATAATAACCAAGAAGCTGGCTGATCATCAATGTTACATGGTATTTTGAAGACATTTAAATTTACCATTGAAGTTTAATTTGGCAGAGCAAATGGGAAAACCATTAAGAAAAAAAACAAACAAACAAGGAATTTCTGCAAATCAAGTGGTTGTTTTGTATTGTTGGGGTTTATACTCACCACTAAAGATTAACCAACCCATGGATTCGATGCTGCACTTAGTATGTTGCTTTGTTAACCATGGACAGGAATACACAGACACATAGACACTTAGGTTGAAGAATACACGAAAACATTTGTTTTACAAGAAACATAGGACGGTGTGCTTGAAACTCTTAATGACTTTACATACCTCCCCTATTCTCCTTTGTAAATTAAACTATAGAGACCTAGACTCAGAGTCCAAGGTTCTGTATTCCTAAAAGTACATTGCATCACATGTTCAAAACTGTTCTTATTTACTTTACAAGCAGAGACTTTGACCATAACATTAAATATTTAGCAACAGTTTAGATTAAAAAAAAAAAAACTTTCAATATTGTCTCTTTCTGGGATGGGATTCTAGCCAACATTCACCAACAAGCTCCCAATGGAAAGATACAAGTGCTTTTGCTCCTATAATAGCAGAATCTGTCAGGAACTATGCAGGCATTTGCAAAGAGGATAAAGGAACATCGTCACAGGGCTTAATGGGCATGATTATATACGTTTAGAAATACACACGTAGTCAGCCTTTGTCAGCACTGAAGCATCTTTGTGTGAATTCTGAGATTCCCTACATGTAAATAGCATTTACCTTGAAGAAACTAATGTCTTTTATATACTACAATTTCAACCTTCATCTAGAGCTGTTATTCTTAACCTTGGCAGCACATTATAATCTCCCAGACTGTTAAAAAAAAAATTGAGGGACGCCTGGGTGGCTCAGTTGGTTAAGCATCTGCCTTCGGCTCGGGTCATGATCCCAGGGTCCTGGGATCGAGTCCCACATCGGGCTCCTGGCTCAGTGGGGAGCCTGCTTCTCCCTCTGCTTGTGCTCTCTCTGACAAATAAATAAATAACATCTTTAAAAAATTAATTTAATTTAAAAAATTGAATAGAATTTCTGGGGGTTGTAGGGGTCTAGGCATTGATTTTTTTAAGTGCTGCGGTAATTACGATTGCAGAGAGGGTTAAGACCCTCTGATTCATCATGTTAGTATTTACCTAAGTTATGTTCAACCGATGGGATTCCACCACATACATTCTCTCTCTTGCCAAAGTGACACTACTCTCCATATTTTCTATATTATGCGACTCCTTGATCTCTTGTGAATTACCTCTGGGTTCCATGAATTCATTCATTCTCTCTTTTTTTTTTTTTAAAGATTTATTTATTTTAGACAGAGAGAGAGCACAAGCCGGAGGGGCAGGGAGAGGGAGAGAGAATCTCAAGCAGACTCTGCGCTGAGTGCAGAGCCTTACGTGGGGCTCGATCTCTCAACCCTGAGATCACGGCCTGAGCCGAAACCAAGAATCAGATGCTTAACTGACTGCGCCACCCAGGTGCCCCAAATTCATTCAATATTTTACAAACATTTACTAAGCCCTTACTAAGCTGTACTTTTTGGTTGATACTGGAATTTCAGAAAAATACATAAGATTTGAGGGTTGTCTATAAGGAGTTCACAGTTTACTAGGATCAAAATACAGTGCTATATATAAAATAATAGAAGAAAGTCAAAGGTACTTATTCTCCTTAAAAGCAACTGCAGAAAATTCACAGAAGGTGTTTCATTTGGATTATGTTTTACAGACTCTTAGTGGTTCAGAGGGAGTGAGGTGGGGTGGGAACGTGATGGTAAGGATCAGATAGTCTGGGTAGTTGCCAAAGCAAAGATGTCTTCCCAATAGCTGCAAACAGTTGAATGTTGCTGGAGCAGAGTATTTCAGGTATGGAATAGTGGGAGATGAGTCTGGAGGGAGGATAGGATCTAGATGACAGAGCCTCTTATATTCCATGATTAGGAGTTTGAACTCATCCTGAAGGCAGTAAAAGGGAGGACCAAGGTCAGGTTTGTATTTCAGAAAGAGTGTTGACAGCAGTGTAGAAGACAAATAAGGGGTAAGAGAGGAGCAAGGGAGAGAAAAGGATTGCAAAAAAGAAAGAAAGAAAGAAAAACCGTAGTACATCTCAAACTGAACTCACGAAACTTGCATCCTGTGGTGTCAGTGAGTGGGAGACATTTTATGAAATGAGCAGTATGAAAGGGGCCCCGCGTACACCTGGCCACAATGAATGGGAACATTGCAGCTCTCCCAAAGTATGCATTGGAGGAAAGGACTTTATTCCCAAAGAATGGACTCCTAGCAAAGGGCTGAGGACAGTAGTCAGAACTGGAGGGAATTTTGCTGGGCAGAGTCACTAGCCCAGATGTTCAGGTTTTAAACTGGATTTGGAGAAAAGTGCCCAGATATAACTGTGATATAGGGTCTCTGGAGGGGTACATGAACCAAATAGAGAAAAGGAACATAGTGTGTGGTTCTTCGGAGGATGACTCCATTGGGGAAGGGGGTCATGCCCACCACAATAAAGGAAATGTGGTGTCCTGGTTAAAAACAGGGCTTAGTCATGGTATACTTGAGTTTGAGTCCTGAGTCTGCTTCTTATTAGCTGTGGCATCTTCAGCAAGCAATATTCTATAGTCAAGTTTTCATCTCTAAAATGGGGATGAAAAGAAAACCTACTTCAAATGCTGATTGTCAGGATTAAATTGGAATGCATACAGAGTACTTTAAAAGGGCCTGGTTTATACCAAGTGCTTGAGAAAAATTTGTTCTCATTAACATTCTTCTTATCACTAATATCAATGACTCAGATGTCTTACACCAAAGTACTGGAAATTCCCACAGAAAACCATAATAGATTTCAATAAGACTCACTAAATTGGTGCTCATTACTAGAAAACACAAAAGAACAAAAGAAAGAAAAAAGAGCCACATTCTGTACACCAGGGCAAAATGTCAGAGTTATTTGTAGGTGGTGGAATATGGGTATCTTGCTTTCTTCCTTTTTACTATGTCAGGCTTTTGTTTTGTTTTTGCTGATTTTTAAAAACCTATCAGTAGATAAGACAGAAAATCTACTTCCACATTTGGGGAAAATACAAGATTTCCTGCATGGAGGGGCACCTCGGTGGCTCAGTCAGTTAAGCACCTGCCTTTGGCTCAGGTCATGATCTCAGGGTCCTGGGATCGAGTCCTGAGTTGGGCTCCCTGCTTAGTGGGGAGTCGGCTTGTCCCTCTCCCTCTGCTCCTCCTCTTGCTCATGCTCTCTCTCTCTCAAATAAGTAAATAAAATCTTTTTTAAAAAAAGATTTCCTACGTGGAAATCTACAAACACAACAGTAGGTATGTAATTCTCCCATGTTAAAAGAGCATTCCCGGACACTGCTTACTTGGCATTTGTCCCGAAGAGCAGCACAAACATAGGACTCCTCTGCTCTAGGAACTCATCTTTGTATAGAAAATACTACAGATGTTTCCCCCCAAGATTGAGCAGAGTCATCATGTCACCCAGGTAATGTCTAGTGATCACTAGAAACCCTAGCAAATTCCTCCAGAGTCAGGCTCCTCAGCCCCCTTTACTCCTGGATCTGGTGCCTGGTCCCAACTCCCTCCCTTTTCCTGCTTCACTTGAAATCCAGAGTTAGGGCACATTTGGGACAAAAAGTCTGTGGCGCTTTGGAACACAAAGACGAGAACACTGGGATCTTTCACATAGATGTCACACACTATTTAGAAAAAAATATTGTAAGCAATCACAAGAAAAGATCCATGTGATCTCATTACCAGAGATTCTAGAAGGGAACAGATGAGGCTTAACAGATGAGAGCCTGAGAATAAAATGTTGAAAACGTGTTCACTGATGATCTGATGTAGAAGAAAATGAGGAAGCAGCCAGAGAAACTAACATGAGCTTTCAAGAGGTTCTCTGATGAGCTCAGATATGGAAAGAAAAGACCATGCTAGAAAGAAAGAAACGATTACAAGAAAGAAAGAAAGAGGGCGCCTGGGTGGCTCAGTCAGTTAAGCGTCTGCCTTCGGCTCAGGTCATGATCCCAGGGTCCTGGGATCGAGCCCCACGTCAGGCTCCTTGCTCAGCGGGGAGCCTGCTTCTCCCTCTCCCACTCCCCCTGCTTGTGTTCCCTCTCTCGCTGTGTCTCTCTCTGTCAAATAAATAAATAAAATCTTTAAAAAAAAAAAAAAAAGAAAGAAAGAAAGATGAAGAGAGAAAGAAAAGAAAAATAGAAAAGGATGAAGGAGGGGAATGTTACATGGAATGAATTCAAATGCAGCATAAACTAAACTTGCAAAATGTCAGGAGCTCAGCTGACTAAAACAAGTCCAAGTTGAGACAAGGATCACATAAGCTACAAGGACGACAAAGGTGGGAGTCAGAACAGGAAGAACAGGGCTGGTGTTCTGCTTCACAAAGAAGAGGGTTCATACAGCAGAGAATTATATGTTTATTCTCCTCATTATAAAAGCATGTTGTATCTGTCTAATCAATCTGGAAAACAAATATTTGAAACAAATGAAAATCCTATAAAACTCGCCGCATAGAGTTATGTCCTTGCACATGTTTATACCAAAATTGAAATCCGGATCATACGCAGCATATAATTTTGTGTTTTATTTTCATATCATAAGCACTTGCCCGGATCATTACTTATGTTTTAATGGCATGCATTTTTAAAGTGACTGTATAATCTTTCATCAAATATAGTTTAAACATCTCCTGACTTTTGGACATTTCAATGGTATCTTTTACCACTGTGACTAATGCCACAGTTAAGATCCTTTTATAAAATCTTTGAATACGGGCGCCTGGGTGGCTCAGTTGGTTAAGCGACTGCCTTTGGCTCAGGTCATGATCCTGGAGTCCCTGGATCGAGTCCCGCATCGGGCTCCCTGCTTGGCAGGGAGTCTGTTTCTCCCTCTGACCCTCCCCCCTCTCATGTGCTCTCTCTCATTCTCTCTCTCCCAAATAAATAAATAAAATCTTTAAAAAAAAAAATCTTTGAATACATTATTTTCTTAGGTTCTTATTTCTAGAAGCGGAAGGACTTGAACAAAAAGCAAAACATTTTTTAAGGATCTTGATACACATTACATGGTTGCCTTCCAGAAAGGTTAGCCCAATTTACGTTCGACTTTCCACTGCTTGAAGGATCTAAACATAGGGCAAAAAGAGAGCTCAGTTATTTAATTTTTAGTCTTCTTCTGGCTTATCTAGCAAAGAAAATACACTCACACCAAAAAAGTAAGGTGGACATCGTGAAGATGAATTGAAGCTCAGCTAAAAAATACTATGAGCAACTAGCTGTCCAAAATGCATTTCAGAGGGGAGAACCTGGCTGGCTCAGTCAGTGGAACATGAGGTGATCACTAAAAACCCATGTGGGTTCTCTTCCAAGAGGTTACAACAAATTTAGACTGAGTCTGATTTTGACACAGTTATTAGGTTAATAGATATGGAGGAATGCTCTAGCTATAGTGTGTGTCTCCATTTTAGCAAAGTCTTTGATGACTTCTCTTCTGATGGAATCCATGTGAGGGGGATGCTGAAGTGTGGATTGGACTGGGACGCCTGGCTGGCTCAGTTGGAAGAGCCCATGACTCTTGATCTTGGGTTCGTAAGTTCAAGCCCCATGCTGGGTGTAGAGATTACTTAAATAAAATTTTAAAACGGGTGCCTGGGTGGCTCAGTTGGTTAAGCGACTGCCTTTGGCTCAGGTCATGATCCTGGAGCCCCGGGATCGAGTCCCACATCGGGCTCCCTGCTCAGCGGGGGGTCTGCTTCTCCCTCTGACCTTACCCCCTCTCATGTTCTCTCTCTCATTCTCTCTCTCTCTTGCTCTCAAATAAATAAAATCTTTTAAAAAAATAAAAAAATAAAATAAAATAAAATTTTAAAACTTAAGAAAAGGGGCGCCTGGGTGGTTCAGTCGATTAAGCAGCTGACTCTTAATGTCAGCTCAGATCATGATCTTGGGGTCCTGGGATCAAGCCCCACCTCAGGCTCCATGCTCAATGGGGAGTCTGCTTCAGGATGCTCTCTCTACCTCTGCCCCTCTCCCCGCTTGCACACTCTCTCTCTCTAAAATAAAAAAAAAAATTAAAAAAAAAGATCTGAATTGTGGATTGGCTAACATATTACTAGTTGACTTAGTAGCTATG
>NC_138383.1:11441871-11471922 GCF_054177405.1 Leptonychotes weddellii
AGAGAACACAAGTTAGCGATAATAACTCTTGGAGTTGCATTTTATGTGTGAAAGTAACTTATTTAGTTCATGTGGCTGCAAAAAGGAAATGTATGAACATATGTATGTCACATAAGAATATTTCTTCGAGCAAATAGAAATGAATAATTAAAGTTGATGTTTTTACTGTGATAAGGCTTCCTTTTGGCGGTGCCCCAGCAAACCAATTTCACAGCAGAAAAACATTTTTTTTTCCCTGGAGAGTGTGTCACTGGAACAGAATAAATATGTTTAGAGTTGCACCTGCTTTGCAACTTATGAGTATACTTTTCGATCTGAGTTTAAATAGCTGCCCCCAACCCACAGCCCATAGTCCACATCCACCCCATAGAGATAGTACTTGTTGACTGGTGTGTGCTCACCTGTGAAACGCTTTCTAGTCTGCAGGCGGAAATATTTTAAATCAATCCATCACTTCTCTAACAAGGTAAACAGGTAGGAAGTTAATGAAATTGATCTGCTGAGCTACCTGTATGGGATCAATATTTACTACCTACTACGGAGTCTATCATTGCTCTTCCTGAGTGTGTGATAGATGTCTCATTTGTGAAGTATCTGAAGACAAGAGGTATGTAATTTTAGGGGCAAAAATCATCTGGTTGCTATAGTTCCCTGGGACACTAAAAAGTCCTTAAGCTGAACAGGAAAGGACCCTGCCTCAAAGAGGGAAAAATTAAGATTTATGAAGACCTATTAATTACTAGATCTTTTCCAACTGCCATCTCATTTAATGTCTAATACAACTTCATGAGGCAGAAGTTACACTTCTGTTTTCGATGAGGAAACCATGGCTCAAAGAAGTCAAATGACATGCATTCATTAACACAGTAGCCATCAGGATTTAGACGGAAGCCTATCTCCTAGACCAATTCTAGGTTCTCAGTGTGTGGCCCCTGGACCAGTAGCATCAGCATCACCAGCAAACCTGGAAATGTCATCAAAATGTGAATTCTTAGGCCCCAACCTATTCCAACTGAATCAGAAACCCTGGAGGTGGGGCCCAGCAATCAGTTTTTATATTATTTTATTTTATTTTATCTTATTTTTTTTAGAGAGAGAGTGGGCGGTGGAGGGGCAGAGGGAGAGAGAGAATCTTAAGCAGGCTCCACGCCCAGCACGGAGCCCGACATGGGGCTCAATTTCATGACCCTGAGATCACGACCTGAGCCAAAATCAAGAGTTGGACGCTCAACCGACTGAACCACCCAGGCGCCCCCAACAATCTGTATTTTAATAAGCCCTTCAGGAGATTCTGATGCAGGTTCAGGTTTGAGAACCACTGTCCTAGAGGGAGTGATGCAGAAAGAGACGGAACAAGTGTTCACAGAGGCACCATCAAGAGCCAAACACTATGATGGGTGTGTCCCATCTTTTAATCCTTAAACAGCCATGCAAGTTAGGTGTCATTATTTTGATTTAACATTGAAGAAACAGAAGCTGAGGATGATAAGGTCATTTGCAGACACTCCCAATGCCAGTAAGAGTTAGAAAAGCAATTCATACTTGGGTCTATCTGATTCCATAGCCTAAGCTTCTTTCCTAACGCACTAGAAAGTTCTATCCTAATAGTGAGATTGGTCGGCTAAGTGTTTGTCTATCCTGAGGGTACTCTTCACACACAATTGTAGTAGGCTTGATAGGCTTGATTGTGTGGCTTCCCAGCCTGAATCTAGATCAAACCTCACCAATGACAGGGATAGCAC
Organism: Leptonychotes weddellii; assembly: GCF_054177405.1. Lineage (NCBI taxonomy): Eukaryota > Metazoa > Chordata > Mammalia > Carnivora > Phocidae > Leptonychotes > Leptonychotes weddellii. Next base: position 11,443,614 of record NC_138383.1, read on the forward strand.
TAGAATGTACTAAAGGGAGCCAAAGGTAGCAAGTAGATAGCTAAATAGTCTGAAAGCTATTAAAAAGGGAATAACTTTTTTAAAAGTTGAACTTGTTGCCATAATAATGGATATCCCAATGGCAGGTGGATCCCTGAAAATAGGTTGAGCTTTCGGTAGAATGATGTGCGAAGCGCATTTTAGAAAGATCTGTGTAAGAAATGGTTAAAGTGAGAAATGTTTTCGCTCTTGAGGCTCAAGGTGTAATTCACCTGAGCAATTCTTCCACACAGAACTGGGCATTCCTCAAGGCCACGAGTGCCTCCAATCAAGCTGGCCTCAGACTCCCGACCCTACCTTTCCTTCCATCTCACTTTTACTGTTAAAGGACTCCAGGTTGCACCCTGCCCTAGCCCTCAGCCTGGAGAGACTGGACACAATCCCATGGAAAAGGCCGGAAGCTTGAATTTAAGCTGTTAATGCTTCTGAAATAACAGGTGAGAAGCCTGGAGGAGCTGGCCCATCCCTTCATCCTTCTGAATAAATAGAAATAAAAGAGGCCCCATGAGTTCGAGCCCCACCCAGGGACGCCATAAATAAATAAATAAATGCCCCATGAGACTGCTCTAGAAGAGACTTCAAACACCTTCTTAGCCATTGCTGCTAACAAGATCATGGTAATTCAGAGCTCCAGCAGGGTCATGCCGGGATAGTCAATGAAGTCTCGCCGGGGAAAGAAAAAAAGCGTTCCTACCTGAATCGCTCATCAGGCTGGACTCATTACTGGCTTCTCTGGAGTTGGGCTAAAGCAACAGGATAGCAATTTAGGGCTGGCTGATCTAAAGCACATCAGGGCACAGTTGCTGAGCAGATACGGCGGCACCAACTTCAAGGCAACCCCAAGGCGGCTCCTGCCAGCAATGAGGGTTTCCACCAGCACCATCCGAACAAGCTTCATAAAAAGTCAGATGATAAAGCAGCAGCGATTTCCACCGGCTCGCCCACGTGGCGGAATATCTGAGGAATTGGGCTAACGCATGGGGTGGGATGGAAAAAACAGAAGAGAGCCACACCCAGAGCCCAACTCAGCTCCTCGTCCACGCTGCCTCCCCTCCTAGCTCTGGCTCCATGAGCAACTCCTTTTCTTCAATCCATTTATTAATGCCGGTGCACAGTTCCAACCATGTGCCAGGCACAGTGCGAAGGGCTCTTCTTCCTTTATTTGCTAGAATCCTCATGATTTTATGACATAAGTACCATTATTTCCCCCTTTCCCAGATACAGAAACTGGGGCTCTCAGTAAGCGTAAGTATCTTACCCAAGCTAAAGCAGCTGTTGTGATGTAGGGCTGGGATTCAGACTCAGACATTCTGACTCCAGAACCTGCCCTCTGAACCCATCACCCTTGCTATTCGAGTGTGGTTCCCAGAACAGGGATATGGCCGAGGAGAGTATCAGTATCACCTGGGAGCCTGATAGAAATGCAAAGTAGAATCTCCAGTCCCTCCTGCCCTGCCCCAAACTGAATGAGAATCTGCATTTTAACAAGATTCCCAGGTGAACCATGTGCTTAGTCCATCCAGGGACCAGCTTGCTCTGGACTGCTATGCCTCCCCTCCCCGTCTACTCCCAGTCCACATGCATACCCTGGGGACAGGTGGGGACCTGGCAGTGCTGGAGGGAGGGATGGGGCAGACTGTCATAGAGGACAAGGCTGGCATACCACAAGCAGTAAGATCCAAAGGGGTGCTGATGTAGATCCTGTCACTTCCAAAGACGTGGAAACGACTTTTATTGCTATTTCCCCGAGCTTGGCAATGTTTCGTGATGCTAATGGGCTAGAACACCCCACCATTCTAATGCTTCCCTCGGTGCCTGAGTCATTACCAAGACACAGCTGCCTACCACTGACCTCTGTCTCTTAGAGACGAGCCTGTTTCAGTGCAGATCTTGTCCCTCTATTTTATTTTTTTTTAAGACTTTATTTATTTGACAGAGAGAGACACAGTGAGAGAGGGAACACAAGCAGGGGGAGTGGGAGAGGGAGAAGCAGACTCCCCGCGGAGCAGGGAGCCCGATGTGGGGCTCGATCCCAGGACCCTGGGATCATGACCTGAGCCGAAGGCAGACGCTTAACGACAGAGCCACCCAGGCGCCCCAGACCTTGTCCCTTTAATAAATGAGTTGGAACTTAAACTCTCTGGCTGAGAATGACTATCCAGCCTAGAATCAAGATCTTGTTGGGGTCAGGGTGGCTGTGTAATCCAGCACCTGGGGATGCCTCCCAGGTCTCCAAAGGCTCTTCCAAAACATACCCCTGAGTCCTCTCCAGATTCAATGAGTCAGAATCTGCAGGGAGACCTAGGGATCCTTGTTTAAAAAAGCTCTCCAGGTGATTCTGGCATAATCTCAGGAGTAGCAATTGAAAATGGCTCTTTCTTTCCCAACCCCTGCCCTCTCCCAAACAAAATCCCGTGGGCTGGGAGAAATCAGCAACTTTAGCACTTGGTTGTCCAGCCTGTGTTTGGTCACCTCCAGTGACAGATAACTCACTACCCATGGGATGGCCACATTTTATTTTGAGTCAGTTCTCTTTTTTTTAAGATTTTATTTATTTTTTTGACAGAGCAAGCACAAGCAGGGGGAGAGGAAGAGGCAGAGGGAGAGGGAGAAGCACTCTCTCTGCTGAGCTGGGAGCCCGACGTGGGGCTCAGTCCCAGGACCCCGGGATCATGACCTGAGCTGAAGGCAGACTCTTAACCAACTGAGCCACCCAGACACCCCATATTTTGAGTCAGTTCTAATGACAAAATGCTTTCAACCTCTGAGATTGGAATTGGCCTCTCTGAAACTTCCACTGATGATCTCGTTTCTATGCTCCGTGACCAAAAAATTTTGGTTGATCCCTCTTCCACCCCCCCAGCCCTGCCAGTACTTGCAGACAAAATGGGAAGTGGAAAGAGCATGGATTTAGGAATCTGTTTGAACTGGGTTCGAACTGTGGCTTCGACACCTGCTCCAACATGGATGAATCCTGCCCCTTGATAACATTATGCTCAACGAAATAAACCAGGTATAAACGGACAGATATTGTATGATCCCACTAAGACGAGGTACCCAGAATAGGCCAAGCCATAGAGAAAGCAGAACAGTGGTTAGTAGGGACTGTGGGTGGGAAAATAGGGAATTAGTGTTTAATGGGTAGAGTTTCTGTCTGTGATGAAATAATTCCGGAAATGGGTGCTGGTGATGGTTAAACAACATTGTAAATGTACTTAATGCTATGAATTTTACACTTAAAAAAAACGGACAGAAGGGCGCCTGGGTGGCTCAGTTGGTTAAGCGACTGCCTTCGGCTCAGGTCATGATCCTGGAGTCCTGGGATCGAGTCCCGCATCGGGCTCCCTGCTCGGCAGGGAGTCTGCCTCTCTCTCTGACCCTCCCCCCTCTCATGCTCTCTATCTCATTCTCTCTCTCAAATAAATAAATAAAATCTTTAAAAAAAAAAAACGGACAGAAAAGTAAATTTTGTGTTGTGTGTATTTTACCACAATGAAAAATGAACAATGAAGAAAGCTGCAGCTCTGTCATTTACTGGCTCGTGTCATGTGTCTGAGCTGCAGCTTCCTTGAGCTGTAAAATGGGTATACTATTCTCTTCCATGCATGTTGTTGTAAGGGTCTGATAGCTGTAGTTAAATAAAGCACCCAGCACCATATTCGTCTTTTCGAGGTAACTTAGGGAGTGGAAGTGTTTCTATGTGAGGCGTGATAGGAAATTTGGGTTTGTCATCACCGTTGATATGAACACTGAAAGCAAATCAAGATGAGCAGTCAGAGAGGGCAGAACTGACCCTTTAAGAAATCAGGATCCAAATGAATTTTAAGATAAAATAGCCGCCGTCAAAGGCATTGTAGCTTTTAACAGGCAGTTGATCTATGGGCCCAGATTCCTCCCAGGGGCTCCCTGCTGATTCTCCTCTGTGGTTAGGAAGTGGGCAGTTCTGAGGAGCTCTGGCCAGGACAAGGGTTCTCAAGCCTGGCTGTGCTTTAGAACGGCAAGGGAAGGCTGTTGAATATATAAATGCCTGGCCCCCATTTCTGGAGCCTCTCATTCAATGGGGCATCAACTCAGGACTTGGATGGATTCTCTATGTTCCTCCAAGTGATTGCAATGTGCTAACAAATTTGAGGGCCACTGGGCTGGGGACTGGCTAGCTGCCTCCGATGCCCAAGTAGTTCAAGTGGCTAGGTTAGGAGAAGGGCTGGGATAAGACCCCGAGGTCCCAGAAGGCCCGCAGGGAGGCAAGAAAGAGAGGACAGCCTTAACCCAAGAAGGATGTTTGTTTGCTTACAGACGTTGTTTGTGTAATGAAACTAAAGCACCTGACTTGCTCGCACAGTTACTGACTACGGCGTCAGGGAGGCAAGAATTCCTGTCCCCTCAAAGGGCCTCCTAGCTGGATGAAGACTAAAATGGACATGATACAGATTAACAGGGGAAAACCGAATTTAATAGGTGTATGGTTGGGGAATCCACATAGACATGGAGATTCCAAAGACAGCAGGCAAAAGAGATCTACATGCCATTCTGAGCTGAGAAGGGGGGTGGGGGTCTGGGACTTCAGAGGACAGAAATGCACTTCACGGATGGTTAAGGAGAGCAGATGTTTGGTAATTAGACGTTTGTCCTGCCAAACAGATGGGTCACTCAGATAAAATGTATCTCTGTTAATAACCCTTATTCTGGGAAAGACCCCCAATTTAGATTCTTCTGTGTGGGTAAGGGAGGACAAAAGTTCCTCTTGAGCCCTCAGGGTCTCAAGTGCCTTCAGCTCAACATAATCCACATGCCAAAGTGGCCCATGCTGGTGGGGACCATCCTGAACCCCTTCAACTGTGAAGGCTGGAAACTGAAAAGTGAGAAAGTTATGCACCGAGTGTGAATTCAGGTGCACCAAAAATCCCATTACTTTATGTCTCAAATCAGCTTTAAATTGCTTTGGGCTCCTACCCAATGACTGGCCAAAGAGTCAACCCCAAGAGATTCTGGAGGGTCCCACCACTCTCCACTTGGTCATACAGTCCTCTGGCTTCTGTGGCATTAGCAAAGTGGGACAGGAGCTAGGGCCGAGGCCTTGGTCCATCATCACCACCATCTTTCAAGCTGTTCTTTGGCCTCCAAGATGCTACAGATCAGCTTTGGTCCCACCAAGACACGGTCTCTGACTCGCAGGCATTGTTGCTCTGAGGTCTCGGCAACATCTTCCTCCCAAATTGCCCCGAGGTCCCCTTCACTGTCCTGAAGGTACTGCATGCAAGAGGCATGCTCATGCATGCTCGGAGGGAGTAGCTACCTCCCCTCTGCTCATTTCTGCCTCCCAGCTTCCCTTCTAGCTGCTCTCATTTGCTTATTTCTGCAGATGCCCCGGCAAAGTGCTGTTGGACATGCCATGCTGGTCTTTCCTTCGTAGGAATGGGAGCCAGTGGGGAATGGAGAGAAGAACCCCAGTTAAAGACCTATTTTTTTTTTCTCAGTATTTCTCCCCGACTCTGCTGTGGAGTCCATGGTTGGCTCCCTCTTCTTTTTATTGCCCTCAGCATATTTGGGGAACAAACACATTTGCCAACCAGGGATGGCCATGGCAGCCCCCACAGTCATAGCAATTATGTTCTCTAGATGGCAAATGGAAAGTGCCCCCTCCTCTGCGCCCACCTGCACCAAGAATGGGCATTTCCCAAAGCACACTTTTCCTGAATCACCAGTTGGACCTGCTTATTGTTGCTGCTAAGAAAGCCTAAATCTTGCTTAATAGCAGCCACGTCCTTTATGTTAAGTCTGGTCCTAAGATTTACATTCATAAATGGCTACAGTATAAAATATCCTGAAACTTCTGTTCTGCTCATTCTATTCTAGATGTCTGTGAGTCAGGGTTCTGAGCTGCAAGTAACAGCAAGTTACTCTGGCAACTGTGAGCACAAAGGAAACACACTAGAAGGGTATCAGGGCGTTCGTGGATTCTGCAGGAAGACTGGAGAACGAGGCTTGGAAAAGGCAGAACCAGGGGAGGTGAGGCAGCTGGAAGCGCAGCCGTGGTGCTTTGCAGACAGCACTTTAGACCACAGGACTTGAAACATGACCGCCGTGAATAATCTCTCCCCTCCACTCCTTTTAAAAAGTGTTTGTACAAAAAAATAAATAAATAAATAAATAAAAATAAAAAATATTTGTACAGGGGCCCCTGGGTGGCTCAGTCAGTTAACTTACGTCGGACTCTTGATTTCGCCTCAGCTCATGATCTCGGGGTCATGGGATCGAGCCCCGAGTCAGGCTCCCAGTGCTCAGTGCAGACTTGGCTTGAGATTCTCTCTCTCCCTCTTCCTCTGCCCCTTGTACACACTCTAAATAAATAAATAAAATCTTTTAAAAATATTTGTACTGTAAGCCATAAAAGTTTTAAAAAATCATCTCAGCATTTTAAAATTTATTTATTTGTTTGTTTATTTATTTATTTTTAAGTCGGCTCTATGCCTAGCATGGAGCCCAATGTGGGGCTTGAGCTCACGACCCTCAGATCAAGACCTGAGCTGAGATCAAGGGTTGGATGTTTAACCGACTGAACCACCCAGGGGCCCCTCAGCTTTTTAAAATTTTTTTAAAATTTTTAAAATTTTATTTATTTTTTAACTTAAATTCAATTAATTAACATATAATATATTATTAGTTTCAGAGGTAGAGGTCAGTGATTCATCAGTCTTATCTAACACCCAGTGCTCATTACATCACATGCCCTCCTTAATGTCCATCACCCAGTTACCCGATCCCCCCACCCCTCTCCCCTCCAGCAACCTTCAGTTTGTTTCCTATGATTAAGAACTTTCAGCTTTTTTTTAAACAGAAGTACAGTTAACATACAATGTTATATCAGTTTCAGAAGTAAATATAGTGATTTAACAATTCTACACGTTATGCAATGCTCACGCTGATAAGTGTAGTTACCATTTGTCACCATACATACTATTCATTATATTCTCTATGTTGTACGTTTCATCCCCATTACTTATTTATTTCATCCTTTTCACCTATTTTGCCCATCTCTCCACCCAAACCACCAGTTTCTTCTCTGTATTTATGAGTCTTTTTCTGTTTTATGTTTGTTTGCTCATTTGCTTTGTTTTTTAGATTCCATATATAAGCGAAATGGTATGGTACTTGTCTTTTTCTGTCTGACTTATTTCACTCAGGATAAAACCTTCCAGGTCCATCTATGTTGTCACAAATGGCCGAGTCATTTTCCACTGTATGGGTATGTGTATCCATATACACATACACACCACATCTTTTTTTTTTTTTTAAAGATTTTATTTATTTATTTGACAGAGAGAGACACAGCGAGAGAGGGAACACAAGCAGGGGGAGTGGGAGAGGGAGAAGCAGGCTTCCCGCTGAGCAGGGAGCCCGACGCGGGGCTCGATCCCAGGACCCTGGGATCATGACCTGAGCCGAAGGCAGACGCTTAACCAACTGAGCCACCCAGGTGCCCCATACACACCACATCTTTAGCTCTCATCTCTAGATGGACACTTAGGTTGCTTCTGTATCTTGGCCATTGTAAATACTGCTGCAATAAACACAGGGGTGCATATACCTTTTCAAATTGGTGATTTTGTTTTGTTTGTTTGTTTGTTTTTTTAAGTAGACTCCACGCCCATTGTGGAGCCCAATGTGGGGCTTGAACTCATGATCCTGAGATCAAGACCTGAGCTGAGATCAAGAGTCAGATGCTTAGCCAACAGAGCCACACTGGTGCCTCCGTGTTTTAATTTTCTTTGGGTAAATACTCAGGGTATAATTACTAGATCCTACGGCATTTCCATTTTTATTTTATTTTTGAGGACTTTCCATCCTGCTTTCCATAGTGGCTGCACTCATTTACATTCCCAACAAACATACAGCTTGGTGGCATGAAGTACGTTCTCACTGCCATGCAGTCATCACCACCATCCATCTGCACAGCTGTTTCATCTTCCTAAACTGAAACTTGGTCCCTATTAAATGACTTCCCATTGTCCCCTCCCCCAAGCCCCCAGAAACTACTTTTCTATTTCAGTCCCTATAAATTTGGCTATTCTAGCTGCCTCACGTAGGTGACATCCTACAGTCTTTGTCATTTTGTGACTTTATTTCATTTACCATAACGTCCTTAAGGCTCACCCATGTTGTAGCATGTAGCTGGATTTTCTTGCTTTTTAAGGCTGAATATTTTATTGTATGTATATACTACATATTTTTATCCATTCATCTGTTGATGGACACTTGGCTTCCTTCCCATGGCAGATAATGTAGTTATGAACATGGGTATACAAATATCTCTTCCAGACCCTGCTTTCAGTTCTTTCGGGTATATAACCAAAAGTGAGTTGCTGCATCATATTATGAATAATCTCCCCTTTGTTCCTATACCTTTAGCTATCACCCTCTTCCCCAATCCACTCATCCCTAAGCAACCCTATGTTCCTATCTCCACAGATATTCCTGTTCTGGGCATTTCATGTAAATGGAATCACATAATATATGGTCTCTTGTGTTTGGCCTCTTTCACTTAGCATCACGTTTTCAAGGTTCATCCGTGCTGTAGCCTATGTCCATACTTCATTCCTTTTTGTGGCTGAATAATATTCCAGTGTGTGGATAGACCATGTTTTATTTATTCATTCATCTGTTGATGGACATTCAGGGTGTTTCTCTCTTTTGGCTATTTTGAACAGTGCTGCTATAAACATCTGGGGTCAAGTTTTTGTGGGGACATATGTTTTTATTTTTCTTGGGTATATGATCAGGAGTAGAATTGCTCTAGCCTTTCTTTTTTTTTTAATTTTTTAAAATCAAAAAAATTTCTTGAGAGAGAGAGAGAAAGCACACGAGCGCATGAGTAGGGGGAGTGGCAGAGGGAGAGGGACAGGGAGAATCCTCAAGCAGACTCCCCACTGAGCGCAGAGCCTGATGCAGGCCTCAATCCCAGGACCCTGAGATCACGACCTGAGCCGAAATGAAGAGTCGGAGGCTTAACCATCTGAGCCACCCAAGTGCCCCTCTAGCCTTTCATTTTTAAAAGACAACTGTGAGATTCATTCTAAATTGTTCCCCAGATGGTCCCCAGCTGGATGGAGGAGACCCGGTGCCCACACTGGAGGGAGCCCAGTAACACACCCTTAACTGGTGCTTCCTTTTTCTCCATTGCAAGTTCCCTGCCCCTGCAGGCTTGCTCCCTGGGATCATCTCCAACATAAGTTCCCCAAACCCGAGTCCTTGTCTCTGGCTCTGCTTTTAGGCAACTCAAACTAAGAAATGAAAGCTCACCATTGGTGACACCCATCAACACACTTGGTCTTCCAGGGTCAGGGGAAAGGAGCTTCACCTTCCACAGAGGGAGACAGGCCCTGTGGCCCCAAGACTCATCCCCAAATAAGAAGCGTGTGCTGGTGTAAGGTAGGAAAAACAAAATACCACCACCACTACCAAAAAAAAAAAAAAAAAAAAGACAGACATCCCCTATAAGGGGATCCCAGGGTGTAGAGGAAGAGAACTCGCATGTTTGGTGCATACTACACTAACAGGGACCCAGGTAATTCCCACAGCAGCAGGTAGGTGCTGCCAGAGAGGCTGGGAATTTGCCCAGGGTTGTCCAGAAGGGGAGGGTCCAGCCTGGCAGCCAGGTTTGTCTGGTTCTAGCGGCTGTTTTCTTCTGCATCATCCGCCATTCCTACGGTGCTCCTCGCAGCAAAACTGTAATTCCCTAATTGCATTGAAGTGAGAGTCTCTTTTTGGCTCCATATCCCACTGCAAATGATGCCAGATGCAGCTTTTTCAGCCTTATGAACTTCCCATCCCTGAGAGTGGGTTGGCTCTCCTTTTCCCTGGGTAGAGTACAATTTCCATTTGCTTTTCAGCCAGCGTATTGGTTGAATGCTGTTCTGAACTTTGCCATCCTCGACACCAAATGGGCCCCTTTGGCATGAAGACTCTTTTGAGTTGAAGAGCAATTTAAACCCAGTAGATTCAGGAGAAGCTCTTTACCTCCCCCTCGACTACCTCAAAAGAATTTACATGGAAGTCCTGCTCCAGGAAGAGAGCTATCACCAGAGATATGATTATGACATGAACTAGCTATGATAGACAGAGAGGAACCTAGCAAGGCCTGTTTGATCAAAGTCCTCTGTGTCTCATTGTGTCTGAGTGGCCCAGCCAACATTTGTTTACCAAACATTGACTCTTTTCTCTCTTCCTGAAGATTGCATTCCTTCCCTTTGAAGACCCAGGCTCCTGCCCCCTCTCCTTAGTTCAGAAGGACATAAATACTTCGTTTTGCCTGTCTTTGGGATTCCCATGTCTGTGGGTTTCCTGTATGAACACCATCAAATTTTATTTTCTGCTCTTAATCTGTCTTGTGACAGTTTGATTCTTAGTCTGACGAGAAGGACCTTGAAGGGGACAAGAATTCTTGTTCTCTACAACACATCACCTCCAGGGTAGTACTATGGGGCAGGGAGGATCCCTGTTGATGAGGCAAGTCTGAGATAGAGCGGCATTTCTCGTGTAAGAGCTGCTTTAGCTTATTCCTCTGTTAAAAGCCAAGCATGCCTCATGAACAAACACTAGAAAATCAGTCACACCTTCCATTTGTGGCTGGTGTAGGTGATAAAGTCATTCAACCTATGGACTCTGCAGTGATCACGTATCTCATCAGAGATACATGGCAATGGGGGGGGAACCCACCTTCCTACTCAGTTATAACAACAACGGCAACAACAAAAATGAGGTCAGCAGTATTTGATGGAAAGAATATCAGCTTCGGGATCAGAAGAGCTGAGAATGAGTCCAGGCTCTGAACTTTCCAGTTGTGTGAGCTTGACCTAGTCAATTCACCTCTCTCAACCTCCACGTCCTCATCTACAAAACGAGGCTTTGGTAACGATCAAATTAAATGATATTTGTGAAGGGTCTATACAAATGTTAGCTTTGTTACTGTTATCTCTAGAAGGACCGTACTATATATTGTTGGTTTTTTATTGCTATTTTCTTATAAACCAGGTTGTTGCCTGAAGTATAGAGTAATTGTTAATAGTATCTGTACAAAGAAATGATTCAAAAGTCGAAGCTTTGTTTTAGAGATGCCCATTGCATGGACAGAGGAAGAAAGGGAACCTGTTAAATCCATGTCTAAGTCTCAGAGAGAGCCCAAATGTGTTATTTTTTCAAAAGATTTATTTATTTGAGAGAGAGGGAAAGAGGGGGGGAGGGGCAAAGGGAGAGAAAGAGGGGGAGAGAATGTCCAGCAGACTCTGCCCTGAGCACAGAGACCAATGTGGGGCTCGATGTCATGACCCTGAGATCATGACCTGAGCTGAAATCAAGAGTCAGATGCTTAACTGACTGAGCCACCCAGGAGGCCCGAGCCCAGATACTTTAAAATAGTGGTTCTCAAAATGTGGGACCAGGACCAGCAGTAGAAACATCACCCAGGAATTTGTTTAAGATGCAAATTCTCAGGCCCCACCTCCATCTATTAAATCAGAAACTCTGGAGGTAGGGCCCATTTTAATGAGATTAAAAAGGCTTCATTAATTAACATTTTTTTAATTTAATAAAAATTTAACATGATTAACATTCTTCAGGTGGCTGAAGTTGGAGATCCAGTGCTTTTTTTTTTTTTTTTTTTTTTTTTAAGATTTTACTTATTTGCGAGAGAGAGAATGAGAGACAGAGAGCATGAGAGGGAGGAGGGTCAGAGGGAGAAGCAGACTCCCTGCTGAGTAGGGAGCCTGATGCGGGACTCGATCCCGGGACTCCGGGATCATGACCTGAGCCGAAGGCAGTTGCTTAACCAACTGAGCCACCCAGGCGCCCCGATCCAGTGCTTTAAATATATTACCTCAATTACTCCTTACAATAAAGTTGATAGGTATGCTTTATTATTACCATTTTACAGTCGAGAAAACTAAGGCTCAAGAGAGAAATAGGATTTGTCCAAAGTCACAGGGATTCACCTGACTCCTATGTACTTCCCTCCTACATTGCAGATTATCCTTTAGAGATGTTAAATGCCTAAGACAGTCTTTCCAGTCGATGACTAAGTAAGCTGGCACAAACTTCCAGACTAGCCAGTAGAGTGACCACAATGTATCAGGAAAATGTGTCACTAAGAAAACAAGACCAGCAAGGAGGGCGCATTGTGCCAGGGTGACTCACTGGGGCTTAAGGGCTCCACTCCGATTATGAGCATCCTCCTGTGACCTTTTCACATCTTACTGATCCTTTCCCGATTGGCTCTTCCGCACAGTGCACAATCATTCCCAAGCTGCCTGCCCCCCACCCTGCTTCAGCCTCCCCCCAGTGGAGCCAGGGTCCTATCCCTGGCTGAGATTTCAGGCTGACCTTCCAGGGGCCTCTGCAGAGCACCCCGCCCTCCAAGCCCTCTTCATGCTCTCTGGGCACAAACAAGAACCTGGGCATTTCCATTCTGCTTTAGCTGAAAGGTCCTCTCTTCCAGACTGACTTTTCCTTGTACTGAGGGCAGGGCCCCTCTACTTCTGGCCCTCTCTTCCCTACCCACCGCAGCTCTACAATATCTGGATGTATCACCCCACCACCAGTAAGGACAACCAAGAGTCGTCCCCAACACTTCACATAGAAACCCTCTTCTCCCCAATGGGTTTTCCATTTTCCTTCTTAGGGGCCCCAAAAGTGTAGTAAGGCACCGCTCCACCCCTACCAACACTTATTCCACACCCACAGGAGGGAAGAGTTTAATTCTTCTAAGTCCCAGGGAAATGTTTCCTAAATGATATCACATCCCCCAAGGCTGGGTGGAAAAGCAGGTTATAGTCAGGGCTCTGTTCAAGCCACCAGAAGATTGGGTCATGACCTTCCAGGCTGCCCTTCCCTGCACGTAATCTCGTTCACATCTCTCTGGACATTCTAGCTGCAAAGGAGGCTGTGGTATTTTTAGCTGAGCACAATGTCTCCAGAATAGGCTAGCAAGGAAGAAGGGGCAAATGGGGTTGGGTAGACAACTAGTCTTCTCAGACACTAGGGCTTGGTTGGCTACAGAAATTGTGACTTTTAAGGTCAGCCATGGCAATACCATGGAGACTAAGAAAAGGACGTACAACTTGGCAACCAAGAAGTCACTACCGACCTTTGAAAGGGTGGGCTCAGTAGAGTGCTGGGTTGGGAGTGGGGTGTGGTAGAAGACATATGACAAGGGTTAGACAATGAGTGAAGCCTGAGGAAGAAAAGTTGTAGGACCCAGACATCTCTACAGAGAGAGTGGGGTAAAGAGGAGAGAGAGAGAGAACAGAAATATACACAAGCCCTAACCTTTATTTTGACAGCATCTTTTCTGCTCCCAACTCAATCTTGACAAGACTTGCTAACAGCGAAATTGATTTGGGCTTCAGCTACTCTCTCTTCTTCCCAGGGCAGGTGCTAATGAGCAATGAAATGGCCAAAGGCTGAACTGCAGGAGGGAGGCGGGGAGGCCTTGGAATAGGTATCAGACCAGCTCTTGCAGCACGGAGGATTTTCTCCATCACAAAAAGGCTTTTTGTTACCTGCTTAGTCTTACTCCTACCGGCCCTTGATTTCCCCTTCCTTCTCTGCTTTTTGTTCCTCCTTAACGATCCTTTCTTTCTTCCACCCCTAATATATATCCTAAGTAGGGAACTTACATTTACTGAGCACCTACTATTTGCCAGATACTGGGTTTGGAGCCTCATGTCCATTATCCCACGAAGTTCTCCCAGTAGCCTCTGTGGGAGGTGTCCATTATCATCCCCATTTTACAGAACAGGAAATTAAGACTCACAGAGGTCAAACAACTAAATGGATTGCCCCCTGGGAATTACGTCTAGATCTCTTTGCCTCTAAACCCTCATTCTCTCCATCATTTTTTTGGAGGATCCCTGAAGTGTTATCAGGTAGTTACAGAAATGTAATTACTTATTTGAGTTTAAATTCACAAAATAGACATGGAATCCCTGTTTGTTTGTTTTCTATAAAGTCCTGATCTGTCTTGTTGTCAAGTGCCACTGGCCTGCTAATAGAAATCCTCAGAAGGTTGATCTTGAGGAATCCAAGCTTTGGCTGTCTGTCTAGGTTTTCTGTGAGCCTAAACAGGCAGCAAGCCCCCAGCTGCTCAGCCAGCCCCCTCCAGGGGCACTCGACCTGTGAGCAAGGCAATGGTGAGTGGGAGCCAGGCCCGCATGCCTCGGCTTACAGAATCTCTTCAGACAAGGGACAAAAGAGTATCAACTTTCATAACAACTTGACATTGACAGAGTTTTTAATAAACATAGACTTTTTCTACTGTTACTGCTCCAGTCCTTCTCACAAAAAGTCAAAGAGGGTTTTGGCCCCTACTTGGATGATCAGCAGTAATAAAACATCTGGACTGAATCCACTAGAGGCCTTTCCAGGAACGTGTGTGTGTGTGTGTGTGTGTGTGTGTGTCTCCCTCCCTCCCTCCCTCTTTCCCTCCCACCCTCCCTCTCTGCAGGCCAGGTTACATTTCTGATCATTCATTGAAGCTCTTTTATTTGTGGAAACCTGCCTTAGATCATGTGGTAAAAGAGGCAAAAAATGATGATTATGTACTCATTTATTATTTTCCCATTAAAGCGTCCTTTAGTGAACCAAAAACAACCTATTTGGCCAATAAACATTTATTGATTTCTTCTAAAGCTGAGTAAACATGCAAAGAAATTACTGGAGGTAGTTAGAAAATGATATCCTAACCTATGGAGCCCGTTAACCTTTTAAGTCCAAATGTCTGGCGGAACCAATTTGCGGATACTTGGATTGGGCATGGCAGTGATGAAGGCTATCTGGAGCATTTTGTCTTTCATTTTTCAAAAACTTGGATCAAGACTCCGTGTTGTGCAACATGAATATTTTTCTTTAAAAGGCAAGTATATATAGAAGTTACCTCTGGGGGCTGGGAAGGGAGGAGACGGTGGGGAGAAAAACATTTCTCTAATATTTGTATTTTACCATGTGCCTCTCTGAGCCGTCTTTAAAAAAAAAGCAACAAAAAACACTAGTTCAGATGAAAAAAGAACACCCCCACAAAAGAGGGGGTACAAGTAAAAGTTGTTTTTGAGAAACTCACCCTCTCTGTAGAGATTCACTAGAAACATATCATTGCTGTTTCTTTCAAGCTGACATGCCTGTTGTAAATTCACAAAGATTCTCAGTTGTTAAGATCACTAAAAAGGAGAAATATGGATGGAAGGGTTTCAGGTTTTGATCCTAACTTCTGAGTTGTTCTGCCTGGTTCTCATTGTCACATGCACCCAATGAAGGGTGAAGGGGAAAGCCGAGACATTCTCCTGAACATCTGGGGGAAAACATTTTTGGCTGTAATTCGCTGGATGTTTCAGGAACACTCACATTGCCTTTAGCTCTCCACTTTGTTTTGTTCAAGAACCTCCAGGGCGCCTGGGTGGCTCAGTCGTTATGTGTCTGCCTTTGGCTCGGGTCATGATCCCAGAGTCCTGGGATTGAGCCCCACATCGGGCTCCCTGCTCGCGGGAAGCCTGCTTCTCCCTCTCCTGCTCCCCCTGCTTGTGTTCCTGCTCTCGCTGTCTCTCTCTCTGTCAAAGAAATAAATAAAATCTTCAAAAAAAAAAAAAAATACCTCCAGCTCCAGCATCCCCATTTGTAAGTGGTGTTTTGTTGTTTGTTTTTTTCTTTTTTTTTTTTTCAGTTCAGAGATTCATTAATTTGGAGCCCCTGCCTGCTTCTGCCTGGATGCATAGGGCTCCGGCACCTCGGGCAGCTGCAGCCGAAACCCACATGGAATCTTTTTCAGTGAATGGGAATCCATTTTGCACGTCCCTCAGGGTCCTGCAACTGCAGCATCAAGAAAGAGTAATGAGAGGCTCGCTCCATATCCTGCCTACCCTTCCTTTAAATACACATATTTATTTATTTCTCACATGAAGCAGCAGGAGGCAAGTTGGTGATTATTAGGCTATTTTATGTTACCAAAGGACTCCTTTTATTTTATTTATTTTTATTTTTTTTAAGATTTTATTTATTTATTTGACAGAGAGAGACACAGCGAGACAGGGAACACAAGCAGGGGGAGTGGGAGAGGGAGAAGCAGGCTCTCTACTGAGCAGGGAGCCCGATGCGGGGCTCGATCCCAGGACCCTGGGATCATGACCTGAGCCGAAGGCAGACGCTTAACCAACTGAGCCACCCAGGCGCCCCGTATTTTTTTTTTTTTAAAGATCTTATTTATTTATTTGAGGGAGAGAGAGAGAGAGAGCAAGGGGAGGGGCAGAGGGAGAGGGAGCCAGAGAATGTCTGGCAGACTCTGTGCTGAGCACAGAGCCTGACGCGGGGCTCGATCTCATGACCTGAGCTGAAATCATCAAGAGTCAGATGCTTAACCGACTAAGCCACCCAGGTGCCCCCGGACTTAAAAGAAAAAAAAAAAAGGTTAGTGTTTGATAGTTCAGTCCAATAATCCAACGTTTTCTAGACACTGGGGTGGGTAGAAATGGATGTGCTTATACTTTTGTAGGAGACCCTATGTCTGAAAATTCAATTTTATGAAAGGATAAATTAGAAGTATTGTGGATAGTTTTCTTACTAAGTCCTTTTTTTTTTTTAATTCCGTAAAGAACTTCTTCAGATAAGAGCTCTTCAAACTCACCCTAGTATGTGTTTAAAGATGATTAATTGCTTGAATTGGGGATCAGAAGAACTTAAAACTAAAGTGTGAAAGGTCGCTGTTTGGGATGATCTAGTCAGAAGTGAAGTCAGAGCATTGTCCAAAGATCATCAGTCATTAGATAAAACAAGTTGGGCCCGGGCTCCTTGAAGACAGGAAACTTAGCTTTTCATTTCTGATTCTGAGGACCCAGCAACATGTCTGAGGAGCATCAGAAGCCACGGGCCGTGCACTCTGCCTACCGTGTTTGCAATGATAGGGCACAGGAGGGCCATCCCTGGTGCAACTGGGGTACATTTGAGATTTCAGGGGCACGAGGGTATGGAGGCAGCAGGATGGAGGAAGAGCAGTGCGGGTTCAGGGAGCGAACAGGACAGGGCAAGCGTGGCTCTGGTAGGCAGGACAGGTTTGAGAGTCTGCATCCTTGGGCACAAAAAGGGAGAGATTGGACAACATCCCCCAAAAGCCAGGTGCTCCCCGAGAATCAGCCTCCTGGCAGAGACAGGGAATAAAGTATTGGAGGAAGAGGGAAGAGGTTGATTAACTTCCCCTTCTGACGATCTCCCATTTCACAGGCACCCAAAGTGGGATATACTTCCAAGGCCCTCATTAAATCTGGAATGAGAGGGTCAAGAAGGCCACCCGTTATCTCAAGTCTCTCCCCTCTCCCTGATCATGCAGATTTATCTAAAAAACCAGAAAGACAACCCACAGATGGACAGAGAAGCTTTAAAATGCAAATAAGATCAACTGAGGGAATTAAAAAGAGATGAATGGCTTGGGTCAAAGTGAGAAGGGCTGGGACCAGATTCTATTTGGCGTTCACATGGTTCAGCCCAGCCCAGCCCACTGGATTGGAAGCTCTACCAGAAGAGGGACTTTATTTTTAGTAACTGCTGTATCCCCAGGGCTTGTACATAGTGGGCACTCTAGGAATATTTATTGGCTGTGGAATGTGCTAGATGCTGTGCCAGAAACTGGGAAGGTACAAAGAAAGGATTTTATAAACCTTGCTGTTGGGGAGACTAAATAGGAAAGGATAATTATCCCAGAGTGTGCTGGGGATAAGCTTGGAGGGGGTGGGGCTGGGGGAGCAAAGAGAAAGAAGACAGGCACAGAAAGACAGGAACTACTTGATAGGTAAGGGGAGGTTCTAACACTACTGAGTCGGGAAAGAGGTGAATGGAGACAAACTTGACCATGCCAATGACACACCCAAGGGCTGCCTGGTTATCTTTGACGCAAAGTCCAGCAGAAACTCTTTGCAGAGGTACTTTTGTCTTGATGGTCAAATGTCTAACCCCTTAGAAGGAACACTAGCAGAGTTCATTTGCAGCACTTTATTCACATCTATGATATAAACCTAGGTGTATGTGGCTAGAGTCTGTCTACAGTCTCATTTATAGTACCGGAGATTCTGATGAGTTTAAGACATCTTTATCAGTTTTAGTGACTTTGCTAGTATGTGTTGAAGAAACTGCCCTGGAAAAGCAATAAAAACCATAAACCATTCACCACTTGTTGCTATCCAACTTTGCTAGTGTCCACAGTATCACCTTTCTTTTCCATATTCTCTCCATACATTAAATGGTTGCAAACAAAAGCAGAATCCTCCCGGGTCCACAAGGAAAAGACAGGCTATGACAAACACGGGATAGCTCACAACCACCAAAGTGTGTGCATGTTTTTAGTTCTCAGCTTGCAAAAACAAATTATTATTCATTAATGATTCTCAGCTGCTTAGGCTCCTAGGTCAAGGTTGACATAGCGGGAGAAGAACAAAGTATCGAGCCTTGGAGTTTGTGTTCATTTGCAACATCTTTGCCTAGTCCAAGTACCCGGAGGTAAATTATATACTCTATCAAAGGAAAAAAACCCTAACAAAAGAGGTGGTGACTCGGATGGAGGTGTCGGAATATTTGTTTTGCCTGTTTGTTCCTACTTTGAGCTACATTAAGGAAGCTCTGCGTTCAACTGCTACAAATCATTCTCACACCACTAGATGGAAGACTGGCTTCTCTCCGACTCTTTCAATATTTACATTCTGTCAGCCACAGCTTTAGTTCCTCACCAAAAGATTTCCTAAACTGGAAAAAAAAAAAAAAAAGAAAGAAAGAAAGAAAGAAAAATCCCAGGCTACCCCGGAGAGAACCAACTTAGGGGAATTCCTCTTGTCAAGACATAGAGTTGACATGCAAAATGCTCATGCTACCAGGCCCGTAATTGTATACGGCAGCCAGGTGAGTGGACTGGTTTAGGACATGGGCTGTGGGTCAGGCTGCCAGGGTGCAAATCTCTCAGCTCTGCTAATTCCTAGTTGTGTGATCTTGGCTATGTACCTTCACCTCTTCATGTCTCAGTACCCCTTTGCTCCTTGTAGGTTGTGTGGGGGACAATATTAACACCAAATCCTATGATGTGAGGTTGAATAAGTTAACACTTGCCTGTAAAAAGCTTAAAATAGGGGCGCCTGGGTGGCTCAGTTGGTTAAGTGTCTGCCTTTGGCTCAGGTCATGATCCCAGGGCTCTGCTCAGCAGGGGAGTCTGGTTCTCCCTCTCCCTCTGCCCCTACCCCCTGCTTGTGCTCGCTCTTTCTCTAATAAATAAATAGAATCTTTTTAAATAAAAGTTAAAATAGTTAAAGTTTAAAATAGTTCCTGGGACATGGTTAACCCCCCGATAAATGTTAAGTTCTTTTTTATTGTCATTTTCTCTTGTTAAACTTTGTAAGTTATCAAGTCTATTTAGGTTAGCTATAGAAGGCTAAATGATCTGGCGTCAAATACAGGTATTTATTAGAGATGGTGTTTATAAATTTAACATTTATATTTCATTGGTCCAAATGGGCAAAGAACCATTGTCTACGCCTCGGCAGACCTACTCTGGATGTCATTTTTTCTGCGTGAGAACATCTGCCCTCAAATGGTATGCTTTCTGTGTTCGATTAATTCACTCCTTTGAAATTCCACTAACATTGTTTTCTAAGGCTATGGAGCAATTTGTAGGCCAGATTCTCTTTCATGTTAGACCTTCATTTTTCCACATAGGTACATATTTTTAGCTCAAACCATTTTTTTTCGATCCCCGACTCCCAGACTCTAAGGGAAGCACCAAGTTTCCAAGATAATGAATCTAGATTTGACAACTTTTAGTCCAATTCCTTCTGAAGATGTGTTTGGTACTTTTAGGAAAGCAAATCATGCCTTCTTAGAAACGTATGTGCACACAGGACCCCAGCTACAGAACTTGGACTTCCCACTGTTCCTAGACCCTTGTACAAGGAGAGAAACAAAAAAATCTCCACATAAAACTGGGTATAAGATAAAATTACACACAAAACTGTTGTTAAAAAGAAAAGCACAGGCTGAAGATGGTGTCACTTAGAACAAGTTCCCAGACGGATGCTTCATATACAATCTAATTGCAATTTCAACCTTCCCCAGAAATGTAGTGGTACTTAACTGGTCGGCCAGGAAAATCTTCAGTCCATCTCAGTGCGTCTGCCACCTGGGTCCTCTCCAAAGTTCCCCGAAGAAAGATGAGGTAACCTGTGTGATAAGACACTTTGCTTTTCCCCCTAGAAAGCAGCCTCACCTGGAATAATTCTTTTCTTTTGCTGATAACTTTCTTGCCCCACGCTCCTTCTATGAAAGCCTTCCATTTTGTACTTCTTGGGAGCGCCTCAACTTGCTAGATGGGAGGCTGCTCGATTCATGAATTGTTGAATAAAGCCAATTAGATCTTCAAATTGACTTGGTTCAATTTTGTTATTTAACACTGTCAACATGAGTTTTTATGTCCCTGAGTGTCACTTTTGTCATTCTTTTGTTTTTCCCAGAAAAACACTCAGCACATATTGTTAACCTTCATGTTTAATTTACTAACATTGCAGTTCTAAAAATATAGTTCTTCCTTAAGCTTTTAAGTTCAATTTACAAAATCTTACTCTTTTATTTACAAATCACTTTAGAGATGCTTGAAGGAAACCCTAACAAACCATGGTAAAGTTCCAATCATCTGGCAAATGCAGGTCCCCCCGTTAAGACTTACCACTTAAATTTTATAAAACGAAGGGATTAAACTTTATAAAATGGATGAATCTTAAAATTGTCTTAATCATTTGACTGCCGCCTATAAAAGCAGTATGATTTCAACTTAAAATCAGTCTAAATCCATTACTCGGTTGCACATTTTAAATTAGAATTATAAAGTAAATCTGTTGAAAACCCTCATATGCCAAATTCTCTCGAATACAAGTATACACAGTTTGTTTCTAAGATCAACTCAATAAGACAAACACCATAGATTTTTTTTTTTTTAAGATTTATTTATTTGAGAGAGAGAGTGAGTGAGCAGGGAGAGGGGCAGAGGGAGAGGGAGAGAGAGAGAATCCTTAAGCAGACTCCCTGCCAAGCTTGGAGCCCAAAGGGGGCAAAGAGGTGGGGCTCCATCTCATGACCCTGAGATCATGACCTGAGCCGCAATCAAGAGTCAGAAGCTTGGGGGGCGCCTGGGTGGCTCAGTTGGTTAAGCGACTCTCTTCGGCTCAGGTCATGATCCTGGAGTCCCTGGATCGAGTCCCGCATCGGGCTCCCTGCTCGGCAGGGAGTCTGCTTCTCCCTCTGACCCTCCCTTCTCTCATGTGCTCTCTCTCATTCTCTCTCTCTCAAATAAATAAATTTAAAAAAAAAAAGAGTCAGAAGCTTGGGCGCCTGGGTGGCTCAATCATTAAGCGTCTGCCTTTGGCTCAGGTCATGATCCCAGGTTCCTGGGGTCGAGTCCCACATGGGGCTCCCTGCTTAGCGGGAAGCCTGCTTCTCCCTCTCCCACTCCCCCTGCTTTGTGTTCCCTCTCTCGCTGTGTCTCTCTCTGTCAAATAAATAAATAAAATCTTTAAAAAAAAAAAAGAGTCAGAAGCTTAACCGACTTAGCCACCCAGGCGCCCCTAAACGCTGCAGGTTTAATGTATTTTATTATCTATACAGGCGAGTCTAGATCCCCTTGGGGTGAAGAACGTTCATCTACTGAATAAAAGACATTTATACCGTACCTATGATTTGAGATTGCCTTCTCACTTAGCTGAGGCTGTTGCCAGACATTCCAAAAGAGAATGAAATCTAAACTACAACACTAAGGGTGACTTTTCTCATGACTGCCTGTGGAGTTGAACCTTTTTCAGAGTCACTCTGCCACAAACTCCATTCTCCTTATCTGCCTAAAAAAAGAGCCTTCCAAAAGAACTCAACTGTCACAGATCCCCTCCTTGGGAGTTTCATAACTTTTATCATTGGAGATGAAGTCACTGGGATAAGAAGTCACCTAAACAGATACTGTCACAAAAATACCATTATTTCCCATCTATTCTCCTAAAGGTCCATTTGTCCTTACTAAAAGTCATTTGTTTTTTGCATAAGTGTCCTTTTTCTTCCCTCTCTACCTCTATTAAGATGTCATACAAGCCCCCAATTCTGACCACCCCTTGGAGTAACATTTTTCTGTGGGCCTCTGCATATACATGAATAAACCTTGGTCTTTTCTCCTGTTAAGCTGTCTTTTGTAAATTTAATTCACATGCTCCAAACACTGAACCTAAGTGGGTAGAGGAAAATTTTGTTTTTCCCCAACACCAATCAACCGTACTTTGTCACTGTATCTACTTGACATATGTATTTATTGTTCCCTCTCCAGGGTGATTGCCATGGTCACATGAATGTAATGTTATTCGCCCATAAAACATGTATTTAGAGCTCACTGACCACCCTCCTCTACTTTTTAAAAAATTTAAATTCAATTAATTAACATATTATTAGTTTCAGAGGTAGAGGTCAGTGACTCATCAGTCTTACATAGTACCCGGTGCTCATTAAATCACGTGCCCTCCTTAATGTCCATCACCCGGTTACCCCATTCCCCCACCCCCCTCCCCTCCAGCAACCCTCAGTTTGTTTCCTATGATTAAGAGTCTCTTATGGTTTGCCTCCCTCTCTGATTTCGTCTTGTTTTATTTTTCCCTCCCCTCCCCTATGATCCTCTGTTTTGTTTTTTAAATTCCACATATGAGTGAGATCGTATGATAATTGTCTTTGATTGACTTATATCACTTAGCATAATACCCTCTAGTTCCATCCATGTAATTGCAAATGGAAAGATTTCATTTTTTTGATGGCTGAGTAGTATTCCATCATATATACGTATATCACATCTTCTTTATCCATTCTTCTGTCAATGGACATCTGGGCTCTTTCCATAGTTTGGCTATTGTGGACATTGCTGCCCTCCTCTACTTCTTTTACTCCTGTTTCCAGTAGCATTCTATACTCTCTCACTTCAGTTTCTCTTCTTCCCTTCTCTATTAAACCCCCTCCAAACAAGCTTTGATGCCCCCCACCTCTCCACTGAAACTGTCTGTTCTGTCCACTCTTCGTCCCCAATATCTGTAACAGTGCCGACGCATGTCATCTGTGCTCCATCGGCATTTATTAAATAAATCGTGTTTCTGAATACTTTCCTTATTCTTCCTATTTGTTAGAGCCACACTTTGTATAGAAATTGGAGTGAGATTTGAATGGACTCCAAGGCTTTGGGAGGGCTCACCATCCTAGTTCCAAGGCCATGCCAAACACAGATATAATCACGGATTGTTGAGCTTGTCAGAAAAATAGTAAGTGTGCATTCAAGAGAACTAGGGTGTCACCACCACACCGAATCTCGTGAAACAGCTCCACCCCAGAGGAGGTTGGCATTCCACGCCACTTACTGATCCGCCTGTACAAACTTTGCTGGACATACTTTCTGAGTGGCTTCTCCAAGTTCTGCTTGAATCTTTGCCCTCTGCCAGTTGGTGGGAGTGGTGCTATTTTTACTCCATTACTGCATACAGCATAAAACATCCAAACTAAAATGAGATCAACGTTTTGAAGGTAGTTATGCATGTACATTAAAGGATGGCTGCCATCAAAATAGAAGTGAGCATATGTGAGGAGTTAAATTTTGCCAGGTGGAAGTGTCCCCACCCTTCCGTCTCCCACTCAAAGCACAAAGAGAACGTAAGTTACACAGAGGCAGGGATTGTACCTGTTGGGCTCACCACTGCAGAATCTATAGCAAATATATGGGACACTCTATTAATATTTCAGGACCTAGCCTTCGTTGTCGTGCAAATGGCCCTAGAGCTGGTCATTGCCAGGGCTCTCCCTCTGCTCAGTTGCCTTGAAGCTCACTCCTCCCCTAACCTACCCTGTTTAAAACCAGTCCCTAAACTTTCAGTGATGCAAAATCATAGAAAGGGTACAGAGGAAGGCCTCGCCCTGAAGGGAGAGGTGGAGAGAGGTTTTGCCCAAAATAATATATAATTAAGGGTACAAAAAATAACGAAGGGGAGGAGAGAGAGTCAAAGCCAATGGAGCTATGGGTAGGGAAGGGACTATTTTGGGGGAGTGAGGGGGTTTCTGAGAGGCTACTGAGAATGTAGGAGGTCACCATGAGTGTGGCAAGGAAGGAAAAGCAGGGAAAGGGGGATTGAAAGATCTGGTTGGGGCTTGGTTATGGATCGAGTTTTGTTCGATTCCCTTGGGACTTGAGAAATAAATGACATTCTTTTAACTTTATTTCCTTTTGCTTGTCAGACTGTGTGCCTGTAAATGATACTCCACTCCAGGGCTGAATCTCTCTCCTTTGGGGCTACAGCAGAAGGACACCAAGCTCCCTGAGGGCAGGGAGCATATCTTCTTTATTTTGTATTCCTGGTTGTAGCAAGGGGCCTGCCATAGGGCTGGAGCTCAATGAGAACTGGAATGGAAAAAAACTGGACTGTCCCCTACCGGACAGAGTGGGCTTTTCTTAGCACCCCAGGGAAGGGCAGCTGAATGCCATGTGGAAGGGCCAACTGGTTTTTCTACTAGTCTTCTCCTGGTTTGTCTATTTGTTTTAGTGTTCTTAGCTATTTAGCTTTTAAAAATTTAAGAGTTTTGTTAAGGTTTAATTGATTTCCAATAAAACGTACACAAATTTAAAGTGTTTAATTTGGTGAGTTTTGGTATGTGAATACCCAATAAATAATGAATGTAACCATCACCCCAAAAGTTTCCTCCTGGTGTTGATGTTTAGGCATGTTTTACTTTGTTTCAAGGTTTTATTATCTAGAGATAAAGAGATGAGGTAGGGGATGGGTGAAACAGGATTCATCCTGAACTGATGATAATTGTTGAATCGGGGTGATAGGTACATGGGGTTCATTTTCACACTTAGGTCCTTTCCCCAGCTGTGGGAAAGCGAGGTAACGCTTAAGTACCCACTCCTATTTCAATTAGCAGTGAATGGAAAGTCATGGGAGTTGCTTGGGTTGTCTTGTAACCAGCATTTTCAAAAGAATCCAGGCACTATGACCTTCGCTGGAAAGCAATTTAAAGGTGAGGGTGGGGGGCGATGGTGTTTGTTTGCAATGTAAACTCTAAGATATATTTTACTCCCTTCCATGCAATATCTCATAGTCACTGGGAATGGAGGGAAATTCATTTGTCAGTTTTGGAGGAAAAACTAGCTTTGGGTAGGGGAGCTCTCAGCTCTCTTTCCCCAAAGTGCAGACTTGGTAGAGCTGAGAAGCACCCTCCTACCTTGCACTGGTATGAAACTTGAGGACTGATTAAACACTTATACTCATTAACTGCTTAAAAGCTTAAGAAAATCCTAGGTTAAGAATACCTCCATTTTTAGGAGAAATACAGACTTGGAGAAGTTAATTTGTTCAAGTTACACAAACCAGTAAGTGCTGGAGCTAGTACTTGAATCCACATCTGGGTTGTGCCATGGTTACTGTAGGAAGCTGGATGAAAGTGGAGAAAAAACACTTTAAGGGGGTAGGTGAAACATTGGACACCAAGAAGCTTCCTTGGGCAGTCCACTCAGGATCGACCCCCGTTGTGGATTAGAGCTAAGGAAGAGGTGAGGGTCGATGGTTTAAAACAGACTTCTCAGATATTTGACATTCATATTGGTATGGTTCCTACTCCATGCAACAACAAAATTCTGGCAATAAAACTTGCTGTGTTTAAGATAATAAATGCCTCCTCTTTGATTAGAGGAAAACATTAACAAATTATGGCTTCTAATGTCCTTTCAAAATATGAGTCCTAGGCCAAAGACTTCTGTTCCAGTGCAGAAAAGTATCTAGATTCCCACCATCCAGAGATAGTCACTTAAATGAACATTTTGATGTATGTGCCTTTATATACGTGTGTGTGCATGCATTCACAAGCATATTTATATTTGTATAGATATAAGTGTACAGACATTAAAAAAAAAATGGGATCTTGGGGCATCTGGGTGGCTCAGTCAGTTGAGCATCTGACTGGATTTCGGCTCAGGTAATGATCTCAGGGTCGTGAGATCGAGCCCCGAGTCAGGCTCTGCACTCGGTGCAGGGTCTATTTAGGATTCTCTCCTCCCTCTGCTCCTCCCCCCACACACTCTTTCTTTCTCTCTCTAACACATAAAAAATAAAATCTTAAAAAAAATAAAAAATGGAATCTTACTTTGAATACTGTTTTATATCATGTTTCTTCTACTTATGAGCAAATTATGGACTTCTTTTAATACAATATATCTAATTAGAAATCTATGGTGTTGGGGCGCCTGGGTGGCTCAGTTGGTTAAGCGACTGCCTTTGGCTCAGGTCATTATCCTGAGGTCCTGGGATCAAGTCCCACATTAGACTTCCCTTGGTCTGCAGGGAGCCTGCTTCCCTCTCTGCCTCTGCCTGCCACTCCCCCTGCTTGTGCTCTCTCTGTCAAATAAAGAAATAAAATCTTAAAAAAAAAAAAAAAATCTATGGTGTTTTGTTTCCAGGCCTTTCAAAAGTTACCTTTTTCTTAAACTAGGAAAAAATTTTCTGAAGTACAAGAGAGGACACAATGAAAAGTAACTCTTCCTCCATCCCACCCACCCTTTTAAAAATATTTTATTTATTTATTTGAGGGAGAGACAGAGAACACAGAGTGAGAGAGAGAGAGAGAGAGAGAACAAGCAGGAGGAAGGGCAGAGGGCAAAGCAGACTCCCTGTTGAGCACTGAGCCCAATGCAGGGCTCAGTCCCAGGACGGTGGGATCATGACCTGAGCCAAAGGCAGACGCTTAACCGACTGAGCTACCCAGGTGCCCCCCTCCTTCCCCTTGTACAACCATCCTGGCAGCCCTGGTATTAACCTCTGACTGGGGCTTCTGACCCACCGATCCCTATGATATATTATCCTCCTCCCTAACTTACCTAGCAACCTAACTTCCCCAGCTAGATCTTGCCTCTACACATTTCATGAGACCTGTCATTCACCCCAACTCTAAAAACTGCCTAAGTAATTATATATTCCACCAGTTGTCTCAGCTCTCCTAAACCTTGGATTAAGTGCATAGAGCAAACCACGAGTCTTTAAATTATCTTGGTTACTATAAATCTCAGAATCAAGCTTTTATACGTGTAAGCAATTCCTATTGCTCAATTTGATAATGGCCTGATCCGTTTGAAAACAGACTGGTGATCTGCATAGAGCAACACGTTTTAGGTTGCATCATAAAGATTATTGGTTTTAAGTAAACCACTCTGGTTTGAAATCACCATTTTGCGGCCTGACTTTGATACCAGCCCACAGCCTCCGGGTCCTGCTGGTCTAAAGAACACCTCTCCGAAGAGTCTCAAGCTTACTTCTCAAAGGCAGGGCTCACAGAGGAGGGTTCTGACAAACTCTATATTCAGTCTACCATTCCCTGTTCCTTCCTGCACTTTCTCCATGAAGCAGCTGACTCTGAAATAATTACTAATGCCCAGGACTGACTGACCCCTCCCTCTCCTCCTTTCTGTAAACCCCTCCAATTCAGTGCTACCAAAACTTCTCAGGGGGGCTGCAGGGGCAAACTGTGGCCCACATTCCCATAGTCCTTCCCACTGCTTGGGAATCGTGCTCCAGGTGCATCTCCCTCCCCTAGCCCCCACAAGTGTGCTAAGCTGAGGGAATTGACCACTGAAGCTTAGCCCAGTTATCAGTCAACCAACTTCTAGTTAGTTCTTGCTATACCCACAAGGAACGACAGTAATAACTGAGGCAAGAAAGCAAAGCCACAACCTGAAAGAAAAGGGATCTATTGTCTCTATCCGGTCTACCCATTGCTGAGATCAGTCACTCCACTCCACACCTGGGAGATGATCACGCGGCTGCCATAGCCCATTTGGTTCTTAGCTCATCTTCCCTATTTCTTTGCTCAGGGATTACAGTATGAGCAACCCCACCTTCCAGTTCTGCCATTTTCTTTTTCTACCATTACATCAAAGCTTCAGGGAAATAGAAAGAATCTTGTCTTCATAAGATGTGTGAGAACCACTCTTAAATTAAGATGGTTATGAGGAGACACTGGGGAGGGTATGTGCTCTGGTAAGCGCTGTGAATTGTGCAAGACTGTTGAATCTCAGATCTGTACCTCTGAAACAAATAATGCAATATATGTTAAGAAAAAAAAAAGAAGAAGAAGAAGGTAGCGGGAGGGGAAGAATGAAGCGGGGGAAATCGGAGGGGTGGACGAACCATGAGAGACGATGGACTCTGAA
>NC_138383.1:11472422-11505934 GCF_054177405.1 Leptonychotes weddellii
ACTGGGGAGGGTATGTGCTCTGGTAAGCGCTGTGAATTGTGCAAGACTGTTGAATCTCAGATCTGTACCTCTGAAACAAATAATGCAATATATGTTAAGAAAAAAAAAAGAAGAAGAAGAAGGTAGCGGGAGGGGAAGAATGAAGCGGGGGAAATCGGAGGGGTGGACGAACCATGAGAGACGATGGACTCTGAAAAACGGGCTGGGGGTTCTAGAGGGGAGGGGGGTGGGAGGATGGGTTGGCCTAGTGGTGGGTATTGAGGAGGGCACGTTCTGCATGGAGCACTGGGTGTTATGCACAAACAATGAATCATGGAACACTTCATCTAGAACTAATGATGTAATGTGTGGGGATTAACATAAGAATAAAAAAAAAAAAGAGGACAGTTAATTAAAGGGATGTCTTGCTGTTAAAAAAAAAACTAATGATGTAATGTATGGTGATTAACATAACATAATAAAATTAAAAAAATGTCTGACAAAAATAAATAAATAAATAAATATAGATATTTAAAAAAAGATGGTTATGAGGAAAGAATTGGGTGTTTCATTCTACTGTGCTCAATTGGATTTATGATAATTAAATAATAAACAACCATGGCTTGGGAGGGATGCTTACAGTGTTTTGTGGAAAATTTGATCAATTTTCCCACCATGCCCTGCTTTTCATTCCTTCCCTTGCCTCTTCCTTTTTTTGCCTCCTTGGCTTGGAGTGGCTGCCATGACTGCTGAAATTTCTGACCCGAGTATCAAGCAGGGGCAGTCTCTTTAAGCACTAACAACTTTGGCTCAAGAGTTTGTAAATGGGCCCGCAAAGTGCAGACTCCACTAATGGTCAGTCAATAGCTTACACTACATTTCTAGAACCAAGCATTCAATTAGGCAATCTTAAAACGTGGTAGCCTATGTGATCTTTGTGATATGCTCTAAGGTGACATGTACCTTCAAAGTTTTTTTCCTTTTCTTTTTTCCCCTAAACTTCTTGAAGGATTAAACAACGTGTTTTTTTTGATGTTCTTCAGCTCCTGTAGTTGTTTTGTGAACTTAGTGAATCTTGCAATGAGGTGAATCAATAGTGAAATGCTGGGGGATGGTTGTTTCCCTTATGTATTTTAGCATCCTGGGGGCAAAACTAATAAATATTCAGCGAATGATTAGCTGGTACATCCCCACGTGCGTCCTTTGCAGATCCACGCCAGCTACCCTTTCACAAGCAGTTTTACTTGGTAATTTACAAGGGTTCTGGCTGCACTCTGCACCTGCCAGTTTTGCAGTAATTAGGATGCAAAATGATTTCTAAATTAAGGTTCTGGACTTGTAAAATCAAGAAAGGCTGACAATCAACGTTGTCACTGTAGTAGCCAGCGAGTAACGGGATAAATAACTAGGAAAAGTCCTTTAACCATCATCCCACGTGCACACTAGAGGTCTATACAAGATGCAGGTGAAAAACAGAGGCAGGTGGCAGGGTCCGTGTGCGATGATTTACAAACACGCCGTTGCTCTTGTCATATATAAGCAGCGTTGGGGCGGGGGAAAGGGTTTGGGCATTTTAGGGCACAGGCACTTGGAGTGATATAAAACCTGAGCATCGCGGCCAGGCGCACCGGCGGGTCCTGCAAGGTGGGGAAGGGCGAGCTTTCGAGCAGGTCGGACCGAGAGGCGGCTGGGGCGCTGAGTGGAGTCCTGCGCAGGGAGTCGGACTTCTGACCGGAGCGAGGGCGGCGGGGAGCCAGGAGCCAGGAGGGGAAGGATGAGCGGGGGAGTGGGCGGAGGGAACCGAGAGAGCAGCGAGCAGAGCCCGAGAAGCGGAAGAAAAGGAAGAGGAGGAGGACGAAAGGGAGGAGAGCGGGCGGAGGGCGGGGAGGGAGGGAAAGGAGGAAAGGAAAGGAAAAAGGCGGCGGAGGAGAGCGGCCCGCCCCTCCCGGCGTCCTCCTCCGCTCCCAAACTCGGGCGGGCCCGGCCCAGGCCGCCGCCTGCCCTCCCGGGGCTGCTCGCAAAACGCGGAGGCGCCGACTCCCCCGGCACCCGTGTCCGCCCCAAGCGCGCCCCCGGCCCCAAGCGCGCCCCCGCGGCTCGCGCTCGGGGCATGCGCGGTGGGCGGCGCCGCTCCGGGCCGCCTCTGCCGCCGAGAGTAGGAAGCGCGAGCGCCGGGCGCAGGGCTGTCAGTGAGCGTGGGGCCAGCCGGCGAGCAAGCGAGTGGCTCCGGCTCCCGCGCCCGCTCCGGCCTGACTCTCCCCGGCCGCCGCCGCCGCCGCTTCCGCGACCTCGGCTGCCGGCCGGCGCTCCCGCCCGGGGTCGCCCGCCGCCCCGCCCCCGCCCCCCGGCCCTCCGGGGCTGCTGCCGCTCCCCGGCGGAGGCAAGAGGTGGTTGGGGGGACCATGGCTGACGTTTTCCCGGCCAACGACTCCACGGCGTCTCAGGACGTGGCCAACCGCTTCGCCCGCAAAGGGGCGCTGAGACAGAAGAACGTGCACGAGGTGAAGGACCACAAATTCATCGCCCGCTTCTTCAAGCAGCCCACCTTCTGCAGCCACTGCACCGACTTCATCTGGTAGGTGCGCGCGGGCCGGAGCGCACGGCTGGGCGCCCGGGGCTGGGGACCGGTCCCTCTCTAGTCCGGGTCACTTCGTCCCGGGGACCCTCGCTCGGGCCCCCCAATCCCGGAGCGCCTGTTTTGGGGCTGACCCAGTCGGGGAACTTGGAGAGAGCCGGCCGAGTCCGAACTCTCGCCCGGAACGACACGCGCGCGCCGGGGACACTCGCGGGCAGGACTCCCGGGGAAGTCGCTGCCAGGTCACACCCCCTACCGCAGGAGGGAGGCTGGCCCCGCGCCGCAGTGACACTGATCCCCTCCGCGGGTCTGGTGTCTCCTCCGTCTCCCAGGCGCGCCCGCCTTTCTGTACGGACAGGGGAGCCGCCGCTTGCTGGATGTGAGCGAAGGGGAGAGTGAGAAAGAGAATCCAAAGGGCAGAGTTTCCCGGAGAAACGCCCGGAGTAACCGGGGAGCGGCGGCGATTGCGCCGCGCGGTCCAAGTTATTGGCGAGCCGGGCTGGGCGACTTCGGGGAGGGGGGAGTGTTGTTTCCCAGCGGGCTTGGACTCCTCTGGAACCTTGGGTCCTTGCCTACTGTAGCTTATATCTGCTGGGCACGGGAGACTGGACTTTCCAGGGTGAGCCCAGGGAGAGCGGAGAGGCAGCAAACTGTTGAAAGCTTGCAGTGGGGGAGGGGAATTAAAACCGAGCAGGCAAATGGCAGAAGGGCAGAGGGAGTCTTTTAAAATAGACCCTGTTAGCACGAGATTAGACCTGCAGCCCGGCTGATGAGGACAGAGGCCTTAGTTAAGAAAACTATTGTAAGGTGTCGGAGTTCAGGTACAGAGTTTACAGCTAATGCGGTCTTGTGGGCTCAGGGGTTTGGGGGGGGACTTCTAAAGGGATGGCCTTCAGGGATCTTTGAACCCTGCGAAGCTAGGCAGAACTGTATATACCTTCTTCTAGTGAGAGCTAATGGCTCTTACTGACTCTCAGAACATGGTGACCCAACCCCCAAAGTTTAGAAAGCTGAACCGTAGGGAACCCTAGGTGCTCCAGTTTGAGCAGTGAGCAGTTTTTTCTCAGGTTGGCAAATACCCGGCCTTTTTCTATCTCCTGTTCCTGAATGTAGGTAGGAAACTCCCCAAGTCAGAGTTATGGTGAGGGTTCCTTAATTCCGGTCTCTCGTAGGTCAGGGGACTGCACTGGGGTGACAGTGCCACAGGGCCACTAACCCTCTGTGGCATGTATCTTTTGGGGCCCTAGGCAGAACTTACCGATGGCTGTGTGAATCCATTACACCCCGGGGTGGGCGGGCGGGGAGCAACTCCAAGGATGAAGTCCACAAATGTGCTAATAAGATGCTTAATTTTTCCTTTATGGATGGCATCTGAATTCACACCAGGGGGAAATCATAAGCCCCACAAATATGCTAATAGGGTGCTTAATTTTTTCCTTTATGGATGGCATTATCTGAATCCATCACATCTGGAGAAAATCACCTCTAAGGGCCCCACAAGCGTCCTAAGATGCTTAACTTTTCCTTTATGGATGGCTATTCGAATCCATCACACCTGGGGAAAAGCATCTCTAAGGGAGTGCCACACGGTGCTAATAAGGTGCTTTTTCCTTTCCTTTTTAGAAATCTCAAAAGTACTTTCATGAAAAGCACAGCCACCTTTGCGAATGATTTCCACTGTGTAGTCATTATATGAAGCAGTTGTGCTCAAAGTAACTATAGATAAGGCTATCTAAAAGAAGTTCTTGGAGCATCAGGGCAAGAGGTTACTGCATCTAGTTAAGGGGACTTGTTCAGCCTCCCATGCCGATTGTGCGATCCCATAAAAAGGGAGCATTGAGACTGCAGACTACTTTTGGGGGTGGGGCGGAGTAGGTGAATTAGGAAAGGGACTTGCAACATACATAATCAGGCTAGCTAATGTCTTTCCACTATCAGTTGCTCTAAAGGATTCGCCCCTGGTGAACTGCTATGGTACTTGAGGTCATCAGGTGTAATGTGAAGTGGAAAATAAAGGTCTCCCTGTCAGCTTCCTCCCTGAGTAATTCCTGTAATACTTTTAATTAGAAACTACTTGAAAGTTCCAAGAAAATATTCACCAGGATTATCTAGCAGTAGTTTTAACTTCAGTTGTCTTTCATTGTGTCTATGGGTCCGTAATTTACAAGTTTGTTTTAACTATTAAAATACTGATACTTTAAAACTATAAATGTTTGGGCTTAAATCTGTTTGGTGGAATGAGTAAGTTATATATAAAGATACATGAAGTGCTTTGTCAACTTAAAATGCTATGTAAAGCAAGAGATTATGACTAAGAATTTTAATGCAGTTCATCGTAGTTGAAACAGTGTTTACAATTTAATGTCCATGGTAGGGCTCTCTGCTCAGAGTAAATCTTCTAATTTACAAGAACAAAATAGCCTCTGTATTTGCTTTGAATGCTATTGATGCTCTAAAAAAATTAGATCATAACTTCAAATGCAACCAATAAAAATATTTTGTGAAATCTGGCTCCTTTTAAACCAAAATTTAATGTGGGGTGGTACTGTTTGGTGGTTTCTAGACACCTATTTTAAGTACATTCACAACAAATGAAGCCACTTTTTAGTTGTGTTTAGGGAGAAAAAGGATTTTCATTTTGTCTTTAGGGACAAAATTAAAGCACTTCCTTCAACTGTAAAGTATTTGTTGAATATTATAGCTAACTCTGAATATCCTAGTCATGTTCTTGTCTGGAAACTTAAGTATGGGTAACAGTGTAAACTGGAAAGAACCTTGATACATTGAAACAATTCAATGAGCCTTTGGAGGCTATCCAGAGGTAGGTTTTTTTTTTTCCAAAGTTGAATTTATTCAGTACTCTAGGCATGTTTTTCCTATCAAATCATTGGTTTTTATGTACAAACCCTTAATTCTGTGGAGTACTTTGTCTCATAACTGGCTTAAAATATGGTATACAACACAAAATATGTTAAGATACTTTGTTGTTTCTGTTTTTCAGGGGGTTTGGGAAACAAGGCTTCCAGTGCCAAGGTAAGCTGCCACATTGGATTTTATTTTCAAGTACAACGCGAAATAAGCATTCCAAACAGGAACAGTATTTCTAGTCCTCTTTTCTTTGTGATCCAAAAAAAAAAAAATTATTTTCAAAATGAGGTCTGTAAATTTGGGCCATTAAAAAAAAAAATCGTATCGCCTAGTAATCTGCATATGGAGCTGCCTTTTTCTCATTGGAAAAAAAAAAAAACCTTCCTGTAACTTTATTTTTTGCCAAGAACATTCTTGTCAGAAACTGCTGTCTTTGTGTGGGTGTTGAGGAAAAGAAATGGAATCACTTTGTATTCATGTGGCTTTTCTTGTTCTTGCTCGTTTTTGTTCTTTATCTCTTACCTATGCACTGGGTTGGACTCTGTAACTAATCTTAGGCCATGCATCATTCTAGTAGTTTTGTGTTTTTGATTACTGATTGTTCAGAACCAAGTTAGCACATATTAAAGTTTCCTAGATTATAATGGGTTGCTGTGCTAGGAGGCATGTTTTTCCTTTAGTGTGAATGTGCCTTTAATGTGTATATGTACTACTGATTGCATCCGGAAAGAAATCCACTTATTTCCAGAAGTCCATTTATTTCCACCTCGGATGTGTAGTCCCATTTTATGCACATCAAGTATCTCCTTTCTTATACGCTCCGTTCTATTTGTCTAAACTTAATACTTTGTACCTTGTGAAGGCATCCCAGGCTCCTAGCCCACCATCTAGCTCTCCTGCTCACTATATTATGTTTGTGTAGTTCTGGTTACATTTCCCATCTGGGCATCGGTTTATTAGGGAAAGTGCGAAGTGTACATTCAACCCAGAAAACCTTATCCTAACACTGTTTAATAGTAAGCACGTTAGGGAGACACTGTGTACTTATAACTCTAAAATTGTGCTAGTGAGGTAGCTTCTAAAGTTCTTCAAATTCATGAACTTGTTTCTTACACTTTCTAAATCTGTTTTTGATGAAGGTATTTTATGGTGTAATCTACCTTCAAGATGTGCTTCAAACCCCTATTGAATAAAAATCACTGAGTTACATTGGGAAATCAAGGGATATTCCTTTAAAGAATAAAGAGAACCGTCTGTTGCATCCCTCTTTACAAAAGATGAAAGGAAGGTGGAGCTCTTTACATTTCTTAGTTGTGGACCTGAATTTACATTAGGCAATATTTGGGTCTCAGCTTGAAATGTGTTTTTTGTTTTTTGTTTTGAAGTTTAAATGTGGAAAGTGTGGTTCTGGGCAACTGATTTGCATCTATTGTTGTAATATTTGGGTGGGAACCTATGGAAACATAAGAACACTTGAGGAGAAAGGAGGCATGCTAAACGGTACCATTTCTTACATACTAAGACTTCAGGATAAGGTTGGTCCCCTTTAGACCTGCTTGTTGGAGTCAGTTTTGTTGGTGAAATCAGTGGCTATATTAGGGGCACAAGGGGGGCCTGCATGATCTCCCCCCCCCCCGATTGTATGGACTTTTTTGAGTGGATTAGCAGATTAATAGTCTTATGTTAGCATAACTGTCATAAAAAGTGAAATTCTATGCCCTTCTCTCTTTCCTTCAGGGATAAGTTCTTTTTAAGATATCCACTCATTGGGGCGCCTGGGTGGCTCAGTCATTAAGCGTCTGCCTTTGGCTCAGGTCATGTTCCCAGGCTCCTGGGATCGAGCCCCACATCGAGCCCCCTGCTCCGCGGGAAGCCTGCTTCTCCCTCTGCCACTCCCCCTGCTTGTGTTCCCTCTCTCGCTGTGTCTCTGTCAAAAAAATAAAAATCTTAAAAAAATCCACTCATTCATAGCTTTTAAAAACTCAACATTTTAAATCCTATCATTTGCTGTTCCCCCACCCCATAGTATATGGTGGATGTCCTTCCCCATTAAAACCTTTGTCCTAACTTACTCAGTGGTGCATGTGTGGGTGTATCAAGCTTATCCATTTCTCTAAGCTCTTACTAGTCCAGTGTTGCTGTCAATATCCTTGGACACTAGTATTTCTAGAATACGTAGAACATGTGTGTACACTGTAAGTTTTAAGGAGTATAGCTACGTTGCTCTCAAAATGTTACAATTTACATCTTCAGTATTGAGTGTTCCCCTTTCCTTTCACTCTTACCAATATTGGAGAATGCAGATCTTTGACATTTTAGCTCTAGTGGGTGAAAAGGCCCCCTCCCTCCCCCAAATCTTAATCTGGGTAAGTCGGAACATTTTTCAAACTTGTTTTAGCCATTTCTATTCTGTGACTTGCCTTTATCTAATACTTGAAATTTAGTTTTTACGAACTAGACAAAATAGAGCAGTGAATATGTAATGTACTTTATGCACTGTTCTTTGAAGTAAACACAGGTCTCCTTACGTGAGTTTATGTACTGCATCTACAAGTCTGAATTCATAAACTATTTCAAATACAACCTATTTGTAACATGCTATGTGCTTGTCTTGTTTAGTGTGTGTCCTCTATATTTGACTTCGAGTAGACATGATAATTACAACTTCTGGATGTTAGGACAGTGCTTTTTAACTGCACAAATACAGTTACCTAACATTTCCATTTTGACATTCTCAAAAGTACTAACATCTGGCCATTTTATTTTTAAGTTGACTCCATGCCCAGCATGGAGCCCAACATGGGGCTTGAACTCACAACCCTGAGATCAAGTCCCAGCTGAGACCAAGAGTTGGACACTTGTATTGAGCCACGTAGGCCCCCCCTAACATCCGACCATTTTAGAATACATTTAGGTTAGAATATACTTGTTTTCTCTTAATGTCCTTAAAATCTTTCCTGCTCTGTTTGGTAGTCCCATTCATCAAGAGGATATCTCCTCCTCCTCCTGGGCCTTTGGTAACAGACCCTCTGAAGATGGCAGCTAGGGTTGAGACTCTTTTATTCCTTATCAGTTTTCTCACCTGATGAAGGCAGCAACTTCTAGCTCCTGGTATGTAGTAGGTTGCTTTGGTCAGTAGATACAATATCGGTAGCTAAGTATACTTTAGAGAGGCGCATATGCTCCAAATGAGTCCATGTAAGATAGCTTTAAAATAGTCCTTATTTCACTTAGTCTCCTAGTTCTTAACATGGACTCAAGATGTGAGGTGTTGTCCTTCAAAACTTCTAATCTGTGCTATTTAGACAGCCTTTTACAAGCATATAAAGATTTTTTCCCCCTACTTCTTTCCTTCCCCAAGATGTAATCTGTGTGGAAGCAGGAAACTTTTCTGAAGATCTATTGGATTGTTGCCCCTTGTGCTCCGTGGACACTATGCCCTTTAGATTGCAGTCCAGGTAGCCAGCCCTGAAAATGTGGATATTACCTGCGCAAGTCACACAGCAGGATCCCACTGAACATTGGCTGCCTAAAATAGTGAAACTAAGGGCCCTAAACACTGGGGAGAACAAAGAAGGGTGCAGAGTAGATCGAGAAGCCACAAAATAATTCTCTTAAGATTCTTAGAGATGAAGACAAGCTTGTCCCTTTGTAGATCTGAAATACCCCCAATGACAGAATTTGCCTTTTGATTTTTGTTTGGCTTCACGTTCTCCTGGCTTGCTTGATCTCCTCAGGGCTGATTTGCTCCTGTGAGTCTAGCAGAGAGCTGGGCCTCACCCACAGCCTAGTCCCTCCCTCCTCTCCCCAGGAGAGGGAGAAAGGTTTGGTCTGGTCTGGTCACTGAAGTTGAGATTCAAACCTGGAAGGTCTGTCTTGTGTCGATAGTCTCGTGCACTGGCTGCTTCCAAGAGCTGTTGTCCTGGAACAGCGGAGCCATCCACCACGCTGCTCGAATGTTGTCTTCCTCTGAGGCAGTGGGGCCAAAAGGATCTTATCTCTTACTTTGACCACTGGAAAAGGGAACGAGTCAACTTGATTTCCCCCCCCCCAACAAGACTGGCTCACTTATCAAATTTCAGTGATAGAAACAGCCTCCAAATGGGACCTGCTTATTTGATGTGCCAAATACTTACATAGCCTGATACATCTGATTCATCTTAGCATGTTTTTTTTTTTGCTTTTTCTATTCTTTAATGTCACAAATCAAAATGAACAACTAAGCCAGGATCTTTAAGATACCCTAAAGAGACAGCATCAGAATCCATCCCCACCAATGACCATGATCAACAGGAGACTGGGGCTCTGAATGATCAACACTGGATATTTGAGGGGTCTGTAGGGAATTGAATGCACATTTGTGTGACTTCAGTATGCTGCTCTGAATCCGTTCTGAACCCAGAGCTATTTCTCTGCTAAGCACACACCAAATATTGTGTTTAACCTGTGACTCTAACTGAAGCTCTGTTTTTCAGCAGTTATGGGTTAAAAATCTGTTTCCCTTAGCTTTTGACATTCCATTTTGAAGGCGTGTTTCAGGGTAGATCTTTCCATCAGCTCACCTGAGCGGAATGGTGTTTCTTATCCCTTCTATAAGAATGAAAGTTGATGTTTGAGGGAAGAAGAAAGTTCCCCCGCCCTCCCCCTCTTGGCTCTGTAAGCAAAAGAATTCCAGAAAACCAGGCTGATTTAAGGGAGGATGACCTTTAACAGAAAGGGGATGGAGTTGGCATCTTTTCAGAAAAGGCTGTCTAGTTATCACAGCTTATGGGATGCTTATAGGATGCTGGGGGCCAAGCGGGGTGGACACCAAGTGCCAGGAGATAGAA
Organism: Leptonychotes weddellii; assembly: GCF_054177405.1. Classification (NCBI taxonomy): domain Eukaryota; kingdom Metazoa; phylum Chordata; class Mammalia; order Carnivora; family Phocidae; genus Leptonychotes; species Leptonychotes weddellii. The sequence continues at coordinate 11,482,674 of NC_138383.1, forward strand.
GGGGGGCTGAGGTCCAAGTAAGTTGGCTGCCTTTAACAGATTTGTCCTTATGTACTAGATCAGCCATTCCTAAACTCTTAGCAACAACCTGCTGATTTTTACAGGTGACACCAGGATTTTCCATCTTCAAACCCGGGGTTAGCATCTCAGCACCCCATGTCTCATTGGTTACTCCTCAAACTGGAAGCTATGTTAACTATAAGTGAGCTCCCGGGGTCATCAGTACAATTCTGGGGACACCAATCCATGGAAGAGTGTAATTTGAAATTCTGGCGGTTTTGCACTGAGGTCCGATCAAAGGATTTCCGCTTCGAAGATGAAATTGTTCAGGAATACCTAAAACCTAGAGAAGCGCAGTACAGATGGGGAAAAAAGCAGTTCCAACTGCCCAACACTTTTCTTCCTCCACAAAAATGCATGAATACTTGGTAGAAGCAGGGACGCATGGACAGAACTGTTGGGTATTCCCATTTGGTGCTATATCCTTGTTTGGAAACAATTTCTGATTAATGGCTTTCTGAATTTCTACTTTCACTTAGTGCATTAAGTGCAAGCATTCTGTTTTACTGACACACTCTCCACCAGAATCCGATGCTGTAGCCTATGGAGTGGTTCTTCCTTCTCCTAGGCCGTAGAAACCCTAATTTTTTTATTTAAAGATTTTATTTGACAGAGACACAGAGAGGGAACACAAGCAGGGGGAGTGGGAGAGGGAGAAGCAGGCTTCCTGCTGAGCAGGGAGCCCGATGTGGGACTCGATCCCAGGACCCTGGGACCATGACCTGAGCCGAAGGCAGACGCTTAACGATTGAGCCACCCAGGTGCCCCTAATAATTTTTGCAGGTGAATCTGACTTTGGAGTTTCCGCTTTAATTTTATGGTATGATTTTACTACCCTCTGAGTTTTTCACTCTCCTAGGTAATGTTATTCAGACTTAAGTTTTTAGGCCTATGAACCCTTAGTTTGCTCATTTGTTTTCCATCAAAGTATTGTTTTCAATCCAAGTATAGTTTTCAAAATAGCATTCATTGCAGAGTTTCCCGATCAGGATGAAGTCCAGCTCCTCAGGATATTTCAAGTCTGTTTGCTTTTCCAGACTCGTCTAAGGATGCTTTCCTTCTCTCCACCCACCAGTCATTGTAAATAAGTTGCAGTTTCCCAGAAAGTGTCCTGTTCTAATCCAACTTTTTTTTTTCCCCCCTCCTAACACCTGTTTCACCTGTGAGTCTCAGCCTAAAGTTTAGTTCGGACCTTTTCCATCCTCCTTGCTATTCTGGATGCTTTCCCTATCCTAGGACCCTTCACCCTGAGTCGTTTGTCTCCTCTGCTAGCCTTGAGAACAAGTGAGTCTTATTTCTGTCTCCCGGGTTTAATGCGGGGCCTGGCGCTTGGTAGATGCTATATAAATATTTGTTGGGTGTGTGATTATATAAAAGGAGAGATATGATATGAATGTCCATAATCAGAAGGATCACAGTGACTTCTGCCTGCATACCATTTTTTTAAATCTAGTTTATAGTTCAAAGTTCTGTCCACTAAGATAGATCTTTAGGTGACTTAAAAAGTATTTTCTGAAGCTAAGCATATCTATTCAAAATAAAGAACAGAAAATGCTAATTTGTATCTGTAAGTTCTATGCAATGCTAAATCTAATAGGAATAAACCACTTAATGTGCCTCCTGTCTTTAGAGAAGTATCTAGGCATCCGTAATGAATCGTATTGCCACAGATGAAACCAGAGCCTATTCTGGACCACAGCTGGAGCCGAGAAAGGTCTTGGGTACAGGGTGAAAAATTAAAACCAGGGGCGCCTGGGTGGCTCAGATGGTTAAGTGTCTGCCTTCAGCTCAGGTCATGATCTCCAGGTCCTGGGATCGAGCCCCACGTCCAGCTCTCAGCTCAGCGGAGAGCCTGCTTCTCCCTCTACTTCTCCCTCTCTGTCTCCTCTTGCTTGTGCTCTCTGTCTCCATCTCAAATGAATAGAAATTAAAAAAAAAAAAAAATACAGCTCCACTACACGTACTTGGTACAGTCCTTTAAATGTTCTATTTTACTTCAAGATGGCTAATAGCTGAAACCCAGACGGTCATGCTCCAGGCAGTAGTAGCTCAACTTTATTGATTCTGATATTTTTAAACTTCGTGTACCTGAAAGGTTTCTGTGCCTTGATGTGAGAAGGGCCAGATGAACGTGGCAATAGAAGCACCCGAGTGGAACTATTAGAACTGAATTAGTCACTTTAAAGATCTCAGTCTGTTGAGAGGGGAGACGAATGGTAAATGCTGCAAGATGCTGGATGTGTTGGAGCGCTCACTTTTTGCGCACGTTCATCCCCAGAGCATCCCATGAAGCACAGGATCTTCTCCCCCTTAGAAATGAGTGTGCTGAAGAATGTACCAGGCTGGCAGGGTGGAGCGGGGCTTCCTATTCAAACAGTTCTGCAGAAAACATTTTTCAGAGCCAAATGGAAACTTTTTCGGTACTTACAAAGCCTGGATTTATATTAGAGGAAAGAATGATGGCATGAAGGGAAACATGGAAACATTTCTTGGTGACAGAATTAAGGCTTCACTGTCCTCCTGTCAGAATTTCCATGACAAACCTTTATTTCAGGTCTTGTTTTCTACCAAACGGTGAAACCTTAGGTTAGACTTTAGGATGAGAAGTGAACACTTCAGGATTGGTATTGGTTAAATTCTGATCTTGTGCTGACAATTAATCACATCATTCCTCTCCATTACGTTTTTCATAGAAATCTATTTCCAGAAGCCATTTTCCCCTTTGTATAATTTAACAGAGGGCTTTAATGTTTCTTCTGTTCATTAGGCTTATGTCACTAGCTTGACTATGGAGGTGTGGAAAAAGGAAGAGTCGTTCAACTCCGTAAACTTACTCTGGATACTGCTCGTAGTAGGAGATCATTGCCAGATGTGTGGACCTGCTCTGTATATCGTGCCAGGCACCGCGGGGCATGGGTCAGAGTCCCTGGCATCAGAGCAGAGGGAAACACTGGGTGAAGAAAACTTCATAATAGAAGTCCAAATGAAATAGGGGTTGTTGAAGCATGTGGGGAGATGTTTTCTGGGCTCATTAGGAGTAGGATACAGAGAATTTCCTTTGAAGAGCTGGGGGAAGGTTTTCTAAAGGGAGGGAAATAACTGGAGCAAAAGGAGAGGAGGGGTGAAAGGCTCATGTTCAGGGAGCAGCATAGACCAGGATCGGGCGGGGGGTGTAGGGGGGCATACTATTCAGGATGTCGCCAGTGCTGATCCCCAACAGAAAAGCAGATTCCACAAATGTATATAAGAACTACATGCTTTTCCCCACATACTGCTTCTGTGCTGACACAGGATTTCCTATCTTTTTAGGTTTCCTAGTTTGCAGAAGAAGGTGGCAGTTACAGGAGATTAAAGCGTTGTATCTCCATGTGAAAGACGAATTGTATTGGAGCTTAGAAAATAATTTAGAAAGTGCATGGCTTTGACACTACTCCAAGGGGGGGGTCTCTCTCATGAACCTGGTACAATTGATGACATCCTGTTGGAAGTCCAGGTGTTACAGCGTGGAAATTATATGACCAGAGGTGAGATGCTGAGACAAGATTTGCTCATACACATTAATGAGGGGAAGAAGAACTAGCCTATTTAAAATCACGGTTTTGGAAACAGCGTACTAATTGCAACTTCTGGCTCATCAGGGGTTATTCGTTCTCCGTGGTGCTAAACTCAGGAGATCATAAACCTGATCAGAAACCTTTGTGAAGGAAGGCAGAGGGGTGCTGCGGAACACTGCAGCTTGGAACAGAAGATGGATTTTCCTGTGCGTTCAGACTTGCAACAGAAAAATTCCTGTACTACTGCTTTGTGGACCTGTGTTTAGGAGATGCTCGTGCCCTGCGGGGAGCTGGCCTTACCATTCCTGCTCTGTAGGAGCGGACGCGGGGGCAGAGAGAAGTCCGGTTGTTGGTCTGTGGTCTGGTGCTCTTGAGACCAGGCAGATTTAGTAAATATATGGATTTAATGGGCAGTAGTTGTTTACTATCTGAAGCTGTACAGATAAGTAGCCAATCCCTGTTACTTCTCTTTTCTTTCTTTCTTTCTTTATTTGACAGAGAGACACAGCGAGAGAGGGAACACAAGCAGGGGGAGTGGGAGAGGCAGGCTTCCCGCTGAGCAGGGAGCCCGATGTGGGGCTCGATCCCAGGACCCCGGGATCATGACCTGAGCCGAAGGCAGACGCTTAACGACTGAGCCACCCAGGCGCCCCCTGTTCTCTTTTCATCCGTTCTTCCTTTCCAGGATTATCTAATAAAGTAGGATTTGTGATGCCATTTGTTGTAATTAGAATAAAACGCTCATCGATTCAAGAAAGCTAGGCATGTCCTTGTAAAGGCTTTTGTTAGCTTCCGTTTGGATTGGTCTTGAAATTAAGAGGCAGTGAATGAGCTTAATGTATTTTCCTTTTGAATGAGTGCATGCAACTAATTCTTTTTTTTTTAAAGATTTTATTTATTTATTTGAGACAGAGAGAATGAGAGGGAGGAGGGTCAGAGGGAGAAGCAGACTCCCTGCCGAGCAGGGAGCCCGATGCAGGACTCGATCCCGGGACTCCAGGATCATGACCTGAGCCGAAGGCAGTCGCTTAACCAACTGAGCCACCCAGGCGCCCCTGCATGCAACTAATTCTTAAAACATGAAAATGGGAGATGACACAAAAAATCTTAGATGCTGCAACATAATTCTTATCTACTTACAATGTAGAGAATAGTTCAATTTCTACTTTCATCTTATCCTGAGTGTTTTTCTTCGGTGTAATTGTAATCATAAGCTGTGCATGGATGTTTAACATTTAATAGGTGGATTACAAAACAATGATCAAGTTATGAGTCATTTGCCTGATTTCGAAATCTTAATAAATCTTTTTCACATGCTGAGTTTGATCATTCAGTTGACTTGTTTAGTTTCACATTACTTTCTTTAATCCGAATGAGTCATTAAGATGGAAAACCTCATTCTTAAATTTTCTCTCTACCACATGCATACCTTTAAAAATCCGATGAACATTAAGCAGTTCAGAAGCATGCAGGACTGATTTTTATTTAGGTCTAAATGCAAGTTTAGGGATAAGAGTTGAGATGCATGGTCTTTATTCTCCCTTTTTGCTTAATTGTACCATCAAGCACTATGGCACCTGCTGGTATTGAGCAGAGTCTGTGCTTATGTGATGCAAATTAACTTGCAGAATTACATTTTATGAAGATTAATTATTGGGCGGTTGCTGGAGTAGTTGGTATGATTAAGACTTGCCTTAGTGGTCTAAAGTGAATCTAATAAAATGTAGAAGAATAAGCTGAAAGGTGAAGGCGTAGAGCGGGGATAACTCATTGGATGAGGCTCTTGGTTTATTAGACTTTGTATTCTACCTCTCATTGTATTAATGTTTTCTATAACTTAAAGCACAAACTCAGGAAAAATCGTTCATGATAGTAACTTGGATAAGATGGTGAACTGACCCTCATTGGTACAGAGCTAATGAAGGCCCAAGTTTTATCTCAGAATTTTGAAATGCACTGTTACCTTTTGGTCCTTGTTTTCATTTCCTGTGTATCCCTTTTGTGTTAAATTCGATATGTTTATTTTGTCCTAACAGCTTGCAACTATATGGAGACTTTCTTGGGGGTATTTAACTTATTTGAAATGGTAGAATATATTCACATGAGATGGGCAAAACTTTTGGTCACTGAGAAAGAACCTGGACAGCTCTTAAAAAGCATTGGATTTGATATTGCTTAAGTTACATGTTCTTAGGTGATAAAAACATGCTTGTGTTTAAATGTGGGTTAATAATCTGAGTTAATATACATCTAAATCCTCCCCTTTGTTTTCCTCCTTGGTGAATTCTGTAGTCACAGATTCAGGAAGAGCCAGGTTCTTGGAATTTTATTATTTAAGTAATCTCTACACCCAACGTGGGGCTCGAACTTACAACACCAAGATCAAGAGTTGCATGCTCCACTGACTGAGCCAGCCAGGCACCCCATGTTTTTAGAATTCTAAAGCAAGAAAGGACTGTGGAGACTATGTAGTTGAGGTCCTTGAATTTATAGCTGTGGGGTTGGCCAGCAGAGTTTAAGTGACTTGATATAACCACACAATTGTGACCACCTACATCCCTAGCCCCAGCTTCCATCCATTGTTAACTTCCTGCTGCTTGGTAGCTCGTAAACCTTTAGCCTCGTAAACCTGTAGCCTCGATTCTTAGGCGCTGTTGCCAGTAAGTATATGTGCTCATCCAATCTCTGTATTTAAAGAAAAGATACCAGGAATCTGCAGACAAAGTAGGCACTAGATTCCTTTTATTTGAAAAATGGCTGTGCCTTCTAGGGATGAATATGCATCTTGCTCTAAAGTCTAGGAGTTTTGTTAAGGATTGTATCTTTATCTTTTATAGTGTAGATGATGAGTCTGGGAATAAGACCTTGAATTTGTGTTGGATAGGACTCTGAGCAAGAGAGAGGACTACTTGAAATTGCATATTTTTCTTTGACTTTTGTCTTTCCAATTTTAACTTTTGATTCTTTAGGAACAGGCCACATTCCTTTTTCTTATCTACTACTAATCTTATGCTGAGATAGTACACCAGAGCTAATTTTAGTATTTTATATATTACCTGCAATATATATGCACAAATCAATTAGTATCTAGTTAATCTGCAAACGCACATCTTTCTAGTAGCCCCCTAGACAAGATGCGAAGAGTGACTAAATGGAGCCATTGAGTTTACTTGGTTTTTGCCTTCTGTAGTAAAAGTAACTCCACCCTTGGGGTGCCTGGGTGGCTCAGTCGGTGAAGCGTCTGCCTTCGGCTCAGGTCATGATCCCAGGGTCCTGGCATCGAGCCCCGAATTGGGCTCCCTGCTCAGTGGGGAGCCTGCTTCTCCCTCTGCCTGCTTCTCTCCTTGCTTGTACTTCTTTTCTCTCTCTCTTGGTCAAATAAAATCTTTAAAAGGTTAATGAACGGGTGCCTGGGTGGCTCAGTCGTTAAGTGTCTGCCTTCGGCTCAGGTCATGATCCCAGGATTCTGGGATCAAGCCCTGCGTCGGGCTCCCTGCTCGGTGGGGAGCCTGCTTCTCCCTCGTCCTCTCCCCCCTGCTTATGTTTCCTCTCTTGCTGTGTCTCTGTCAAATAAATAAATAAATCTTTAAAAAAAAATTTAAGAAAAAAGTAACTCCACCCTTAGAATTTATTTCCAGACAGGAGTACAGCCAAATACAGAAGTCATAAGTCATACCTTTATTTTGTAGTTTCAGTGATGTTGATTTGAGGTTTTGACCTTGGAAATAGATACGGTGATAGAAACACAAAGTATACAAAATGACAGATCTGATGACGTGTTTGTTTATGCATACCTTTCTCAAAATTTATTTTCTATCTAAACCCAAATAACGTAAGTCTTGTAATTTTACCCTGGAAAAATTTTCTTCATGTCCTAGATTCTTGGTGAATTTCCCTGCAATATTCTTGGACATCTTTATTGCTCTCAGTCTTTGAGCCATGTTCAAAATTAGGAAATTCTAAGTGGAAAAAATACCACTGCTGACTTGTGTATGAATAATTTTGAAAAATTTTGATAGGACTTAAGTGTTGAGTGTAGGAAGCTTCCATGCCCCCTTTGTGACTGCTCCTTTGCACCTGCTTTGGATTATAGCTTGCCTTTTCAAGTAATTCTGTTCAGTTCTGGAAAAAAAAAAAAAAACCTTTGAATCTAGGGTGGGCCAGTGAGTGGGGGCTTGTTACTGAGACACCAGCCACATCTCCTCTGCAGATGATTAAAATGTCCCTGGCTGTAACTGGGGTTCTTTTTCATCAAGCTCCTTCTTAAACCTTTGGAAGAAATAGGTGGTTGTTTTTGTTTTGTTTTCCCTTCAAACTGTTATTTTGAACTTAGATTAGGAAAGGTGAAAAATGATACAGGGGGGTTTCCATAGATCTCTCACTGGCTTATCTCAGTGTTACATTTTACATATATTTCCCTTATAATGTATCTGGGAGTACCTGGGTCTTTGGACCTGTGGAGCTTCTCCTGGTCAGAATTTTTGCTGATCCTGATGCTCATTGTGCAGCATACCACATTCCTCTGTTTTCAGCAAAATGGCACCTGGGTGCAGAGGTTTGATTGGACTCAGGTTCAGTCTGGGTCATGGTTTTTTAAGATGCCATTATAACCATGTGCATGTTAGTCACCATGTATATTAATGTCAAAGAACACCAGTGTATTTTCCTAGCAAAGTATCCCAAATTGAGGACCCTTTAGGTAGTAGAATTGGTTTGTTACATTTTGCTATACGGTATACAACATGGAAACACCTGCATGCTACATGTGGGAAACAGGTGGTCAAGTCTTTCCAAATGTATGTTCATTATACCTCTATGCAAATTTCGGTTTTTACCAAGTACTTACCAAGTAAGGGGGAATGTGTGTGTGTGGGGGGGTGTCTGTTGGTGGCAGTGGAAAGAATTGCTAATTGTTAAATAGCTATTTACCGTCTGAGCCTCACCCACAGTCCTTGTTCTACTTGTTCTTGGTCTTAATTTCCAACACAAGATCAAAATTGGCACTTCAGAGTAATTTTTGTGTACTGGAACATCGGGGGGCAAAGAGAATAAGCACATGAGAGGGGAGTTTGGTGTGTTCCTGTTTGAAGCAGCAGATATTCATCTACTCTTGGACCTGCTGTGTACAGAAGCATGCATTATCTGTTGATACGGGAGAGGAGGGTTTTCATAAGAATTAGAGGGCCTGTTCACTCAGGAATTTAACACTTAACTAGGTAAGGGCACCTGGGTGGCTCAGTCTGTTAAACATCTGACTTCAGCTCAGGTCCTGAATCTCAGGGTCCTGGGATTGAGCCCCGTGTTGGGCTCCCTGCTCAGTGAGGGGTCTGCTTGTTCCTCACCCTCTCCTCCTCCCCCCATCATGTTCTTGCTGTGTCTCAAATAAAATCTTTTAAAAAAATTAAAAATAAAATTTAACTAGGTAAGTGTGACTTAGATGCATAGAGATCTAAAGGATACTTTTATATAAAAAAAAAAAAATCACATAGGAAGTGCTAGACTGGTAATTAGGTAATCTTGGTTTGAATCCAGTTTGGGCCCCTGTCCTCTTTGTAATGAGGGAGTTGGCCTCTCTAAGGGGGGTAGCAAATATGTGACATTGTTGCCAGGGGCTATGGCAGAGAATACTAATCATGATCCTCTTTCAACTTCAGAATCCTCAACTCTGTACTCCAAGTAGCCTTAAATACCAGTTGATTGGAATTGACATGGAAGACCAGCAAACTTACTTGACATCCCTAGGCTGGCTACTTTCCAGGTCCCCTCCTAGCTATTGATCTCTTGAGGATAAGGAAGATGGGAGAGCTTGATCACCTTGCTGCTCAGTGTTTATATTTCTGCCTTTTAATTCTTCCATACGAGGACAGTATCTTTGAAAAATAATCATATGGTACTGAATTTAAAAAATACCATTGACATTTTGAAAGTTTCATGCACAACAAATCCTTGGTTGCTAGGAATTAGTCTTAAGCAGGAATGGAGTTGGTTTAGGATGGGGGGGGAGAAGCTCCGTTTATTCCTTGATGCTGTTTTTATTAGCATGTAAAATGTTAGCTTTTTTCTGACTTCTGATGGGGCTAAGCTGACAATTTTTACCGTTCAATTTATGTGAACTTCTGAAGAGTTGAAATCTGGTATTTTTTTGTTTGTTTTTAAAGATTTTATTTATTTGACAGAGGGAACACAAGCAGGGGGAGTGGGAGAGGGAGAAGCAGGCTCCCCAGTGAGCAGGGAGCCCGACGCGGGGCTCGATCCCAGGACTCTGGGATCATGACCTGAGCCGAAGGCAGACGCTTAACGACTGAGCCACCCGGGCACCCTCTGGTATTTGTTTTGATTTTTGTGGTCTTTTACAGAGTTCTTTGGCCCAAGTAATCACTCTGGAGTCCCCCTTTCTCTTAATCTGTAGAGGAACTACTAGGAGCACACCTTTGTTTTTGACTTTGTGGGAAGCATGATGACGGCTGAAGTAATGGGACCCTAACCTGAGCAGTGGTTGGTGGTAGTAGGAGTACAATGCTCTGTTGAGAAATACATCAGAGGAAATCAGGTTGGAAGCAGTAAATCAGGATGCAATGTTCCTGAAATTGAACAGAGTTAAGGGAGAGGAGAAAAGCCCTATTGGGTGGGTAGTTGTGTGTGTGTGTGTTGAAATTTTGCTTACAATCCTTTGAGCTGGACAGAACCCTAGGATTACTTTGAGTTTATAAGACTGCATGCTTTTGCATGCACAAATCTTATTTGTGCAAATTTGACCTTTAAAATCTCCATTACTGTCTCCTTATCCCTCTCCTCGCCTCCTTTTTTTTAAAAAAAAAAAACCTGGCCTTTTATATGAAGTATTCGGTTTTATGGTTGATGTTGAGGCCTGAAGACTTCCATCTGTGGTTGGCTACTGTAAATCTAATATATACCTAGTACATGTTATCTACCAGGCACTGCTAACTGCTGGGAATAACAGTCACTAAAATCTATTACGTATGGCCTTTGTGTATGGCTAGGTGTAAAGCATATCACATAGCTATCTTATTTAATCTTCGTAATGAAATGAGGACAGGTTATTTTATGGATGAGGTGCAGAGGTTGTGTTGCCTGAATTCTACAACTAAGTGACTGTTTAGCTTAGTATTTGAATATAGATGGTGATTATGGAATATTTTTTTTATCAAACATGGTTTTTTGTGAACTTTCGTCCAAAAAAGTGGTTTTGGAAAGGTAAAGTCTTCATGGATTTACATATTTTTGAAACATTACCCATTTTTTTTTACAACTTGGTTCCAGATGTTGTTCTCCCCCCACACACACCCCCATCACTCACATTAAAATGTAGAAAATCTGTTGGTAAGAACATGCTCTTTAATTTCCTGTCCTATATTCTGGTGGGAGAGGAGAATATAAAACAAGTGCAGTCAAGCCTGGCAAACATTAAATTGAGGTTTCAAAGATACATGGAATGAGTTTATTTGATCAAAGATTAATTCAGTCCTACCATTTTACTTTCTAGGAGTGTCCTCTCTTCTGTCCTTAACCGAGGTAGGGGAACTTTGTAATTAGTTTTGCTGTATGCCTGCTCTGTCCATCTTTTTGAACTGCTGCGATCTATTATGTTGAACTTACCAAGAGTCGGATGCAGTCTGGCCATCACAAACTTGGCTTCTCTTAGAATTGGCGGCATGTGCCTTTTTTTTTTTTTTTTTTTTTTTTTTTGGGATTACCAGATTTCCTGTTTTGGGTTTCTATTTGACAGGGCTCTAATTTATCAGCATCTGTGAATTCTTGATACTCTAAAGTTCAATAAAGGAGGGATTTGCTGAAGGTGATGTAATCACCTTTGTTTTACTTTTGATAATCAGCTTATTTAAAAATGTTCCTATATTTTTATCATTTTCTGCTTTTATAACTTCCAAACATTTGAAATCAGCTCTGTAAACATCTGTCCTTCATCCAAAGGACTTAATTATTTCAATTCCTTTCTGCTCTATCCTTAGATCTCTCATTTTATGTAGTTAGCTTTTATTTGAACATTAATACAAGTTTACAGGAGAATTTCACAAAATGAGGTAAAAAACTTTAGGTTATGATCTAGTCAATGGATATATATATATACATACACACACACACACACACACACACACACACACATATATATATATATATTAACATTGCTTTATCTGCCCAGCACAGTGTCTAATGCTGGAGATATAAATAAGCCAAACTGAGACCATCTCTGCTGTAATCCCTCTAGTAATGGATCCAGCCACTAATCCAATAGTCACGTGGACAAATGACTATAGACTGCTTATGGAATTATAAAGGAAAGGCATAAGGACTCTGCTAGTGGATAAAAAGGGGGCCTAACTTGGCTGGGGGTTCAGAAAATCTCACCTAAGGAAGCCACATTTGAATGAGCTCTTAAGGTTGAAAAGGAGTTATTTAAATGAAGAAAAAGGGAAAGGCTTTCTGGGCAAAGCAACCAGCTTGTACAGACCCCCCTACAAGGAAGGGAGCACTGTGTTTTGGGAACCCAAAGCAGCCCTCCATTACTAGAGTTTTTAAAGCAAATCTAACAATCTTTGTTAGTCTTTTTTTTTTTAAGTTATGACTAAAATCATAAAAACAAGCATTTAATATCTGCAGTAATGCATTCTTTTTGTTAGAGCAGTCATGACCATAGCTGCATAGCTATGGCAATTCCAAGAAGAACCTTATCAAGCTAAAATTCTAATTATGTTTCATGAACATGACTTGAATGATCAGTAAGGGAACACTGATGCTGTTTTCTAACCTCCACTTTACGGGTTTAGTTGGTGAATCCTTTTTTTATTTTATTTTATTTTTTATTTTTTTTAAAGATTTTATTTATTTGAGACAGAGAGAATGAGAGAGAGAGAGCACATGAGAGGGGGGAGGGTCAGAGGGAGAAGCAGGCTCCCTGCCGAGCAGGGAGCCCGATGCGGGACTCGATCCAGGGACTCCAGGATCATGACCTGAGCTGAAGGCAGTCGCTTAACCAACTGAGCCACCCAGGCGCCCCAAATCCTTTTTTTAAATTGAGGTATAGTTGACATACACAGTCTCAGGTATACAATATAGTGAATTGACAGTTCTATACATGACGTAATGCTACGGTAAGTGTAGTCCTTCTCTGCCACCATACAACCTTATTACAATAGTGACTATATTTCCTGTGCTGCGTTTTTCATCCCCAAGACTTGAGAGTCTCCTGCTCTATTAACTGAGCTAGCCAGGCTCATCCCCGAGACTTAGAACTCGAAGTTTGTACCTCTTAGTACCCTTCACCTATTTTGCCCATCCCCCCCACACTCTGGAGTGTTCTGAGTGAGGGTGCAGAGTGACAAAAAGCTGGAGAGGTAGGCAGGGGCCATCCTGCAGATCTTGAATAGAAATCTTTAACCCAGTCTTTTAGCCTAGGATCCATGAGGATCTTTCACACAGCTTTAAGGCGGAGGGTAGCCTGATCAGAAATTCCTTGGAAAGGATCATACCTGTCCTATGGAGAACTAACTAGAAGTGGGCAGAAGTGAATGGGGCAGCCCAGTGAGAGACCGGTCCTCATTTTGGTGAGAGATTTCCTACAACTGGAGAGGTCATGGTAGAGAGATGTTGACAAATCCAGGGTCTATGTAGGTGAAATCAGCTGGACATGGTGATGAATTGGCTGTGGAAGGGGATGGACAAATGTCAAAGATCAGAAGAGTGATGATGTCACTCAGTATTGTGTAGCAAGTGAGAAGACCAGATTTTGGGAGGAAAGCATAAGACTTTTGAACCTGTTGAAAGAGGTGCCTTAGAGGTCTCCAAAAGGGCTGAAGGTGAATGTCAGGAAGGCCTCTGGATTCGGCCACTGGAGCTGAGAGGGGTGGCCAGAGCTGGTGAGCAAACATGATTCATCTGCTTACAGGTAGAATTGAATGACATGGCAAGGATTAGTATGCCTGGGGGAGAGGGCCAATACAGTCAGCATAGCAGAACCCTGACCTCCATTGGCTGTGTAGATGAGAATGAGCATGCCAGAGAGGGGAAAGGAGGCTGTCAGTGAGGCAGGAAGAAAACCAGGGGCTCTGGTATAGGAAAGCCAAAGGAAGAAGGGGATCTGTTGGTGTAGACAGGATGAAATTTACAGATGGGAGCTGTGTTGATGGGATGTTGGGGGTGGAGCTTTATTGCCGTAGGGCAAAGAGTAAAGGACATAGAGATGACCACTATCTGAGCAGTAATTCCCTGGATAGTTACGGAGGCTGTTCAGTTAAATACATCCTGTTTACCCAGAGTAGTTCTGTCTTTCCATGAATTGTCTTTGAGGGTATGGCTCCCTGGGAAGGTCCGTGTCTTTCAACCAACCAGGTTGAAAATGTTATCCTTTCATTCTTTAGAAAGAACCCTCAGAAAATGGAATTCTTTAAACATTTTTATGCACTCAACACTCAGTCTTTACCGAGCTGTCTTGACTCCTCTCTGCTTCTCTCTTGGGTATTAATACAGAGGGAAATAGCTGGGATAAGCTGTTCTCAGCTAATCAAGGGAGGTACATACCCCAGTCATTGCCCCTCTGCCTTTACTCAGCTAAGACATTTGTATATATCCGTAAAAGGACTTTTTTTTTTTTTAGTTGTACAGCTGTAATATCTATCCATCCTATCAGCAGAGATAAAACGGATCAGTAGGCAAGCAAGCATTTGTCAGTGTTTGAGAGATTTTAAGCTATGATATTCCATTAGAGACTTCATTTTCAAGTATTTCATTAAGAGGGCCTCAGCATGATTTCAGGAAGAGGTATTTGGAGGGTCATGTGCTTGAGAACTAGATTACAGAATTTTATAAGATGAACTTTAAAACAGCAACAGAAAAAAGGATTTTGGACTCCTGTCTGTGTGGATGCGGCTGGTGGTAGGATTAATGGGTTCAGACTCTGGGAATCCTGGTAGGAATGAAGAAGGCACATGCTTTCACTCTGTCTACTCATAGACTGTTTATTCTCTCTTCCTAAGAATTTTGTCTGTTAGTACTCCATATTTTTAACCCTGGAGCAATTCCATAAATGAACAAGGGGGCGTGTCTAAGATTCTGCTGATGAAGACTGCCCTGAAGATAAGTTTTAGTGGGTGCTTCTGGAGAAATTTGTAGAAATGGAGTGTCAGATAATTTAGGATCTTAGCTCCCTGGTTCTTGGACTTGTGTTGTCAGGAAAGGAGGGGTTGGGCATGTGACGGTCTTCGTTGTGTATTCTGAGAACCCGGTCTTGGTAGTTTAGGTGGAAAGACTATACCCTGAGCTTCCTGTCTTCCCACCGCCTTGCATCTCCCCCCCCCCCCCCCGCCAACCCTCTGGAGACTATGTGGTTGGTACCATGTTCTGTATTTAATATTGTTACACTTTGATTGTATTAGTTGGGATTGGCAGTTCCATGCCCAGGCAACACATTCATCCCCCAATCACAGTGGTAGCTTAACACAAGAGGTTTGCTTCCTCCTTGCCGTACACGTCCACTGTGAGTCCGGGAGTGGACTCTTGTCCACACGGTCTTGTAGGACGTCGGCATCTAGCACCAGAGGCTGCCTCCTTCAGAAGCTAGGGAAAGAGAGACCAGAGTATCCACCCACATGGGCTCCTCCTCGTTTCAGCTCGCAAAGGACACCCTGCTTACTGCTTGTTGACCAGAGCAATGTGACCTTCCACTCAGGGCGGGGGAAACGATTGGAAGTGACTGAGAAGAATGGGAATATTTGAGTGTTCTGGTCCCTGCTACATCTGTATTATCTTTATTTCTGGGAAGGAAACTGCTGACAACTGTATTGTTAAATATAACCTTAGTTGTTAAATGCATCGCTACAGCCTTAATGAAAACGGTCTTAAAGACAATGTCAAGTACACAGTGTTTGCCTTGTTAAAGCACTTATTTTTATGGCATTTTTTTTTTTTTTTTTTTTTGCCTTTTGAAGACTTAATCAGTATTTTCCTTTTGAATCTAACGACCAGAGCAGGAGAAAATATTTTTGCCCCATTCATAGTAGGATATATAAATGTACTACCTCTTAGGATAGACCCCGGGAATTCTGGCAACACCCACGGCATCTAATTAATTCCTAGCTTCTGATAGGGTTTGGTGGGGTGGGGGTGTGTGTGTGCAGGGGTTGGGGGGAGGGGAACACCAGCATCAAGGACTGTCAGCCTAGCTAGATTCATGCTTCAATTTTCTGAGGTCTAAAATCAGTTCTGGTATTTTTAAGGGATCTTTTTGTGAGAGAATCTGGTTCTTCCCTTAAGTCTTTGTTTAGGTGAGATGAAGACATCAGATTTTCCTTCAGCCCTACCTGACCAGCACCTCTGTCCCATGTGCTGTGCACAGCAATAGCTCTCCAAGAGAAATCAGCATGGAGGCAGGAAGTCTACATCAGTGAAATCTAAATTACAAATAATGGTAAAATAAGTTTGCCTAATAGTCTAACAAAGTATAACAAATACGAGTGGTTATTAGTGGGAGTGTATTCCCCTAAATGCTGAAAAGCTTCATATTCCTCAAAGCACTTAGTCTTTACTTGTGTTGCTGTTCTAGCATGAATTATCAAGCTGTACTGATGGATGTTCAAGGATAAAGTGGTCTAGTCTGACTAAAGGGGACCCTATTAGAAGGGTCTACGTTAATATGTTTCAAGACAGGTTATTTGCATGGCCATGTAGTTTTTTATAATTCTTTTTTTAAAAGTTATTAGAGCCAGAGAGTGCTTGTATGTGCGCATGTGAGAGAGAGCACAAGCAGGGGGAGAGGGAGAAGAGCAGGGTCCCTGCTGAGTGGGGAGCCTGACATTGGGCTTGATCCCAGGACCCTGGGATCATGACCTGAGCCAAAGGCAGATGTTCAACTTACTGAACCACCCAGCAGGAGCCCCTAGTTTTATATAATTCTGTTGATAGGTTTGTCTTGTTTGAACTACTTCCCAAGTTCTGTGCATTGTACTTGTTTGGAGGCTGAGGAGGAGTCTGGAGTATGTAAATGGGAAAGAAGGGGGTTGAGTCCTCTCCAGTGCAGGCGATTCTTGTCAGCAACCCCCAGAGGATGTGTGGCTCCTTGAGTGCACCTGTTCCATGCCCTGGCAGGACAAGCACAAGGACGTGGAGTCTTTCTCCTGGAGGCTACTTTCAGAAACTTTTTAAGGTGCTGCTCTTAATTGAAACCTTGACTTTGCAGTTGGAATCAGATTTTTAAACATCTCCTTCCCTCCAATTGTTAAATATGTTGCAAATGAAATGTAAAGAAATGAACTTGCAATCTTCCTATCAAGAAGTAATCTTTGTTAATCTTTTGTTAAATTTCCTTCCTCTTCTAATGTATACGTGTTTTTTTTTTTCTTTTCTGGTATGCTAAGAATTATATACATCTTTAGATGATACTTTTGTCACTTAAGAATACATTGTGACGGGGTGCCTGAGTGGCGCAGTCAGTTAAGTGGCTGATTCTTGGTTTTGGTTCAGGTTGTGATCTCATGGGTTGTGGGATCGATCACCAGGGCCAGAGTTGAGCTGTGGCTCCCTGCTCAGCAGGGAGTCTGCTTCTCTCCCCACCGCCATCCCCTGCCTGTGTGCTCTTTAAGATAAATATTTAAAAAAAGGCATGGTGACAACCCAATTAAAAAGCAAAGGCCTTGAATATATATTTCTCCATAGAAGATATGCAGTGGCCATTAAGCACATGAAAAGATGTTCAGCATCACTGATCATTAGGGACATGTAAAACAAGACCACAGGGAGATGCCACTTCCATTAGGATGGCAGTTATCAAGAAAACAGGAAAACAAGTGTTGGTGTGGATGTGGAGAAATTGGAACTCTTTCCTATCACTGGTGGGAGTGTAAGTGGTGCATCCACTGTGGAAAACAGTATGGCAGTTCCTCAAAAAATTAAACCTAGAAGTACCCTACAATCCAGCAATTTCTGGGAATATATACCCCAAATAACTGAAAGCAGAGACTTGAACAGATACTCATAGCGACGTGTATAGCAGCATTATTCACGATAGCCAAAAGGTTGAAGCCACCCAACTGTCCATTAGTGGATGAATGGATAAACAAAAATGGTATACAGAGTGGAATATTCAGCCTTAAAAAGGAAATTCAGACACACTACAACATGGATGAACCTTGAAGACCTGATGCTGAGTAAAATAATACAGTAACCAAAGGATTCCACTTAGGAGATACTAAAGTAGGCACCTTTACAGAAGCAGGAAGTAGAGTGATGGTTTCCAGGAGCTGGTGGAAGGGGGTGGGAAATGGTGAGTTAGGGTTCCATGGGTATCTTCAGTTTGGGAAGATGTAAGTATCTGGAGGTGGCTGGTGGTGGCGGCTGCAGAACAATGTGAATTTACTTAATGCCCCAGAACTCTACACTTAAAAATGGTTAATATGGTGAATTGTAGATTATGTATGTTACCACAACTTTAAAAAATAATTTCCCATGTCGTTAATATTCTTTGAAAACACAGTGTGTATAATCCATTCTATAAAATGACTTCTACCATTTTCTTTGGACAGTGACATTGTTTTTGCTTCTGACTAATGTAGGCAAGGCAGTGAATATCCATGTATATCAGTTTTTTCTTTATGAAGAATTAGGATAGGCTCCTAGAAGTGAGATGATTAGGCTACATGGCATGAACTTTAAGGCTCTTGATCCATATCATTACATTACCTTCAGAGTAATTAAATCTCATTTCAACCAAGCACTCATTTCATCTTTTTGCAGACACCATGTATTATCATTAAAAACAAATTGCCTATTAAGCCCAGCCATGGTTTGTCATTGTTCTAATGCATCCATCTTATTACTAGTGATTTTAAAGTTTTCCCACTTACATTAGTAATGCCTGAAACCTAGGGAGTGCTTGATATTGAATGAATTTCTGAGTGCCAGGCCCTTTTTTGGTGTATAGGACATTTTATCAAACAAGATAGATGCGTGTGCTTATAGTCTAGTGGAAGGGTCCATTATCCAATTATAATAGAATGGATAGGGACTATCAAATGAGAAGCCTGACCCAGCCTACAAGAGACAGAAGGCTTCTGTGAGACATATTTAAGCCAGGACTTAAGAATGAGTAGAAGGCCTCTAGGCAGCAGAACACAGAGGAGAGGGAACGTTTCTGGAGGAAAAACCCCATAGTGCAAACCAAAATCAGTCTGTTGTATTTCTTTTAGGATTTGACAATTGATCATCCTTTGCTTTTTTTTTTTTTTTTAACCTCCTTTCCTGTTGGCTTATTTCCCCCTAATTTTAAAGAATCTGTAGTATACTACTAACCTTTTGCTATGCATGTTATATTTACCCTTCACAGGTTTATTTGCTCCTTTCCCCCTCTTCCCAAGTAACTTTCATATTGTTTTCCACCTGCCCCTGCTTCCATCTGCAGTAGGAAGGACCCTGCACCCAGGAGAGTTGAGGGGACAGCTCCACTGGCCTTCCCTTGACCTAGAAGTAGAGTCTGCAGTGGGGGCAGGCCAGGTCTCAGGTCTGCATGATCTCCACCATGCATTTCCTATTCCTGCAGGAGGCCGTGTGTCCAAGCTCAGCAGCTCTGCTCTCAAGTCTCTAGTGCCCCTGTTTAAGCTCTGATCTGTGCTTTGTGTGTTGCCTGTTTGGGGAAAATGTGAGGTTCCAGCTGGATCCTTGTATGGAACCAGGGCTTTCAGCACTTTGTGCTCTCTAGGATTGACTCTGCTGATAGGTCTCCTTTACTTGTAAGGCTGTAGATAATGTTTCCACTTCCTCTACAGATTTAAACCAGAAAATCTTGGGAAAGGGTGGATAGGAAGGCCCAAGGGGGACCCTGAGATCTCTGAGGGCTTAGAGAGGATGTTAAGCTGTTGAGGGGATGGAGAAAAGAATAGAAACTGTCAGCTGACCCCTAAAGCTAAGTTCACTTTCATCTAGTCTCAAAATTTTAAGATTTTCCTCCACTTTACAAACTAGGAAACTAAGTCTCTATGAGGTAATTGCCCAAGTTCAGAGAGCAGTTGTTTGTGGTGGATGTAAGCTCTAAACCTGGTTGAACTGATAATGAAACCTAACTTTTTTTTAATAGGCCTCCATGCTTTTTAAGGGAAGACCAGAAATGTTGGCATTGGCCTTTTGACTTCTGAGCGTTAAGAGCTTGATTGGGTGGAATTCTTGAAGAAATCCTAAATGCTGAAACTTTAGCCCATGATGGATCATTCTTGTACCTTTCCATGAATCCAGAAGTGAGTTTAATTCTCCTGAAACACATAAGCAGCATAGGTATTTGTTTTGGTATTTTTTTTTTTAACCTGGAATATTTTTTTTTCTTAAATTCCTTATTTTGGCAGATGACTTGTTCTTAGGTTGTATTCACTCAAATTCCTCCACCCAGGGTGTCCAGTTCTTCCTCAGGCATTTGGAAAATCCCAAATCCCCTTGGGTATTGTTTTTAAGCTGCTGGCCCCACACTTCTGTTCAAGGAGCTTTGAGTTGGTACCATCCCTGAGGCTGCCAAGTCTCTGTTACAATCACCAGAAAACATTGGCTTTCTTTGGTCCCTGACCAAACTTGTCCCTTTGCATTTCTGCCTGGCTCTAAACGGAAGACTTCAGTCCAATTTTCAGAACGGGCGGTTTTGACTTACTGTGCAAAACCCCCACTTTGGCTGCAAACCATGCTCTGCATATTAGCATAAGCACCTAATGTTGCTTTACTAAATTGTTGAGAGGAGCTGATGAGCGAAGACTGGCACTGGGAACATCTGCTAGGGCTGTATATTTTCCTTGTATTGGTTTTCCTGACTTCTAGGATTGTTTTCATTATGCAACTGCTCACTAAGCAAATTTGGTATGCCAAGGACCACATAACATTCCCTGCCCCCCCCCCCCCCGCCCTCCCATACACTCATTTGAAACATATGGGGATTTGGGGTTATTCAAAGCAGTGTTAATAGACGAAATTTTTAAAATATAAATGAATAAAGATTCTGCAGCTGTATCCAGGCTTTGACAGCATTGTGGGAGGTTACAGAGGGAAGAAGGGGAGGGGGGAACACTTTGTGGAATGGACTCTAACCAACAAATAAGATGTTTTTGCAATTTTAATAGGCTCTTCTTGGCAGAGGTTTCATACAGCTGATTCTCAGACACTGACAAAAATCTATTCGTGATAAGTAGTTTGTTGTAGATAGCAACAAAATTCCCCAGGCCGGTCGGTGTATTACTCCATGTGGAAATGTTGCCTGACCTCGAGGTAATAGAAGGACAATGCTTATCGCCACCATCCTAGGGTCCCTTGTCCTGTTTTAATTTTATCTTTATAGAATGCTAACTGCTGCAGAGCTAAAGAGGCTTTGATCGATCTTCGGCATTCCTTACATATTTACTGAAGAGTGTGTGTGGGTGTGTGTTGGAAGGGGAAGGAGGGTAGGTTGTGGGGTAGATCATTGAGAGCTAAAAGGAATGGACTAGATCCACATGTTAAACAGTTAACTGTTAACGGTATCAACTGAGGGATAAGGGATGGCTGGATTTTGAAGCTGACTTGTAACACTTAAGTCTGGAGTTCTAACCTTGCAGAGTGTTACAAAGTTTCCAGTATGTACTTCCTACATCACTGCCTCCGTGTAGCTGTTTGTCCTAGTAATTAAACCGCGCCTGGGTGGCTCAGATGGTTAAGCGTCTGCCTTCGGCTCAGGTCATGATCTCAGGGTCCTGGGATCGAGTCCCGCATCGGGCTCCCTGCTCCTTGGGAGCCTGCTTCTCCCTCTGCCTCTCTCTCTCTGTCTCTAATGAATAAATAAATAAAATATTTAAAAAAAAAAAATAAACCATTCTTTTAAAATTAAGCCTTCTGAAAACAGAGGCTCAAAAGGAGTGCGGATTCTCTTAGAAAACCTGAATTTCTTAAGCTTCCATTTGGCCTAGAATCCCTCTCATTAACTGAAGGATGACTTTTTTTTTTTTTTAACCACTTGAAGCGAACTTAATTTTAGCTTATGCCAAGAAAGTCTTCCGTTACTTCTACCGTTTTCCTAGAGTTACTGAAAAACCATTCTTGTCAAGGAAGTTCTATTTCTATTCTCTTCATTTTAGCTACCTAATATTGTTTTGTCATTACTACTTGAGGGGAACTTAGAAATAGAACGGCTGTTCAGGAGCACATTTAAAGAACTGTAAACTCCAGAATCTTGTTTTTCCTTGACTCTCTTCTCTCTCCCCCGAATATCTTTAAATAGAAGCCGTTTCCTTCTGCTGCATTAACCCCAAACCCTATCTGATTTCTTCCAGTTGCCAAGCAGAGAGTGGCAGCTTGCCTCTGAAGGCCACCAAAAGGGACAAAAATGTTTTATGGAAACAGCCAGATGTCAACTTAGGTCCTCAAACTAGAAAGTCCCCCCCCCCCCCAGGCAGCAAAATAACCTAATACTTAGAGCTCATCTTGGAATCTGCCAATTAGGATTGCATGCTTGATCAGATTTTTCAAATGCTTTTTATAAAATTATATAATAGAGGTGAAAGGGAAAGGTCTGAATTATAACTCTTATTGCATGAGCTGAAAGTGTAAGCCTTAACATTTGCGCACTTCATTGATTCCAGGCTTAACTCTAAGGACCGCTTTGGGGTCAAAATAGCGTGGATTAGTTCTGTGTTAAACATACCTTCATCTTGTTTATGTATTGCATTAAGCTCTTAGCGAACAAGATAAAAAGAACATTTAAGCCTTACAAACCCAGCTATCCACCATAAAATGTTTGCCAGACAGTTGCTCAGGCAAAAGCAATGGATTTTTGCTTGAAGGTAATCTCAGTAATGGAAAACAATTATCAAGGCCTCGGGGAAACTGCTTTGGGGTGGGTGAATTGGCCTTTGGCAGGGGATTGTGGGGAATCCTCGTATCAGTGCTGGCAGATGTAGTTTGTCAGAACAAGGCCACGGTTTGGTTTAGGTTGTGAATGTTCCAGAAGCTCTGGAACAGGTCAGCAGAGGCTTGGTGCTTCTGCTATGCAAACACTGATGTTGTTCCAAAATATGAATTCGGCCTCAGTGTAACCATGGCTTCTTAGTTTCTTTTAAGATGAGGGAGCATAAACTTTGGGGGGTGGGGGTGGGATCTGAGCATAAACATTAGGATATTTAAAACGTTCAATGGAGAACGAAGAAAAATGTCCTAATTGGGTGCTGTTGTCTGTTTTGAGCAAGCAAAGCCTATCTGAATTTGAGTATCTTGAATTTTTTATTTAGAAGTCATTGATATTAACCATCCAGAGAGCAACCGTTAGCACTGTGAGGCCAGAAGCAGTAATTCTGAATTTCTTGGGTGATTGAGAAGGTAGGAGAGCCTGTTGCAACTCTCTAGGACCCAGTCAACAGTGAGTTCCTGTTTAAAGGGCCAGCGCCAGAAGTCAGGGAAGTCCCAGGCTGGTTAAGTGGGAATCAGGAGGGTAGGGCAGTTGAGTCCTTATATCCTTTATGCCTGTAGGAAGGATAGATATGTTATTAGATATCTGAAAAGTCACTTGCATGCATTTTTTGTAATTCTTTACTCTTTCTTTGGGAAGCCTTAAAACCCTCATAATGCCCTGCCGAATCTTTATTTTCTTTCTTTCCTCCTCCTCGCCCCCTTCTCCTCCCCTCC
>NC_138383.1:11506434-11532071 GCF_054177405.1 Leptonychotes weddellii
TCTTTTCCTCTTCTTTTCCTCTTCTTTTCTCTCTCTTTTCTTGTCACAGACCTCTGTCTAGAAGGCTACTGGCTTCCTACTCTTTGATATAGAAGTTTGGGGATATGGCAAGCCAAAGAAACGGTTCTTTCACTATAGTACTGCTTGCTGGCAGCAGATTGTAAATATTAAGTAAGTCCTTCAAATGTCATTTCATTCTAGCACCTCATGGTCACATTTTAAAAATTTGCACTTAATCTCTAAGGTGCAAATTCTGCTGGGTAGTAAGTAATTTGAAAATACTTAGTCTTTTATAGGACCTATCCTGTTAAAAGTACAAATTAAGTGAGGCATATTGTTCGTTGTGAATCTTGCATTGTGAGGACTTGTTAATTCTGAAAGTCTCACCTTGAAGTTTGCTGAAGGGTAAAAGCACTTTATAAACCATCTTAGAGTTCTGAATTTATGAAAAGTAGTCAAGTTAGGAACTGTTCTGATGAGTTATAAATGGTAATCAGTCACAAATAATTAACTAGGTACTTGACCGTGCCAGTGTGATCCTAGCACAGTGTGATAGCAACCTGGAATCTGAAATTGAACTTGACCTGATTAAAGTGGGTTTGCCCTTTACATGAATAAATATCATTTTGGCATTTTGCCTTTAAGCGTTTATACATTTTTAAGCCACCTTGCAGATTATTGCAGTTTACTAAGAAAAGTCTCAAGGCATCTTGTGAGATTGTGATTTCTAGTGAATTACTTTCTTACAGCTCTTGTACAAGGAATTCAAGATGTTGATTACCTTCTGTGGGCTGCACATACAATATATGTGGTTTAAGAGATTAAACCGTTTTTCATACTATTCTGCAGTTACAAATTCCACCAGTCAGTGAATGATTCTGGAGCAACTACTATACACAGTCATTAAAGGTGCAACAGTGACCAAATCAGATGTGGCCTTATTTTTAAGAAGTGCTGAGATCCATCCATTAAAAGGTGAATCAAAACTATCTCAGAAATGGAGATAATGTGGGATACAGGGTGAGCATATGAACTAAAAGTGTAGCTAGAACTAATGCCAAACGACTCAGGGAATTATGGGAGCAGGACAGAATGTGAAAGTTATAAGCCTAGACACATAAAAAATAATGTAACTGAAGAAAAATCTCCAGGCAGAGAGAAGAAAAATGAGAGGAAGTATTAGCCTGCATCAATCCAACCATCCATGTGTGTACAAAGATGCCTAGAATGATTTTTGTCTGACACTAATATTATTTTTGTAGATGTCTGCATTGATTTATTTTTGCATTTGTCTTTCTATTCTGCATTGCATAAAATCTTTAAAATACTTCATTTTTTAAAAAAGATGCAGATATGCTTAGATGTTAAAAGTAGATAATTTTGGATGTTAGGGATATGGTTTTTCTTTGTACTACTAATTTCTAAAACTACAGGTTGCGGGGAGAGGGAATGTTTGCCATACTGAACACTGGTTGTATTATGCATATAGACTGAAGTTTCCTAGGTAACTGAGAATATACACGGGGGCTCTTGATACTTTTGATATTTCTTCTCTTCTCTGCAATGCTTAATTTCTTCCATATCACTTTGTTTCTCCCCCTTAAGCATTCTGGGGGTTATACCGCTCCTTGTTACAGTCACAGAATGGTATAGCTTCCTTTTGATGCAAGTTTGTTTTCATGGAAAGCTATTAAAAGCTAGGGAGTGGTGGGGTGGGGGAAGGTGGTTTTGAGATGATCATTTTTAGAATTCAGCCCATTGTACATAGACCAGGTTGGAGGGAGAGCAGGGTCAAATGTGAGTTGACCACTTACAGTGCTACCAAAGCAATCCTGCTGAGGAATGATGGTAATTAGGACAGAGGAAGGTGGAAATAAGAGGCTGTCCTTGAGAAATGGGCAACTTAGTGGAAGATGAGAGCTAGGGAAGGGGGAGGGAGTGTCAGGGTAACCCCTGGGTTCTGAGCTTGCACAATAGGATGGATGGTGGTGCCATTTGCCAAGATAAGGTGTGATGGAAGAGAAGCTTGGTGTTTGTCTGATTCATGAGGCTGAACTGGGTGACCTTGGGCTTCATTTCAAAATCAGTATCGTGATGTTTAGCACTGTGGGTCTTTAGAGCCCATGAATGGGCTTCTTGGGGCCCATTGCTCCTTAAAAAAAAGTCAACAGCATTTTCTGGTGAGCGGGTCCATCTGTGTCTTTCATGAGACCCTCAGGGAGAGCCACGACTCAAAGGTTAAGAACCGCTAAGTATGTTTCATTACAGTGACTGTTCAGTGACTACTTTCCATGAACTCATGAAGCACAAAAACAATATCAATGAATGGAAATGTCCTGCTCAGCTTTGTAACAGGGAGTTTGAACTGCTCCTAAGGCCCTCTGCCCATCCCCCCTTTTTTTGACATCTTCCCTGACCACCTAAGACCAAAGTGGTCTCCATTCCTTTAGCAATTACTATGCATGTGTTATTTATTCTTACTTATATATTTGAGTATACTGCTTGGCCTTCTGAATAAAAATAGCAATTATTAGCTTAGCCTTATGCGCTGTAACTTCCCTAATTATCCCTATGAGTGTTGACATTCCTATTTTACAGATAAGGAAACTGAGACTTGGAAAATTAAGGAAATGGAATTAAATTACGTTAAGCAAGTGGCAGAACTGGGGTTTGAATCCAGTCTGGTTGACTCTCGAGTCACACTGCTTTCCACTGTATGGACCAGTCTGGTTGGTTAACGAAAATGATGCTTGTTCTTCTTATCTTACCTAGTGCTTTGTAGTCCAATCTTAACCGAAGAAATGAATAACCATACTGTGGTCTAATCAAGTCTTTTACATAATACCCAGAATAAAAGATTACCACCTTTAAATTTGCTTCCTGTGTCTTGTAAACTAAATGCCCATTTTTATCCTCTACAGCTGGATTTTCTTCAGAGCTTATATACTCTATCTTGCTTTGGAAGTAGCAAAATTATTCAGATTCAGACTTGAGATTTATTTCTGCATGGTCATCCTTCCGTGCCAGTTTCTAGCCAGTTTTTATTATAAATGGTGCTGCTGATTTTTTTTAAAGTTGTGATTGAATTAAAAATCCTTGTTAGGAAGTTGAATTTCTAAAGCAGTCATTTATGTTCAGCCTGTGTAACTAATGGACAATTATCTTTGTTTCCTCTGGAATCTTGCTTTAATGACTTTCAGAGTAGTGTTTATATATGCCTTCACTTGCCTGATTGGTTTGATAAGGAAATCCAGACAGCTGGGGATTATCCTGTCAATGGGGCAGCCTCCATTTCTTTTAGCCGTGAGAGGTGGACTCTAGGCCCCCCTTCCAGTATTAGAGGCTGGCTTTCCCTGAGCTCCTGGGCAGAGGACCACTTCTTTCTCATGGAAAAAAAAAAGTGTCAGAGTGTACCATACTCCCTGTGATTATTGACAAACCTCTTACCATGAAATTTATTTTTTTCATGAAATTGAGGACAGGAAAAATGAACATAGCAATAACCTTCAAATGTAGGATGAAGAAAGATCTCAATTCCAAAGAAATTTGGAAATGAGCAAAAATTGGGGACACCAGAGAAAGGAATTCATAGCCCTGGTAAGTGCAATTAGGTACATTAACATTTTGATTCTGAGGAGGCAGCCAAGTATGGTGCTGGGCATATAACAGATGGTTATTTAATTTTATTGAATGAATGCAGAAGTAGGTAGGTGGATGAATGCCACAGGGATATAAGTTCCGTGAGGTCAGAGTTGCTGTATTTCTAGCATCATCTAGAAGGTACTCAGTGACAGAACTGTGAGTTGATAATTAAATGCCAGTAAAAGATGTTAGATTGGTTTTAGTATTAACTACAGACCCTAAGAGATAACGAAGTATATTGGAAAGGCCAAGCTTATTAGAAATAGTATGTGTCCTATGACACCAGAAATCACTTTCATTTGGAAATACTAAGTAAAGGACATTTTGAATTTTTAAATATAAATTATATTAAGCCTGTGGTTCTTTTAATATTTAATTTTGTATTGTGGTTAAAAACACCTTTAACAATTTTTAAATATATAGTTCGGCAGTGTTAACTATATGCATATTGCTGTACAAGGGGCTGTGTGGGTTCCCCCGCGCCTCCTCCCACAAGTTTTTAAATTCCAGTTAACATATAGTGTAATATAGTTTCAGGTGTAGAATTTTAGTGATTCATGGCTTATATGTGGGGCCATGTGGTTCTTAAACTTTAATGTCTCAGGGCCCCTTGATACTAAAAAAAAAAAAACAACGGGGACTCCAAAGACCTTTTGTTTATATGGATTTTTATCTAAATATTTACCGTACTGGAAATTAAAAACATCAAAGATAAAAAAACTAAAATAAACCCCGTGCATGTTAACACCAATCATATAATTCTATGAAAAGGGATTACATTTTTTGAAAAAAGTATTTCACATTGGAAATTTCTGTAATGTCTGACATAACGAAACACCATTGGACTCTTGTGCTCTGCTTTCAATCTGTTGCAGTATATTGATGTTGGCTTGGTGAAATTCTAGGTCTAACATGTAATCAGAAAAAGGAAGAGTATCTTAACATGCTTTTCAAATACTTGGAGACATTCTTTAATAGTGATAGTTGGCAAGGGAGTTTCTTAAAGGTTAGTAGAAAAGAAGATGAGACCATATTTGTGTCCACTGGTCTGTCTCAAGTATTGAATCACCCTTTTAAAGGCTTGTGTGACCTTATTCTTTGGTTGTTCGGAAAATACTATTTTATTTAGTCCTGCAGGTCTTCTAAGTGTTTGCACATTGCATTATGAAATGTCAAAAAAAAAAAAAAAAAATCACCAGTCTGATAAACACCTTTATCAGGAAGCTGTCAAGCTCATGGAAGATACGTTTTCTAAAATTCTTTTTTTTTTTTTCCCACTTGAAAGCTTGACTTTTATCATTGCCAATAAGTACTCCATTGTTTTCCGTGAAGTGACAGGTTCACTTGATTTTCAGGAAAGTCTCTGCCAAATACCCAAGTCTGAATAACCATAGTTAGGTAGCTGTTCTTTCAAGTAAAGATGGTGTCCCATGGAAAGAGGGGACATGACAACTGTCACGCTCAGAGTGCAGCCAAGTGCTTTATAGGTCCAATTAGAATATCAACATAGAATTTTTTTTTAATGCTTCGGGACATTCTTAAACATGAAACTGGCGTTAAAAAAAAAAAATCCTGGGATTTCGTGGTGGGATGAAGATCATGCCTGTTAGCGCAATATGATGCTGCCACCATGGCTCATGCTGAAGCACTGGTGGTCTTCCCACCCTTGCTCCTGCACCATCAGGGCAGACGTCAGCACGGCGAAGAAGGCAAATGATTTAGTAGTATCAGGATAATAGTTTTGATCCTGCTTGACCCGTGAAGGTGTGGATCATACTTTGAAGCACAACTTTAACGTGGTTTTCCCAGACTCTTAAAGTTCATACTTAATAAATTGAAGCTGTGGTACCAGTTGTCCAAAACAATACATAACCCCCAATTTATATTTATCTTGCAGAAATGCATTCAAGGCATTCAACATCACTATCCTGTTTTGTTTCCATCTGCGTGAATCAGTTTGCATACCTTTAGCAGGCAGTAGGCACATGATCCAGGAGCAGGTTGGACCACAGAGCGTGGGGGTAGGCAGCCTGAAGTTAGGATGATCCAACAAATGAATCATCCACATGTGGATAATGGAGTTGTAAAAATTACTCTCCGCTTTAGTCAGCAGCTTAGTTGAAAAGCAACGAAACTGTTCAGTTAAAAATTACAGGTCTCCAAAATAGGTTTTTAATGTAGCATTTAACTGAGAATGTATCTAGGGTTGGGTTGAGCGTTTTCATAAAGCCTTTCTCCTTGGTAATGTAACTTTAGGAACTTCAGTAATTTCCTTATGGAGTTGTTCAAATTGTACCAGACACCAAACAAAATGTGAAAAGCTGAGGTTGCTTTCCCTAAGGAGCATCCCTCAAGCGGACAGAAGTTGACCCTCTTCCTGTGCCTGATTTGGGAGTCCCCTGTACCTTCCAGTGAACAATCCCCTAACTTACATCCTGCCTCTGGTAGCAGGTATCGAGCAAATATTTTTGCCTTCCATTGAAAGTTTTACAATTTTTCTCTTGAGACTTTTACTTTTAAAAAGGGAAAATTCCTGCTGTGAGGCCAAATATACATCTGCATTTGGCAGCGTGGCAGACTCCTTGGGGTGGGGGGTAGAAAACAGTAGCTACGGTGAGCCCCAAAAACCTCTCTGGGAGTATGGGTCTCCACAGAGGTTTGCAAATAACTCGTCATATCCTTTGTGTCATCTTCTGCTTTTACTTTCTCTGCCGGCCTGATGGGTAGAAGAAATGAATCCTCCCTTGCCTATGGTTGGATGATGAAGGGTTTGCCTGTGTGGTGGACGTTGGCAGGGCGGAGAGGGTTTTCCGGGGCCTCCCAGTCGTCCAGCTCCTGTGTTCTTGTCCCTTCTCCAAGCTGCTGACTGTGCACAAACACTAAATTATTCCTCCAGCAGAAAAACACTTGGCCCGGCTTCCCAAAACTGCTTATGCTCTTCTCATTTGCACGGCTCTGATTGAGCGTTAGGTATCCCTTTGGCTGCCTCCCATGTCTCTTATTTTTAGGGCCTTTGTTCACGTCTTTCTGTGTGTGAAACATGAAAAGTGAGCCATGGCTGATGGAATTGGAGACTTGCTGGTTTTTAGGCCACTGGTCTTTTATCACATGGCCCTATCAGGTTCTTTAGTTACAGAGGTTAAAAAACAAAATCCACCCTAGGAGCCAGTGGATGGCTGTCGGGGAAGGAGAAGGAGAGGATGAGCACGTGATGGGCAGTGAAAAGAGATATCGTAACTAAAGCGCTGGCCTCTATCCCCAGAGCCATGACCTTTCAGGAGTCTTCTTACAGCTCAGCCGGGTTACAGATGAGGGAACAAACTCGGGTAACAGTCGTCTGCCCCCACGCACCCTTCAGAACAGCCTTTTCACAGGTTGTGAAAAGTAGTCCCCGGGGGAAAAAAGCCTGGATCCCCAGGAGGCAGGGTGCATCTCTGATCTGAAAGGGTGGGCTCAGGAGGGGTGGCCCGTGGAGTGGTCTGTCCAGCCCGTCTGGGCTCCTGCAGGTGCATGTTCATGGACCTTGGTGGGGGGCGGGGATTGATTACAGGAATGACCATTTCTTTCCCCGCTTCCTACCACAAAAAGGAAATGAAGTGAAAATATTTAAAATCATTGTTTTCTACCATTGGAAGGCTGAGCGTTTGTGTTGGGGGCCAGTTCCTGGAGAGTCCCTATTTAACCATAGTGAGCATCCCTAAGGAAGTTTGGAGAGTGCCGAGGTCTGTTTTGGTTTCTTCCCTCCTGCCCGGGAGCTGATTGCTTCCTACAATAGACCATGCTTTTCTCTGCTCACCTGATCAGAGACCAGAGCACATTTTAATTGTGCATCTGTTTGCTCTCTTAAACAGTGTAAATGTTTGGAAGAAGCTGAGTGGACAGTCTGTGCCAATCACCCCTGTACTCGGTGCTACATAGTACTGAGCCTGGTACCTGGCTTGGGGGTAGACAGACAGGGACTGGATTGAATGGCTGGATTTACTGGCCAGGGTAAACCACAGTGTGTCAGCACAGTTCTGATTTTATTTACCCCCTCAGGCGGGGGACGGATGCTTGCCAACTGACAGGCTGAGGTGGGGGTGGCTAGGAGCTAAACTCCAGCACAGGTCTGCTGCCCCCTGCTTCTGAGCCTCAAGGAGCTTTCTCCTCCTTCTATCTATTCCTTTGGTATGCATAGTAAGCCCAAGATGTTCTGAATTTGAATATTTGAAAGTAAAACCCTGCACCAAGGATTCTCAGATTTTAATCACTTACAAGGGTGACTCCATTAATACTTAAATTTCCTCTTCTGCATGTTTGCTTTAGAAAGGGCTAGGGGGAACTATAAAATGTTTTGAAATCGGAAACCATTACGTTTTAGTATATGCTGCGAAAGAAGTCGTCTTCTAAACTATTCTGGGTTTATAAATTATTAGATGTTTTTAAATAGTTAAACATGACCGTCTTCTTGGTTACAAATAAAAAAAAAAAAATGCCTGTTCACACCAGCTTACCCCACAAATCAGGTTTTCCCTGAGGAGGCGCTCAGGGGCAAGGAGATCAAGTGCTGCCAGGCTGCAAAGGGTCTTAGAACCAGGAGCCAGCCTGAGGCCTCCACCCGCTTGGGCTTGCGTCCACCTCCCTCCCTCGATTGGCTTCATTCTTTAGGGTAGCAACTAGACTTCCTCCACTTTCTTGCTTATAGGCTCTCAGATGGCCACATCAGGTCCTGAGTGTACATGCGCCCATGTCCAAATGCGGACAGACGCAGGTTTTAGTTTGAAATTCCTGAGAGAACTTAGGCCAGCATGGTCAGGTGCCCACCATGATCCAGTGACTTCTGCCCATTCGGAAGGAGCCTGGGGAATGAACCTCAGCTTAGAGGCCTGAAAGGAGACCCCAGCTTCTGGGAGCTGTCTCAAGATTCTGGAAAGCGCCTTACCCAGGGCTATGAAGCTCAGAGCAAGCTACGGGGTCTGACACCACCTCACTTCCTTTATTACCAGCTGCTTCCCACAGTTTCTTTTGGGAACTCGGCGCCTTCCTGAGGCCTGTCCTTGTGCATGAGCTGGAATTCTCAGAGCCGGACCGGAGTTAGGCAGACCGTCCAGGCATCTCTGCCACAGGCTTGTTGAAATAGTAATTCTACCAAAGTGGTGGAATATCCATAGACAACTCGAGAGAAGATGGAAGGGAAAGAATATCAGGAAAGAAAAGTGTTTTGAAGTGGTTTTTTTGTTTTGTTTTTTGTTTTTAAAGTTGTGATGTTTCAGGAGTTTGGGGAGGAGGGAAGTGGCAGAGGATGGTACATGAGGGATGTTCTTAAATTTTCTGAGATAAAATAGTTTTATCTAGCCACTTGATACTTCAGAAATAATTCTTAGGGAGGGCGCCTGGGTGGCTGAGTGGGTTAAGCATCTGACTCTTGGTTTTGGCTCAGGTCCTGATCTCAGGCTCTGCACTCAGCGGGGAGTCAGCTTGAGGATTCTCTCTCCCCCTCGGCCCCTCTCCCACTGCATGCTCTTAAAAAAAAAAAAAAAAAAAAAATTCTTAGGATCCTTCAGTAATCTGTTTTTAATATGTTAGATATTTTAGTTTGTCAAAGATGATTATTCATGGTCAGCCAGCTTTACCTGGTTGCATTGAAGATAGTTTTGTTTTTATGCCATGCTCTCGAGAAATCTATTAGACATCTGGGTAGATAGGATTGCATTAAACTAATAAAGCCCCCTGGTTAAGGGGATAAGTCCTAGATTTAACATTTGAAATCCTTTCCGTTAAGTACAGTACAAGCAGGTCTTTCTGCACATTTTGGTGAAGCTTAACCATTTCTGATGGCTCACTATGATCATAATCTTTATTTTAATTTTCATAATTGCTCTTGGTGACCTCCTACTTGGGCTGCCTGCTGAATTTTATGACTAGTGTCCCGTCCTTTACACAACAGATGTAATCGGGTCAGTTGATTCAGAAAGGGAGTTTGCTTTCCCTTCTAACTTTTGTTCCGAAAGCACCGAGGAATTCCCCTGTAGAAACAGTCTGGAAAATACTTGGAAATAAAGGGGAGTTGAAGTTGTGTCTGGTTCCTGTGGCTTGTTCTGAGTTTTGTGGCTGCCCTGGTAGACTGTTTCCAGAATCTTGAAACAAGTGCTAGGATTTCCCATCAGGACTGTGGCATCCTTGGTTGCTGGGACTTTCTTTCTTTCTTTCTTTTTGATGTGTTGCTTTCCCATTGTCATGAGTTAGAACATCAAATAGAGATAGGTTCCGTGCTACTTTGCTAGGATTACCAATGAACGTGTCCTGTATTCCATCTTGAAAATTTCTCATGTGTTAGGTGTCAGGTTCTTTAAAATGTGTTTCATCTGCTTTATGGGAAGAGCTCTTGGCGGGGATTTTAGACCTTAGCATTGCCTCTTACTAAAATTTGTGTCCTTGAGTTAGCACACAACTCCGGATTTCATAGTGGTTTTTTGTGTTGCTTTTCCTCCAAATGAAGTTGGTCTACACTGATCTAGAAGATGACTTCCAACCCATCAAACCCAGGCTCAGATTTGAGAAACTAATTTTTTTTTTTTCTGTTTAGAGTTCTTATGAGGCAGAATAATTAGCTCTGTTTCCTGAATGCAGGCTCTGGGTTCTGTATCACTCACTGTATGCACAATGCCTGATGATAGTTGCTTCGTAGACCCTCTGGGTTGAGTAGGTGAATGCATAGTGGCCATTCTGAAACTGCTTTGGTATGATATAAATGGTCTTCCAGCCAACCGAAGTCTGACCTCTGTCATTTGGAGCCTGTTTTTAAAAATGAAGGTTAAAACCCCTCTGGGAGGAAATTGCAGCCTGAAGTCTTGGACCATCCTGGATCATGCCTGTTTCTTCCT
Organism: Leptonychotes weddellii; assembly: GCF_054177405.1. NCBI lineage: Eukaryota > Metazoa > Chordata > Mammalia > Carnivora > Phocidae > Leptonychotes > Leptonychotes weddellii. The sequence continues at coordinate 11,516,940 of NC_138383.1, forward strand.
CTGCAGGACACAGAAGACTGGGTGGTTCCTTTTCCCTGCTTATTTGCCCTAGGAGGGCCTACTGGACTAATCAGTTTAAGCTCTTCTCTCTTAGACCACTAATCCTTTTTCTCCAGCCAAGAAGCTGCAGGATACTAGTAACGTGTCCCATAGCTATTAAAAGATATTGCCTTGCACATTAAGTACTTATTTTCTTCTGCAAAAGGATGACTAAACAAAAAGCTTCATTTATGCTTTTGCTTTTTCATGATACTTCTTTATCTTCTAGCGTAGTCAGGGGAGAAGCATAATTTTTTTGTCCTTGCTGATTCCATATCTCCACTTTCAGCATTGTAGAAACAGGAAACTTGCCTTCTCATACATGCTTATATTTTACCAACCCATTATGAACCCTCATTGCCAGAGGTGGAGAAAACAGTGAAAATTAGAATAATCTTTTTTGGCATGTGGTATTTTCTGAGAGATTAATTGGACATAAGCACATATCATGATACTTGCTGAACCACAATATCTTCAGTTCCTACAGGTCGAATTTTCTCGTTGAAACCTTCCATGCACCCCCCCCCCCCGTCTTCTGTTTATATGCAGGGAGGGCTTCATTAAAACTGAGATCACTCTACTTCAGTCATAAGCAGGCAGCCAACCCAGATCCTTTAAAACCCTGCTGCAGGTGATAAAACCTAGAGAAGGTGCTAATGAATGGGGAAGTGGTGAAATGCTGCCTGTTGAACCAGTGTGTTTCTGGGATTTTTGGGGTAAGGGTTGGCAGCTTCTGGTCTGGTGGTAGCGGAGTTGCCCATGTACCTTCTTCTCCCGGCTCTTGAATTCCCCCCATTAATTTTGAGTCTGGTGGTGGGTACCTGGCTGTTGGTTATGGCCTTCTCTGAACTTGATAGTCTGAAATGTTGACATTACCATTGCCATGGCCATCTGGATCATTTTGAGTCCTTTCATTGCCTGATTCAGCTTCTGAGAGTCCAGCCTTGGGAAAACTTAAGTACGGAAGAGTTTTGCACAATACACTTGCCCATTGCTAGTTTACTTCCAATAGCAAAGTAGAAACCTCCTTTATGTCCGGTTCTGGGGCGGAGGGCGGTGTGGGGGGATGACTCAGTTGTTAGTACTGTTCATACAAGTGGTCGATAAATCTTCAAGTCACTGCTTAGAATGAATTTGGGAAAGTGCTCCTGAAAATAGACTCTGCCACTTATAATACATTTTAGTCACTAATCACAGTGTGAATATAAACAAAATCTGGAGGTAAACCTGCAAGGTGATGGTGACACACGAGCTGATGGATGACTTTTTCCTTCATTTGCTCTAATTTCTTGTGGTTCCTTTAAAGAATTGGACAGTACACTGTTTGTATAACGAAATCCCACCTGTTGTATAATGAAATATTCAGTAGATACATTTTTTAAAAAGATTTTTTATTTGACAGCATAAGCAGGGGAAGCAGCAGAAGGAGAGGTAGAAGCAGGCTCCCTGCTGAGCGGGGAGCCTGACGTGTGGGGCTCAATCCCAGGACCCTGGGATCGTGACCTGAGCCGAAGGCAGATACTTAACAACTGAGCCACCCAGGTGCCCGATAGATGGATATTTTAAAGTGAACAAGACCTGCAGAGCACCTAGAAATGGAGACTTTGGTTAAAAGTAACTTCCTGGGGCGCCTAGGTGGCTCAGATGGTTAAGCATCTGCCTTAAGCTCAGGTCATGATCTCCGGGTCCTGGGATCGAGCTCCACATCTGGCTCCTGGCTCAGCGGTGACTCTGCTTCTCCCTCTCCCTCTACCCCTTGCTCATGTGCGTTCTCTCTCTCTCGCAAGTGAATAAATAAAATCTAAAAAAAAAAAAAAAGTAACTCCCAAAACTAGTCTCTTGGGTGTAGGACAGTTGGGCAGGTAAGGTTGCTAGGAGGTGAAAGCTCCCAGTGGACAGTGTTCTCCGTTGTGTGCCATAGCTTGAGTCCCAGTTGTCAGGGGTAAAGGAATTGGTGGAAAGAGGAGGGAGACCACTCAGATTGGAGGAGGGCACCAAAGGCAATAGTGGTATAAATCACACCCGTGTCTTCAGCTCTCTTGCATTTAGCTTTGTTTTTGTTGCCATTGTGCTTTTTAACGCAGCCAGAATTAAGAATAGTAAGGTCCACGGGGCGCCTGGGTGGCTCAGTCGTTAAGCGGCTGCCTTCGGCTCAGGTCATGGTCCCAGGGTCCTGGGATCGAGCCCCGCATCGGACTCCCTGCTCGGCGGGGAGCCTGCTTCTCCCTCTCCCACTCCCCCTGCTTGTGTTCCTGCTCTCGCTGTGTCTCTCTCTGTCAAATAAATAATCTTTAAAAAAAAAAAAAAAAAAAAAAAGTAAGGTCCATCCCAGGGCGCCTGGGTGGTGCAGTCCATTGAGCATCCGACTCTTGGTTTCAGCTCAGGTTGTGATCTCGGGGCTTGTGAGATTGAGCCCCACGTTGGGCTCAGTGCGGTGTCTGCTTGAGATTCTCTCTCCTCCTCCCTCTACCCCTCCCACTAGTGCTCTCTCTAAAATAAATTAATCTTTAAAAAAACCCAAAAGGGGCACCTGGGTGGCTCAGTTGGTTAAGCAACTGCCTTCGGCTCAGGTCATGATCCTGGAGTCCCAGGATCGAGTCCAGTATCGGGCTCCCTGCTCGGCAGGGAGTCTGCTTCTCCCTCTGATCCTCCCCCTCCCATGCTCTATCTCATTCTCTCTCTCAAATAAATAAATAAAATCTTAAAAAAAAAAAAAGAATTAAAAAAAAAAAACACCAAAAAACCAGTAAGTTCTGTCCTGATAATAGAGGCAGCAGAGGCATAAAAACAATCCCCAATAAAATTTTTAAAAAATTTAGATTTAGAGTACATTTTGATCGTTAAAGAAAATGTATGTTCCTGATTCTCTTGAAGGGGAGGTAGAATGGTTATAGGACTTTGGGATTAGAACAGGGTTGAAACTTGGCCCTGCCAGTTATTAGCTGAGAATTTTGGACAAGTCACCTAACTTTTCCTACTCTGAGTTCTCATCTACAAAATGGAAATACCTTTCTTGTAGGGTTGTATGCTTATTAAATGACAGGTAAGATCCACATCTCTTACTATAGAGTCTGGTTCACAGGATGTACTTGGTAGATGATTTTCATGAACTAATAGTGAAGTCAGTGGCATTAAAGACCCAGCGAATGCCGTGTTATGGGGAACATGGTGTGTGGACACTAGCTTGGAATAGGAATCTGATTCAGATTCTAAGTGGTTCCTTGGAAGTAACAAGTGGACAGCAGAGTAATTGCAGATGGGTTCCTTGCCTAAGACCTTCTTTCTGTTGAACTTGGAAGCAGAGAAAAGGGTAACAAATTATACAGAGCATAGGGGTATTAATTAGAAATAATATGACAATTATCTAATTCTTTTGTTTTGCTTTCATTTAATATTTTACAGTTTTATAGTCTGATCTCTTGAGCATCTTGAAAAGGAGAAATTTGGTAAAGTGTATTTGTGTCAAGTGTTGATCTTTAGGTGGAGTTTTTTTTTTTTTTTGAGGACTAACTTAACTATTCCCAGGAAGGCAGAGGAGCCCTTCACCATAATAGAATGGTGCATGTCATCCTTGGGTACTAGGTGAACTTAATGGATGCTTTGTTAGTGGCTGCAGAATGTCTAAGTTCTTTAAGAGACCAGATTCATTCACATTTTGGCTTTGCAGTACCCCAAATATTCTTTGCACATAGTAATGAATGGATGGTAAACTATTAGTCTGATTCCTCTCTGAAAGATAGAAGCCTAAAGCTAACCTAATGTTGAGAAAGAAACAGAAGCAACTGCTTTGCTCCTTACAGTATAAGAGCAAGTTTAGTGATTTGTGGGGACTACAGTGTTTTTCTTAATTCATCAGCATACAAAACCTGTATCAGCACCTTTCTACTTCTTTCGATTTTTTTTTTTTGTGCTGAGTGATGGCACATTTGCTCTCTTCAAATTAACTCAAGATCTCATGGCTGATTCATTTAGTGAATATAGTCCAAACGGCTCCACTCCCACAAAGAAGAATCTCATATTTTCACACTAACAATCCTGTTCTTCTGCTTGATTTCCATAGTTGCATATATTGTGAGGAGCTGGAAATAAATTGAACCAGGGTACGAGGATGAGAGTGCCCTGAAGTTCTGTTAAGGATGTGTGTTCACCTCTGAACAACGAAATGAGCCTAAAATTCACTGTGAGTTAATTATGATTTTTGACATACTCTTCATTATTCTGACACTTTATAGGTTGGTTGCATTTTTGTCTTAGCTGTGCTCACCTTAAAACTATAGTTGTCTGGAAATCTAGTAGAAAATTTTTCCATAAACTTCCCCGTCCCAAAACACATCTAGTTAGAGCCAAGTGAATTTAAAAATATGAATTTAGAGGTTCTGAAGCCTGAGAATGGTCCTCAACAAGGAACTTCTCAGGAGATTCCTGAGTGGCACCAACTTTCATCACTAGCTGCCATGGACGTTCCTCACTTCAATTCTTTGAAAACCTACGCTCATCAGAAATGATAAATTTGTTAATTTTAAAAACTTGCAGATTCTAAAACTATTATCATGGTTTCTTAGTGTATTCAGAACTGGATTTGATATGCAGAAAACTGGTTTCCCCGCTTCCTCAGGAATCTGTCACACGTGTAATGACCTAAACCTCTCAGGAGCTATAAAGTTGACAGGATTAAGTTCTCATCTCATTTATAGAAGAATCCCAGCCTGGCCATGTGGGTCTGAAATTCTAGAGGGCTTTAACAACTTGAGTTCATTGTCCTCTGAAGAGAACACTTGGTTGTTTTATTTAGTAGAATACCTAATGCATGTGCGTGTGAATTATGCAAGGGTAGGTTGAAGAATGTTGATGGACAACTCAGTAAATTGAGTCGCAAATAAGTACTAATTCATTCTAGGCCAGCACCAAAAATGTTTCAGATTTTTTAAGGATTCTCTCAAGGAGTTGGGAACAGAAAAGGATTATAGAAATATTTATAGTAGGCATAAACTTGCACATAAACTCAAAGTACTTTAAGCAAGCTTGTTGCAATTATTTTAGAGAACCGGAATAAGGAATTATATGTTGTAGCCACTGTTTAACTACTGCTAAACCATGCTCGTTGTTTCAGTGTCTCTTGTTTAGCTCTGGTTTTCACCCCTTAAATTTAGCGCTCCCTAGACCAGAATTATAGCAGTGATGGCCAGGATGTCCTTGAAGACAATTATATTGTGTATGGAGAACTGGGAATCCTTTGTATCACCATGCAACAGCAACTGAAAGGTCTTCTGTGCTGTTCCAGAATACCTTTTCTACTCTGACAGTGCTGGACTTAGTTCCCAAGACCCTAAACGGATTTTACTTTTTTTGTAATATTTGAAGTTGGAGGGAAAAACTTCCACAGCTGAGGAGTTCAGCAAACCAGGAGAACCTTTCACACTTGTGAGAAGTATTGGGAGTTGTGATTCAAATAAGGTTGCCCTTAATTGACTGGCACTCTCTTTCAGTCCTTGGAGGTTGGGTGGGGAAAGACTCCACAGGAGTCTTGCTAACCAGAAAAATGCCCACTGTTTCCTTGTGGACCCGGACACTGTGTTCTCTGTCATGTGGCTAGCAGGCATGGCCTTGGTCGTGGAAAAGTTTCCTTGGCTCTACTGAGAAGTTGGTGATGGGCATGGACTGGAAAAAGCCCCAAGGAGGATGAGGAGCTTGTAAACATTGCTTGTGGCAGCAGGAAGCATGGGGGATAACGTGGAAGGACCAGCTCTTTAACATGGGTGGTTCAGGAGCCACAGACAGGTCAGACTTAAGGGACAAATGGGGCTTAGTTACAGCATCCTTCCTGTACACCTCTTTAGGAAATCTCAAAGCTATGCTCTTGATTTGAACTGGATAATGAAATTCCTTGGCTCTTCCTGTACATGGTTGAATTCTATGGCTCAGAAACCATAGAGCTGGTGGATGGTCTGTTCCAAAGTGGTACTTGAAAGTCTCAGTGAAGTACAAAGTGGGGTTTAGGGAATGAATTTGGTTTCTTCTTTTTCTTTTGTTTTGTAGAATAGTGTTCTTTTGTTTATTTTGATTGAAGGAATTTAAGTCTGTTTTTTGTTTCACTTTTGTTTTGGGTAGGTGACTAAGAAGGAAGGCAAGAAGGACACAGAGTTAGGTTTCAACAAGCTCTCAATGATCTATGATGTTTTCTTGGAGGTGATTTGTATGACTTGAGGTTTTGAAGACTGCTTAGCTGGGTTCGGGGCATGTTCCTGGAGGGAACCAGTCTGAGTGTGAACTTGTCTTTGTGTATGTTGGTAACTATATCTTGGAGCCCAAATATCAACAAACCATTCAGTTGAGAGCATCCTTTTTGGATCTTGAAACTTCAGAGGCCAGAACAGGTAATCTCTTTATCCTTTTGTAGTTCTTTCCAGAGATAAGCACATCAATTTTTTAAGCTAAGAGCATGGACTCTACCCAGTCCTGTTCTGCTTTTCAAACAGTTCACTCTTACTGAAGGTGGTCACTGCTTTTGTAGTGTTTACAGATGTGTAGACCTTAGCTTTTCATTAAGAAAGCCAGTCAGATCCACCTCTCTTACCATAGTCATCTTGGTAACAGTGGTAGCTAGTATTTTCTGAGCATGTGCTCTGCATCAGGCAGCACTCCATGCTCACCTTGATTCAACAGCCCAGTGGCATCTGGTTCCCAGGGGAGGTATGAGGTCTGTTTCCCCACAGCCTTGCTTCAGAGGCTTCATATTCTTATAGTCTTCACTTCCTCTCCTCCTGTCAGCCACTTGCATGTTCTAGAAGGAGTTGAGAGCTTTGCCTTCTGCAGCTGCTTCCTGCGTGGAATGCCACCCCTCCCCCGCTTTCAGCCTGGCTAGTGCCTCTTGGCTCTTCAGACTGGGTGTTTTCTCCTCTCCTTTGCCCTTCTGTCCTGAACTTTCCAGTGTTTCTGCTATACATCTGTTATAAAGGCCCGGTGTTTGTCTGATGCCTTCACTCAGTCCTCTGCCCCTTAGGGCAGAGACCTAGTTTTATCTCCTATGTCTTACAGGGTTGGTACACAGGATACAATAGATAAGGTTAGATTGTTACTTGAGGAAATGTATTTTTCTATCCTCGCCAACTAGTGTGGTGCCTTGCAGGTTTTGTGGGTTCTTCAGACATGTCTTGTTTTATGATAACATCCCGGGGAATCTTAGAGATTCTAGAGATCGGATACATTGGAGACTGTCTAAACATGTCCAGCAGTTCCATCAACTGTGTCCTTTCATTCATGTAGAAACTCCTTTTGCTTCTGCAGATATATTCATTGTGAGTAAAACACCTTGCAAAACCTAGCACTGCCTAGCCCAGGGCATGCAGAAAACACTGCATGTGTGTTTTGTTTTGCTCAACCTTTGTATTTCACACAGGGCAGTCTCTTCCCATTGCAATGGCATGGAATGAATCTTAGAAGCAGTGACTGAGTAATAATGGGGCAAAACCAGAACAAAGGAAGCAATGGCTTGCCCCTTTTGGAATTGTTTTTCATGCTTGGTAAATAACCACACCACCAGCTTTCTGGATGTAAAGAGATCTCCTTACATTCCATAAGTAATAAGTCATGACTTAATGAGGCATATTGTCTAGTTAGTAGAACTCCTAGTGTTTGTTACAAGTAAATTCATTAAGAAGGAGCACTTTTCCAATAAAGCCCATTTAATTTCTCAAAAAGTATTTGTGCTCTGCACTGTGCTGGCCACAGGGAGAGCGACTGAAATGGACAGGCTAGGGATGGGCTTTTAATTTCATGGGAGTAACAGACAAGGGAACAACCTATACTCAAGAAGGGAAACCATGATAAATGCCACCAGAGAGGTCAGACCAAAGTGGTTTGGAGCCAAAGAATAGGAACTGAGGAGGTAACATTTGAATTTGGTCTGAAAGAATGGAAGCATTTCATACAAGTAGCCCTGTAAGGAGAGGGGCAATGCAGGAGAGGGAACGATGTGAGCAGAGAGCAGAGGCATAGAGGTTGGAAGAGCTAGAATAGTGAACGAAGTCAATGTAGCTGAAGTGTAGGGAATGTGGGGGGGGGGAAGAAGGGAGGGTGTGATGCCTGCCGCCTGACCATGATCTGATGAGGGATGGTTTTTCCCTGATCTAGGGGTTTCCACTGCTCCACGGCTGCTCATTGCTCCTTGTGCACGGGTTAATGTATTCACATGATAATTTTTCTCTCATTTCCTCTTTCCATCCCATCATGGTCCTCTGCGAACCTTCTAATTTTAGACCAATCGATTTGATTTTTCTTTTGCATGGATGGCTCAGTGAACCCTTTACCAAAGTAATTTCCCACTTGCACACTATTTCAGAACCAAAGAATATAAGATCTCATCACATCACATGTTTGCAATGTGGTAGTTTTCATCATATGCATTCATGACACCCCAAAGGTCTATCTGTAAGCCTCTTTTATAAGAAATGAATATATGTCTCCTTTTAGTAGCAGTGTTTATCTTCACATCTTGATGTCCCTACAGTGTGTTCTTTATAGCGCAGTTGCAGCTTTTCGGAGGGCAGGACCAACTGGAATTAGGTGGGCAGACTTTTGGAAAGTCCCCAAATTCAGCATCATGTTGGATCTGTGGTATGTATTGAGCAAGACTGTGGGATAAATAGTCTTGGTATAAGATGCGTCATGCAAGAGCAGGAGGAAGGATGGAGAAAGGTTTACCAGTTTTGCTGGCCACTTAAAACCTAATGCAAGAGGGAGGGAGAAAAGGAGGAGAGGGTGTGAGTAGATGACCCGAGCCCTGGACTAAGCACTTGATGATCTCCTGTCACTCCATTTCATCAGAGGAAATGGTTTATCTTAGATATATTTGAAAGTTCATGCTCTTCACCACTAACCTCTTCTCTGATGATTTTACTCTGCCCTTCTCTTGCAGTCACTGTTCTATTTACCTTCCCCAGTAGATTAACTCTTCACATATCTTGTACCTAGAATAAGTCTTGTGTCATCTTAAATGTTCAATAAATATTTCTTAAAAGGAAGAGGATTCTCCTTGACAGAAAATTGATTTTATTCAGTGTATATCTAAGAAAGCAGACTTATGAATGTTTAATACCCCTTGATTATCATACACTTACTTAAGCAGAAGTATAAAACCCATGCCAAAGCCTAACATAAATGATTTATTACGCACCATTTAACATTCTCTGAGCCATGGTTTTTCTTCATTATGAATTGAGTGTTGACAATAATGCAGTATTTCTGTTCTTTTTGCTTATATACAGAAAGGATCTGAAATAGGTACCTGTTCTCTTTTCTGAATAGTCAGAAATATGGAGAGACCTTTATGTTCATTATGTGTCCATATCATGACTGGGATACTCCTGTACTTTCCAAGTTTGCTTTATAATTAAGATTGTGGTAGCTATAAAGCAGGGGCAGCTTTATAGCCCCTGAAACCATCCCCACAGATTGCCGTAATCGCCCCAGTTATAAAATGATTTCTATATTTTTTGATTTCTAGTGTTAAAGAACCACCATAGATGACATTTTAGAGGTCCACACAGGTGATCTTTTTATGCATTTTATTCATGATGCAACTGTAGTACTTTTAAGGCAAAAAAAACACCTTCTGAAGCCAAAAGTTTTCTAAGGTCCTCAATAAATAAAACCTTGATTGTTGATGGAAAAGGTACTTTAAAACAAAACTTACTGTATCCCAGTGACTTTTGCTCAGCTCCGCTTTTCATACTGATACGTACCTGCCTACCTTATTAAAAATAAATTGCCTTTGTGTTCTCATTTCAGGGCCTGGTACTGAGGTTGGAAGCGGATGAGGCAGTTCTTTTCTACAAGGCTAAGGCAGTAGTGGATTCCGGGGAGACCTTAGTTGACCCATTAACTGAATTGAGCATATGAATTCATTGTAGGGAGCTTGTCAGGGTCTAATAAGGGCCATGAATTTGAAGGCCTGAGCTAGCAGGAACCAGGGGAGAAAGGATGTTAGAGTGCTGGACAAGCTACACTTTGGGGGAGGTGAACTTGGGGAGCCTGTCCACTTTGGCCCATTTTCTTGAAGAGGACAGATGGGGACAACCTCAGCCAGTAAACTCACATGCATTTCTCTTAGCCTGAAGAAATTACCCTTGGCTCCATATGCTTGACGATCAAAACAAAAGATATGCATGATCCAAAAGTCAGGCTTAAAAAAAAAAAAGCACTTCATGGTGAGGAGAATTTTTAATTAAACCATTGTCTAAATTATTCAATGATCTGAGAAGCACATTGGAGACCTTTCTTCCATGCTGCCCTTTATAGAACAATAATTGTCATGTCCATGATCTCTTCTGGTTGCTCTCTTCCCTGCCCCTGCCTGTTTGCAGATAATTTTGTCAGGGCAAAACTAAAATCTCTTGAAAACCTTGCTTTCGGGGTGTCATAAGCAAAGCATGCATAACTGACCTCAAATTTGCAAACAATTTAGAAGTTTAAGTTTTAATAGGACCCTGTTGAATTAAAACACACACACACACACACACACACACACACACACTCCCCCCCACCCCCCCACACCTATTTCTCTAAGGGAAACCAAAAGGGTCCCAGTGTTCTTTGTGGAAGTTGACGTTGGGAAGTAAAAAGAAACCTATTGAGTTGAGCAGAAGCACCTGGGCCATTGGCCAAGATTTCCCTGGCTCGGAACCTGAGCTAAGAAAAAGCCCTTGGTCACAGTGGTGGATAAAAGACTTGATGAAAAGATGTGGAGAACAGGTGAAAAATTATGGTCTGGAAGCCAGAGGCTGACAGGTGACAAATACAGAGGTGACAAACATATCCAGTAAAAGCAATGGCCGTACCTAAAAAAAAAAAAAAAAAAAAGTTAAAAATTTTAAATTCCAGAGTTTTAGAGATTTGGGGCCTTGCTCTTTCTGTACCCGTTGTAAATTCTTTGCTCAGACCTTTCAGAATCTGTTAAGCTTATTGTGATTCTAAAACATAGTTTTGATTGTAAATGGGGTAGAATGGCTTCATAAGGTCTTTTTCTCTCCTGGTTAAAGAACTAATTGGCTTAAATGAAAGCAGTCCCGTTGTGGTCAGAACACCTAGTTGTGGGTCTCCTAAAAGCAGGTTTGAATCTGAGCTATACCCTTGCTGGCCTTAGGGCACTCTGGCAAGTTCTTGGTGTTCACCTTTGTCTTGGGGAACAATGGGGGAGACTGCCGATTTGCAACACAGAAACACAGTTTGTACTCAGAAACATGTCGGGATCATTTGAAATGCTTTGTGGAACGTTCTTGTTCAGAACAGGTGCTGAGTTTACTGCATGCTAACCTTACATCTGCACTTGAAGAGGTATCACAAGTGACAAATTCCCTGTATCTATAAGACACCCTACAGGTGCTGTTCTCCTTCACAGGGAGTAACTAACATACGGAGGTAGGGCGAACTGTCCAGATTGGTCAGTGTCGTGAACTCAGCACTCCCAACTGTGATGTCCCAGCTGTCCACTCGATGGCATTTCTGTCAGAATATGTGTTTAAAAAAATGAGGTTCAGGGGTGCCTAGGTGGCTCAGTCGGTTAAGCATCTGCCTTCGGCTCAGGTCATGATCCCAGGGTCCTGGGATCAAGTCCCGCATTGGGCTCTGTGCTCAGCATGGAGTTTGTTCGTCCCTCTCTCTCAGCCCCTCCACCCTGCTTATGTGCTTTCTCTCTCTCAAATCTTTTTTTTTTTTAATTTTTTTTTTTTTAAGATTTTATTTATTTATTTATTTGAGACAGAGAGAATGAGAGAGAGAGAGCACATGAGAGGGGGGAGGGTCAGAGGCAGAAGCAGGCTCCCTGCCGAGCAGGGAGCCCGATGCGGGACTCGATCCAGGGACTCCAGGATCATGACCTGAGCCGAAGGCAGTCGCTTAACCAACTGAGCCACCCAGGCGCCCCTCTCTCAAATCTTAAAAAAAAAAAAAAAAAAAAAAGTTCCTATAATTTGGGTGTTTCTTCTATGGAATTCTGTGCATTTGGTTTAAATGTGGTAGCTGATTGGGCATTTTGAAAATCTAGGCTCAATTATCAATTCTGATGACTTTTGACTTGTGGCAAATCCCTTGGCGCATTTATTTCCTATTTCTCATTCTTAGTATATGGAGAGCTGCTTTATAGAAGGGAAGGTGTTTCCTTTAAGAGAAGACCCGTGTGAACATGACTTTAAAAAATCCTAAGTTCCGTACAAGTAGAAAATATTCATATTGAGCTTCGTGGTTGGTTTAGTTGGTTTTGGAGTGAAGGGAGCAGATGGAGAAGTCTGGGTCTTGCTCTCTGGCCTGGCCCAAATCATCTGACCCAGAAAAGTCCCCATCTCTGTTTGTTTCCGAATCTAAAAATAAATTGAGGGAGTTTGGCTAGCTGTTCCCTGTCCTGTCAAATATTTCCAGTCTGGTCTATCTAGTCTTGACTGGTACCTTTTTCCTCAGAGACTGTGGAAGGTGGCCGATGGGCTTAGGTCAGAGCTGTGTATTACCCATAATTCAGATAACATTTTATCATTCAGCTTCTGTTGACTAGAAATTCAGCCCAAGGGAAGGCCAAGGTAAACATGTTAAGTGCTGGGGTTCATCATACTCTTGGCTAGAGCAGAGCTTCTGTTCTGCCTCTTAATGAGCATCACCGACAATACCCATTTAATGAGGTCTGAGCTTTGTACTTGGCAGTCTTGTGAAGATTGTTCTAAAGTCCCAAGATTCCCTCCTAAAACAACAAAAGAGGTGTTTGTGGGGAGGAAAGACCCATGAGTAGAATTGAAACTTTTGCTTTTTTTTTCCCCCCTCCCCATTATCTTATTAAAGGTAATTCCCTGAGGCTGACTTCAGCAGAGATGTTGATGAGATTAAAGCAATTGATTCTGGATAAATGATTAATAAACTTGGTGGCCTTGACGTCCTCTTTTTAATCTGTGTATACTGCCCACAAACCAGATGGTGGGTTTTCTCGTGAAAAGTGGCTTTTTGGGCACAAGACAGTGTCTTGAAAGTCCCTACCCAAGACCTGGCACATAATAGACACCTAAAACTTTTTTGTTAAATTCAGCTGTGAATTTTGAAGTCCTTAGTCTCTGAACAAATGTTGGAGAGGAAGAAGCTATATGCAGAGGCTGAAGCTGGAAGGATTTGAAATGTGGATAGAGGCCATGTGTGCGGGACATCAGTAATTATTTATCAATGAAGAGACCAGCACCCACTGCGTCTTACTGTGTGAGAGAATCTCCTGGGGGCCTCATTTGAAAATGCATCTCCAGCATCTGAGATTCTAACTCTGTCTGGTTGAGACCCAGGAATCTGGACTGACCCAGGGTCTGTGGACCAGATGTGGAGGAAGCTGTGTTTTAAGTCCAACATCTAGATGCATATGCACTTAGAGCTCCTTGGCAATTGCAAAATTAGACCTCTAACTGAAACCACCTAAGTAATGTGCGCGAGCACGCACATGCGTGTGTGTTGCTTATTTAAATACTAAGTCTGCTTATTAAGAGACCATTTTGCAGCCAAATTCATAAATGTTTGGGTGGTACTGGTGAATCAGTGATTCTTTCAAATGTAGTCACCCATGAGGTGATAGTCACCCATGAGGTGATAGTCTGTCACATAGAACTTAAAGTTTTAGTTGAATCTTTGTGACTTTTTTTATTGTTGTATTCTTAACATACTCTGAAATCCTTACTTTTTTTTTTTTTTTTTTAAGCCAGAGCCCACATAAGTACAGTGACCCTTGAACAAGGCAGGTATTGAGATGCTGACCCCTGCGCAGTTGAAAAGTCCAAGTATAACTTTTGACTCCTCAGAAACTTAATAGCCTATTGACTGGATACCTTCCTGATAAATCAGTTAACATATATGTTAATTTGTATGCTATGTGTGTTGAATGCTATATTCTTATAATGTAATAGAGAAAGTGATAATTAAAAAAAAAAAAACTTAAGGGAAGATACATCTACAGTGTATTTATAAAAAACCAAAATCACATATAAGTGGACTCACACAGTTCAGACCCATGTTGTTCGAGGGTCAGCTGTCTAAGGGAAACTCGACAGAGAAAATTGCTAAGAAATGGGTGGGTGAGCCAAGATGCATGACTCAGGGTGCTCCTCACTGTCCTGTCACAGGGAAAAATTAGCAGTAACCTAAGATGGCAGCAAAGGTGGCCGCTTGTTCTGGTCCCCACATCCAGTTAGATACACAGGTGTTAACTGAAAGTGCAGAAGTTCTGGAAAGATGTTTGCTATATGGGTAAATGAGAAAACAGGTTTAGGAACGTTGTAAATCCATAATAGAGCTAATATTTATGGATTGCTTACTATGTGGCAAACACTTGAAATGTATTCTTTAATCCTCACTAAACCTTATGAGTCTGAAGTGGTGTTAGCCCTGTTTTCTGATGGACGGGTGGCTCAGAGAAGGAAAGTGACTTGCCCAAGGTCACATAGCCTCTGGCCACCAAAGCTCTTGCACTGTTGGGTGATGTTGCTCCTACATCAATAGGTAGATATTTTAAAGGCATGTGAAGATACTCACCAAAATGTCCATAATATTTCAGTGGTACGAGTAGGGTTTTGTTTTTCTGCTTCTCTGAATTTTCTCATTTTTCCCCAACCGTCAGGGGAAGTAAACCAACTAAGTAAACCAACAAATCACCCGCTAATGGCTCTCTAAAAGTGTCAAGTTGGCTGTTGGTATTGCTTTTGTCTTTGAGGGATTTACTGGACAGCCATCACAGAGAAGCCAAACCAATTAGCTACCATGGGGAAGGTGCCACTGACCTCCTCCTGTGGTCATGATCAGTTTCTGTGCTGTGATGGGGTAGGCTGTCTCACGGTTTGTAACCTATCAAGTACTCCAAGCTTGGATGTAGATTAGATGCTAAAACCCTGAGGACACTTTAATCTGTGGACCCCAGCCCTTAAGCATCCCTCAGAGTTAATCAGGAGACCAGTGTGTCCTGGGTTAGTGGTTTCATTGCCAGGGGTGGGGACCGGGGCCTGGGCTGCTGCCCTGGGGAGGCTAGCCCTGCCCTGCCCTGCCCTCCCCCTCCCCCTCCTCTCCCCCCTCCTCTCCCCCTCCCCC